>NC_142871.1:127790909-128093939 GCF_051225735.1 Oryctolagus cuniculus
CCAGGTGCTTCTTCCCAGTCTCCCATGCGCGTGCAGGGGCCCAAGCACTTGGGCCATGTTCCAGTACTTTCCCAGGCTATTGCAGAAAGCTGGATTGGAAGAGGAGCAGCTGGGACTAGAACCAGCACCCATATGGGATGTCATTGCCACAGGCAGAGGATTAACCTATGCCACGGTGCTGGCCCCACTGATAGGTATTTTTAAAATATAAATTTATTTTTAATTTTTCTGAAAGGCAGAGAGAGGCAGATCTTCTATCTGCTAATTCACTCTCCAGATTCCTGCCACAGCCAGGGTTGAGTCAGGCCAAAGCTAAGAGCCAGGAACTCCATTTGGGTCTCCCATGTAGGTGACAAATATCTAATAAGTACTTGAGCCATCACCTGCTACCTCCCAAGGTGTGCACTAGTAGGAAGCTTGGATTGGAATCAGAGCCAGGACTTGAACCCAGCTACTCCAGGATGGGATGTGGGTGTCCCAAGCAGGCAACTCAGCTGCTGAGCCAGAAGTCTACCCTACATGATGTGATTTTGAGTCTGTTTTCTCAGACTCTGCTTCCCAGTGGTCCATAAGGTAGGAAGCACCCATTGTCGTAGAGTAAGAAACTGGAGGTCGGGGAGATTAGTAAGCTTTTTTCTTTTCTTTGAAAAGGCAGAGTGATATAGGTAGAGACAGAGAGAAAGAGAGAGCTCTTCCATTCTCTGGTTCAACTCCTCAAATAGCTACAACAGCCAGGTCTGGGCCAAGCCAAAGCCAGGAGCTTCATTTGGTCTCCCACATGGGTGGCACGAGCACTTGGGTCGTCCTCCTCTGTCTTCCTAGGCGCATTAGCAAGGAGCTGGATCTGAAGTGCTGCAGCTGGGACTCAAACCAGTGCTCCGGTGTGGGACGCCGGCGTCCCCAGCTGCAGCGCAGCCTGCTGTGCCACAGTGCAGGCTCTGGGATTAGTAAACTTAAGGTGTCACAGCAGAGATTCAGGGCCCTTCTGAGTTCTATGTTGGTCAAGGGATACAACATTTCATTTAGACAGGAGGGAAAAATTCAAGAGATCTGTTGTGCAAGCAGTGACTATAGCTAATGTATACTTGACATTTGCTGAATAGATTTTAAATGTTTTCACTACCAAAAAAAGTAAGGTAATTATCATGTGAATTAGCTTGATTTAACAATTCCACTGTGTCTACATATTTTAAAACATTATATTGTGGTAAATATACATAATTTTTATTTGTCCACAATTATTTGGGGCAGGTGTAGCCTGGTGGTTAATACAGGTCTGATGGAGCCTGGTGCTGTGGTATAGGGGGTAGAGCCACTGCTTGCAGTGCCGGCATCCAGTATGGGTGCAGGTTCTAGTCCTGGCTGCTCCACTTCCAATCCAGCTCTCTGCTACGGCCTGGGAAAGCAGTGAAGGATGGCCCCTGTACCCACGTGGGAAACCCAGAAGAAGCTCCTGGCTTTGGATCGGCACAGCTGTGGCCATTGTGGCCAACTGGGGAGTGAACCAGCAGATGGAAGACTTCTCTCTCTCTCTCTCTCTCTCTCTCTCTGCCTCTGCCTCTGCCTCTCTGTAACTCTTCCTTTCAAATAAATAAATAAATCTTTTTTAAAAAATACAAGTATGTTGCATGTTATCCTGACAGCAGCTTCCCACCAGTGAAGTCCAGGAGAGGCTGCAGGTGTTGGCTCAAGTGGTTGAGTTCCTGCCACCCACCTGAGAGACCTGGATTGAGTTCCAGGCTCCTGGCGTCTGTTGCAGTCAAAAGGACCCTCCAGCTATGGGAGCCGTCTCAGTCTCCATCTCTCAAATAATTTTTAAATGATTTTTTAAAGAGAAAATCCAGTTGACTTTCCGCATCAACAGAGCCAACTGCAGATGGAATAAAAAAGTTGTGCCTGTGTGAACATGGGTGGGCTTTTTTTTCTCCTTGTGGTTATTCCCTAAACAATATGGTATAATAGGTATATACTTACCATTTACATCATATGAGGTGTCCTAAGTAATACAGAGATTATGTGTGTGAGTATATGCATAGGTTATATCCATTTTCTATATAAAGGATCGGGCACCTATGGATTTTGGTGTCCCTAGGGGGCTTCTAGGGCCATCGCCCATGCATACTGAGGGATGGCTGTAGTATCTTTTCCCCAGGGTACTTGCAGGAACGGAACAAGGTAACGTCCATCCAGCAGCTGGCGTGTCTAAGCACGCTGTGAATACCAGCTTCTTTCCATCGTTTTTACACCCTCGCCACCGTGCATGCTGTCTCGTCATTCCTTGGGTGGAGCTAGTTTGGGTTTCTGCAACAAGGCAGAGTGGTCCGGGCGATCCATTCTGCGGCTGGACGGGTTGTGTTCAGAATCTTGGTACAGCAGGTAAGCTGCCACTTGGGACACCAGCATTCCACATGGGTGCCACTTGGAGTCCTGGCTGCTGCACTTCCAATCCAGCTCCCTGTTGCTGGCGCCCGGGAAAGCAGCAGAAGATGGCTCAAGTCCTGGGACCCTTACACCCATGTGGGAATCCTGGATGGAGTTCCAGGATCTTGGCTTCAGCCTGGCCCAGCCTTGGCTGTCGTGGCATCTGGAGAGGGAACCAGTGGATGGAGAATCTCTCTGTGTGTCTCTCCCTGTCTCTGTAATGTTGTCTTTCAAATAAATAAATCTTAAAAAAAAAAAGTTCTGGCTCAGACTCATGTTTGACCCTCTTGAGCCTCCCTTTCTGCATCTGTGATATGCAGATCGTAATAGCACCACCTTCTAGGATTATCGTAGGATGAAAATGTGTGTGTGTGCACACTACTGATATTAGACTAGAAACTCTCTCAGGGCAGGCTCAGATTCAGGAAGATGTCCCCTGGATTCTTAACAACCTCATGAGGACGTATCTTTGTGGTCTAAATGATGGTATCAGTACAATACATTTGAACTCTTCTATTTTTTTCTTCCACATGGGTGCAGGGGCCCAAGCACTTGGGCCATTTTTCGCTGCTTTCCTAGGAGCATTAGCAGGGAGCTGGATGGGAAGTGGAGCAGCCAGGACAAGAGCCAGTGCTCGTATAGGATGCCGGCACCACAGGTGGTGGCTTAACCCATTATACCACAACGCTGGCCCCTTGAATGCTTCTTACTGTAGGAGAAATACTTGCTTATGGTAGACATTTTTTCAAAATACATAAAGGAGAAAATATAAATGAACTATAATCCCACTACTCAGAAGTAATCGTTATTAACATTTTCATATATTTCTTAAAAAAAAAAAAGATTTATTTATTTGAAAGGCAGAGTTACAGGGAGGCAGAGGTAGAGAGAGAGAGGTCTTCCATCCACTGGTTCACTCCCCAAATGGCTGCAACGGCTGAAGTTGAGCCAATCCAAAGTCAGGAGCCAGGAGCTTCCTCTGGTTTTCCATGTGGGTGCAGGGACCCAGAAGTTGAGTCATCCTCCACAACTTTCCTAAGCCACAGCAGAGAGCTGGATCAGAAGTGGAGCAGCTGGGACTCGAACCGGCACCCATGTGGGATGCTGGTACTGCAGGCGGTGGCCCTACCCACGATGCCACAGCACCAGATCCCATTTTCATGTATTTCCCTCCAGTATTGTTTCTATGTAGACAGCTGTTTTCCTATAGCTGGGGTCATATATTACAGGCATTAAAAAACTTTATTATATATCTTATTATTTAGGGATGATGAGAGAGGAAATAGAGATCTTCCATCTGCTAGTTCATTCCCCAAATGTTTACAACAGCCAGAGCTGGTCTAGGGCCAGAGCCAGGGGCCAGGAACTCCATCAGAGTCTCCCAGGTGGGTGGCAGGGCCCCTACCACTTGACCCTTCGCTGCTGCCTCCTGGGGTACGTATCAGCGGGAAGCTGGAATCAGGAGTGGAGCCCAAGACCGGAGTCCAAGCACTTTGCTATGGGAAACGGTGGCCCAAGCCGTGTGTTAACCACTAGGCCCAATGCCCACCCCATATTACAGTGCTCCCCACTGACATGGCGTGTGCCTCAGATGGGCATTTGCCAACTCCATGCAGATATTCTTTGAAGTAGTGTTATTATGGCATCTTGTCTCGTGTTGCTTTGTTGACTGAAGAACTTGTGCTAAGGAGGCTGATGTGTTCATCGATCCATTCTGGAGGGGGGTAGGGGGTCTGTCCTCGTCTGTAATGTTACCAGTGACGGGAGGCCGTGTGGGTGGCGTGTGATCAGTTAGCACCTTTGTGTCTTACTCATCCTGCTGTCACGTACATGCTTGGGTCCAGAGCCCTTTTTCTGTTTTTCATTCAGCAAATATTTATTGAGTATTTACTGTGTGCCAGGCATTTACTGAGTGGCGACTGGGTTCTATACCCCGGGGATTCATTGGTGACTACAGGAGGCAACATTCCTTCCCTTGTGTAGCAGGAGACAGGACTGCTAAGGCATGCAGCAAGCAGTACACAGGGTAAATAAGCAGAATTATATGGGGCCAGCGCTGTGGCTTAGCAGGTTAAGCCGCTGCCTACAGTGCCGGCATCCCATAAGGGCGCCGGTTCAAGACTCAGCTGCTCCACTTCCGATCCAGCTCTCTGCTATGGCCTGGGGAAACAGTGAAAGATGACTCAAGTCCTTCCCACCCATGTGGGAGGACCCGGAAGAAGATCCTCGCTCCTAGCTTCGGATCCGCACAGCTCTGGCCGTTGCGGCCAATTGGGGAGTGAACTAGCAGATGGAAGACCTCTCTCTCTGTGTAACTCTGACTTTCAAATAAATATTTTAGAAAAATTTTAAAGCTCATCAAGTGCGATAAACACTATGGACAAAATGAAAATTTACATTTAGGTGAGGAGGGTAGTACTGGGGTAGAGGATGATTTGTAGTTGTAAACAGGGGCCCTCACATCCCTGTGGTTTGTAGGCATGGTCTGGATTGTAAACACATTAAGCAAATACAAGATGGAGTAGACGTGGTGTAACAGCTACTCAGCATCTGTTTATTGAATGTCCGTTTGTGTCAGGAGGTGTTTGTTCCAAGTGCTGGGGATTCAGAGCAAGGCAAGGTGCTTGCCTGACTATGGCTTAAATCAGGGTGGGGAAGGTCTGGCCCACGGGCCGTATAAAGGCCACAAAATCATTTGGTCTGGCCCTGCAAAGGCAACCATGGGTAGGATGTGAAATTCAGTAAATCTATAGCAGACTAATTTTTGGCTGGTAATTTTCTATGGTCCACAGATGATATTATAAATGGCCCTTGGCAGAAAAAAAGTTCTCGGCTGGTGCCGTGGCTCACTAGGCTAATCCTCCGCCTTGCAGCGCCGGCACACCGGGTTCTAGTCCTGGTTGGGGCGCCGGATTCTGTCCCGGTTGCCCCTCTTCCAGGCCAGCTCTCTGCTGTGGCCCAGGAGTGCAGTGGAGGATGGCCCAAGTGCTTGGGCCCTGCACCCCATGGGAGACCAGGAGAAGCACCTGGCTCCTGGCTTCGGATCAGCGCGGTGAGCCGGCTGCAGCACGCCGGCTGTGGCGGCCATTGGAGGGTGAACCAATGGCAAAAAGGAAGACCTTTCTCTCTGTCTCTCTCTCTAACTGTCCACTCTGCCTGTCAAAAAAAAAAAAGAAAAGAAAAGAAAAAGAAGTTCTCTACCTCTGGCTTACATGCTGGCAATGTCTCCAGACAGACAGTGAGCCAACAAGTATTTAATGTAAATGCCAGATGGCAATAACTGCTGAGGAGCACAGTAGTTAACCACAGTTCACAAGAGAAAACTGGTGTAAGTTGGATCTAAACTCATTAGGAGGGGTAGGCGTTTGGCACCGTAGTTAAGCTGCCCCCCTGGGATGCCTGCATCAGATATTGGAGTGCCTGAGGTTAAGTTCTGCCTCCGCTTGATCCAGCTTCCTGCTAATGCACACTCTGGGAGGCAGCAGATGATGGCTCAAGTCCCTGGGTCCCTGCCACCTACATGAGAGACCCGGATGGAGTTCCTGGTCCCTGCCTGGCTCCGGTCCCAGCTGTTGTGGACATTTGGGGAATGAACCAGCAGATGGAAGATAACTATATCTCTCTCTGTTACTCTACCTCTCAAATAAGTAAAAATTAAAAAAAAAATTTAAATAAATTTGAGAGATATAAAGAAGTTTTTTTTAGGGACCGGCATTGTGGTATAGTGGGTTAAACTGCTGCTGTGACACCAGCACATCCCACGTGGGTGCTGATTCGAGTCCTGGCTGCTCCTCTTCTGACCCTGTTCCCTGCTGATGTACCTGGGACAGCAGTGGAGGATAGCACAAGTGCTTGTGCTCCTGCACCCATGTGGAAGACATGGATGATGTTCCTGGCACTTGGCTTCGGCCTGGCACACCCTCAGCCATTCTGGGTATTTAGGGAGTTAACCAGTGAATGCAAGATCTTTTTCTCTTTGTCTCTCCCTCTGTAACTTTGCCTTTCAAATAAATAAAAAATAAATCTTTAAAAAAAGTTTTTAGAAAAAGAATACAGTCATTAGGAGTCCACTATGTGTTACAATGGCCAGAAGGCCCTAGTGCACCTGGGACCCTTGTGAGTAGAACGCCCAGCAATTGGGAAGTGATGTGCCTGTTGCCTCTGCTGTCTGGTTCTCAGGCGGGACCTGCAGTGTTGCATTTCCGCTGAGCCAGATCGTGTTCAGGGAAGATCAGCTGAGGTCACGGGGGTCCTTTATTTGTAAGATTTATTTATTTGAAAGGCCAGGTAAGGGGGGAGAGGGGGAGGGAGAGAGAGATTGATTTCTCCTGTCCACTGGTTGACTTCCCCAAATGGGTGCAAAAGCTAGGGATGCAGCCAGTAGCCTAGAACGCATCTGGGTCTCCCATGTGGATGGCAGGGGTCCAAGTACTTGGGTCATCTTCAGCTGCTTTCCCAGGTGCATTATCAGGGAAGTGGAGCAGCTGGGACTCAAACCAGCACTTGTATGGTGTGCTGGCATTGTAGATGGTGGCTTAACCCACTGCGTCGTGATTCCAGCTCCCACTGGGAGTATTGCATTTCAGAAGTCATCTTCAGGATGGGTGCGTAATGGTTTCAAGAAGGTAGGTGTCAGATCCGTAGGGCCAGGCATGTGCCGGTTGTCAGAACAGAAGAGTCTGTAAGAGGGCGTTTTCCTTCTCCGAAGTGTTTCTTAGAATAGCCAGAACCCAACTATTTCAAGATATTAATGAGGATACATTGAAGGTGGTAGAAGGTTAGATTAAATGATAGGTTCTGGTCTTTCCAGTTCCAGGTCATATTATGCATGAGAAGAAGTAAAAATGAATGATTTTCTGAGAATAGCTTATAATATGCATAATTGCACATGAACCACATTTTAATAGCCAGCAACCACCGAGGGTATCTGTAGAATTCCAGAATGTAGAAATCAAAGTTCTCAGAACTCTCTCTCACCCTTGACTATTGTTCAGTGTCCAGATGTGGGTTCCACGAACTCCAGAGGGTTCCAGAATGTTCAGCCAGGGAGCCAAAGAACTAAACAGTGGACACCCCCCTGATACCTTTTTATTTTGATGTAATTTTAGACTTGGGGAAAAGAATTCTACAAAGGGCAGGCATTTAGCCTCGCAGTTAACAAGTCCATGTCCTGCATCTGGGTACCTGGATCTGATGCCTGGCACCGCTCCTGACTCCACTTCCTTGCTAGTGGAGACCCTGGGAGGCAGCTGGTAATGATGGTGCAGTAACCGAGTCCTGCTGCCATGCCATGCTGGGCACCTGGATTAAGGTCCCCAGTTGGGTCCAGTATGGCCATGGTGGACATTTGGTTAGTGAAACAACAGATGGGAGCTCTCTTAAAGCAAATTCTTACATAGTCTTTACTCAGATTGCCTGAGTTAATTTATCACATTTGCTTTGTCAGTCTATGTATATATATATTGTTTGATATAAATTGCAGTGGCAGTGTCCCTACGTCTAAACATGTAAAGATGCTTGTATTCTTAGAACAAAGTCTTCCCTTGTATAATGCAATAGAATTATAAAACCCAGGAAATTAGTGTTGATACAGTGCAAGTGTCTAACTGTAGACCATACTGAAATATAATCATCCTGACAGTAGGATCACAGGTTGTGTTCAGTTTCCACGTCCCTTCAAGTCTCCTTTAGTGTGCAAACGATTCTTTGGTTTTTGTTTCATGACATCAGTATTTTTTTTAAAGATTTATTTATTTGAAGGGCAGAGTTACAGGAGAGGGAAAGAGAGAGAATATCTTCCACCTGCTGGCTCACTCCCCAAATGTCATGAGAGCCAGGGCTGCCAGGCCAAAGCCAGGAGCCAGGAACTTCATCCGGGTCTCCCATGTGAGTGGCAAGGGCCCAAGTACTTGGGCCATCTGCTGCTGCTTTCCCAGGTGCATTAGCAGGGAGGTGGATCAGAAGTGGAGCAGCCGGGACTCAAACTGATGGAATTGCAGGTAGCCACTTGACCCACTGCACCACAACACCAGCCCTGACAACCAGTATTTCTGAAGAGTGAGCAAAGAACTTGTATGTAAAGTCCTTTTTAAAAATAAGCTAAGAATTTGAGAAAGAGAAGGAGAGCTTCCATCTGCTGGTTCACTCCTCAAATGCCAGCACTGACACAGAGCTGAGAGAACTCAATCCAGGTCTCCCACATGGGTGGCAAGGACTCAATTACTTGAGCCATAATCACTGCCTCCCAGGGTCTGCATTAGCAGGAAGCTGCAATTAGGAGCAGAGCCCTGGATGGAACCTAGGCACTCTGGTGTAGGATGTGGGAATCTTAACCCCTCGGCTAAAGGCCTGCCCTGTTGTATTTATTTTTTTAATGATTTATTTATTTGAAAGGCAGAGTTACAGAGAGGCGGAGGGAGGGAAAGAGAGAAAGAAGCCTTCCACCCACTAGTTCACTCCACAAATGGCCGCAACAGCTGGAGCTGAGCCCATCAAAGCCAGGAGCCAGGAGCTTCTTCTAGGTGGCCCACATGGGTGCAGGGACTTGGGCCATCTTGTACTGGTTTCCCAGGCCACAGCAGAGAGCTGGATTGGAAGAGGAACAGCCGGGATTTGAACCGACGCCCATATGGGATGCTGCCACTGCAGACGGCAGCTTTACTCGATACACCACAGCACCGGCCCCCCTGGTTTATTTTTTAAGACTACTTTCCAGTGGGCATTTGGTGCCATGGTTAAGATACACTGCTTGAGGGGCCTGTATCCCACATCAAGTTCCTGGTTTCCAAGTCACGGCTCCACTCCCAATTCCAGCTTCCTGCTAACGCACGTCCTGGGAGGCAGCAGTTGATGGCTCAATTATTTGGGCCCCCGGTACCCACGTGGGAGACCCAGGTGGAGTGACAGGCTGCTGGCTTTGGCCTGGCCTAGACTGGGCTGTTGCAGATATTTGGGGAATAAACCAGCAGATGGGAGATCTCTCTGATTCTCTGCCTCTCATATAAATAAAAAAATATTAAAAAAAATAGTATTTCCCTGTTTAAGATGCCACAGGGGCCCCATGCTGCTCGTGGTAGAATCCAAATACCCAGTGTGTGTGTGGCCTGGGGCTGCCGTAACAAAGCATCATAAACAACAGGACTGTGTTGTCCCAATTCTGGAGGCCACAAGTCCAGGATCAAAGTGGCCGTGGCAGGGTGGTTCTTCCTGCACGGGCTGTGGGGAGGACCCTGCCCTTCCTTGCTGGTAGTCCCAGGTGTTGCTTGCGTGTCGCTGGATCCCTCTGATCTCTGCGTCTGTCTGCACAGCACATCTTCCTCCTGTGATTCCTAGCCCATTGAGGGCCTGCCCTAACTCCAGTGGGATCTCATCCTAGCTAATTACATCTGCAGGGACCCAATTTCCAAATAAGGCTGTATTCTGAAATACCAGGAGTTAGGACTTCAACAAATCCTTTGGGGAACGCCGTTCAACCACCAACACTCCGCCTCATCTTTTCCAGCCCCATCCTGCGTTTCCTCCTGCACAGTCCTCGGCTCCACCCGTGCCAGTCATCTTCAAGGCCACTCCTGCTCGCTCTGGACCCTCTGCTGCCTCCCAGCCCTCTGCGCCCCACCGCCCTCCCAAACAGCCATGGTGATGGTAGCTCCCTCTGGGCCGTGCTCATTCCCTGAAGAGCTTTCTTTGTAAACACACTGCACTCTTTTAACCCTATTTGGTAGGGCCATCATGCTCCTCATCGGACCTAGGGGAAGACAGAGGCGTGGAAAAGCTGCCTAGCTCAGGCCTCCCCAGGAGCCCATTACATTTTCCTAGCTGGTATCCTCGTCTTGCTGGTTGCTATGTGGAAGGAACCTCGGGCGCTGGTGAGCATTCTGGTCGGTGGCCTCCCCTCATCGGAGATATTCAGGGCCCGTGGATGCTCCTCTTCCCTCCCTGACTCAGTTTACCCCAACCCATACTCACTATCTGCATAGGAGCTCGCTGGTATGCATCCATGGTTGGCGCTCTGTGTCCTGAGTTCCAGGTGATGGTGGTGGGAGACCTCTGTGCCCACCAGAGCAACTGGCTGACCCCAGGCCCCTTACCCCTAGCCTGCATTTCTGAGTAGGGGCCTGGGTGCCACATGTATCCACCTCGCCTGGAGGAGTGTGTCAGAAACACGCAGGCCTGGGCCCCACCCCAGACCTACCTTGAGCTTGCTTCCTTAATCAGCTCCCAAAGCCTGACAGGTCTGAGTGGCTGTTGAAGCTTCGGTGACTGCTCACAGGATCACTGCCTGACCGCTTGGCCGGCGACTCTGAGGTTGAACTGCTGCAGCGTCCTCTGTGGAGGACAGGCCAAGAGGAAGCCCACGATTTCCTCTCCGTTTTGCTGTGACTCTAAAACTGTTCTTAAAATATATATAGTTTTGTTTTGTTCTGTTTTTAAGGGGCCGGCGTTGTGGTGCAGCGGGTCCAGCTGTGGCCTCACAATACCAGCATCCCATTTGAGCGCTGCTGGCCTGGCTGCTCCACTTCTAATCCAGCTCCCTCTGGGAAGGCAGCAGAGGATAGCCCAAGTGCTTGGGCCCCTGCACCCATGTGGAAGACCTGGATGAAGCTCCTGGCTCCTGGCTTCAGCCTGGCCCAGCCTTTGCGGTCATCTGGGGAGTGAATCAGTAGATGCAAGATCTCTCTCCATCTCTCCCTCTCTATATATAACTTTGCCTTTTAAATAAATAAATATTCCTTTAAAAAAAACATTTTTAAAAAGATTTATTCATTTCTTGGGCCGGCGCCGCGGCTCACTAGGCTAATCCTCCGCCTAGCGGCGCCGGCACACCGGGTTCTAGTCCCGGTCGGGGCTCCGGATTCTGTCCCGGTTGCCCCTCTTCCAGGCCAGCCCTCTGCTGTGGCCCGGGAGTGCAGTGGAGGATGGCCCAGGTGCTTGGGCCCTGCACCCCATGGGAGACCAGGAAAAGCACCTGGCTCCTGGCTCCTGCCATCGGATCAGCGCGGTGCGCCGGCCGCAGCGCGCCGACCGCGGCGGCCATTGGAGGGTGAACCAACGGCAAAGGAAGACCTTTCTCTCTCTCTCTCTCTCTCTCTCACTGTCCACTCTGCCTGTCAAAAAAAAAAAAAAAAAAAAAAAAGATTTATTCATTTCTTTCCCTTTTAGGGAAAATGGCAGAGAGAAAGAAATCTTCCATTTGCTGGTTCACTTCCCAAATGCCAGCAACAGCCAGGTTTGGGTCAGGCTGAAGCCAGGAGCCAGGAACTCCATCTGGTCTCCTACTTACTTGGGCCATCATCTACTGCCTTCCCCGGATGCAGGGGCAGAGCCCTGGATTCGGAAGTAGAGCAGCCGAAACTGGAACTGGCACTCTGATAGGGGATGCTGGTGTCCCAAGTTGCGGCTTAACCTGCTGCACCCCGACTTGGGTCCCCCCAAATCCAGTTGTACTGAGGCAGGAGGGGAAGGAGGGCAAGGCTGTTGCCTGTGGAGTAGCTGCAGGATGTTGTGGAATGCGGTCAGCTTGGTGTGGACCCACCGGGACCCTCGGGCGAGGTCCCATTCAGTGTCAGAGGGGAGTCAGCCCGTCCCCCAGCAGACTCAGCCCCCCCTGGCCCCGGCTGACCTAGCCAGAAGTCTGAGAGCGTGCAGGTGGGGGAGGACAAAGACAGTTGCTCCACCCCACCGAAGAGCCCAGCTGTTTCCCCCAGCCCCTCCTGAGCCACCTGAAATCATTCAGTTTTCCTGTCAGTTAACCCCAGCCCCACTGCAGTGTGGGAAGGGGCCCCTGCAGGCAGGGTGGGGCCGCGTTTTATTACCTAGGGCCTGGTGTCTCCTTGGGCCTCGCTGAACAGGTGCTGGCAGACGCCCTGAGTGAAAGGGCAGCTTTCCTCTGCGTCCCTCCCCCAACCCAGCCAAATGCAGTCCCATCCCATTTCCTCCTCTCATTCAAGAACTTCTCTTCCTCTGTCCCCTGGGCAGTGTCCCTGAGGAGCAGATGCAGGCCAGGGAGAGTAAGGGGTCGGGAGAGATGGAAGTGGCGTCATAGGAAGCGAGGGGCGGGCTGTCCAGGGACTGTGCAGGTCCCTGACTTGGCCTCAGCTCCAGAAAGAAGAAGTTGGCTCACCCATCCCCTGCAGGCTGGCTTCTGGTCTCTTAAGAGAATGGGTCTGGGGGGAGGGGGAGGGCGGGGGGGATGAGAGAATCAGACAGGGATCTACTTTTTTTAATTAATTTATTTATTTGAAAGAGTTACACACAGAGAGAAGGAGAGGCAGAGAGAGAGAAAGAGAGAGTCTTCCATCTGCTGGTTCACTCCCCAGTTGGCTGCAACAGCCGGAGCTGCGCCAGTCCGAAGCCAGGAGCCAGGAGCTTCTTTTGGGTCTCCCATGCGGGTGCTGGGGCCCAAGGACTTAGGCCATCTTCTACTGCTATCCCAGGCCATAGCAGAGAGCTGGATCGGAAGTGGAGCAGCTGGGACTTGAATCTGCAGCCCTTGGAGGGCTTGGTAATCATTGGGGGCTGAGTCCTACCCACCGTCAGAGATTCCAATTTTCTGAGATGGGGCCCATGAGTTTGCATTTTTGATTGGTCCCCCAATGGATTCTGCTCCTGCTAGTTTAGGAGCCACACTTAGAGAACCACTACTAGGGTTCCTCCTAAGGTTTTTGATGTAGGGTTGATCCCAGTGTGGGCCTTAGGCTCTAGTCTGTGTGTGTGTGTGTGTGTGTGTGTGTGTCTAAAGATTTGATAGGCAGAGTTAGAGAGAGGCAGAGAGAGCAAGTTTCCATCTGCTGGTTCACTCCTCAAATGGCTGCAAAGGCCAGAGCTGGGTCAGGCCAAAGCAAGAAGCCAAGAACTCTATCTGGGTCTCCCATGTGAGTGGCAGGCACCCAAGCACTTGGGCCATCTTCCTCTGCTTTCTGGGGTGCATTAACAGAGAGCTGGATAGAAAGTGGAACAGCCGAGACTCTAACCAGCACTCTTATGGGATGCTGGCCTTTTAGCCCAAGGCTCGAGTCTCAACCCTCCCAGCTTGGGGTTCTAGCTCTAGCCTCAAAGAAGGCAGAAAGAAGCCCCTCTCTGTCTGCTAGCCCACTGCCCCAGGGCCAGCCCCGCTCCAAGCAGTGCCTGCTGCCATCTCGAGTCTTTTGTTTCCAGAGCTCCTGGAAGTTTCCTGGCAGTTGGAGTTAAGAGGTGCCCCATGCCCTCTGAGGTTGACCTTTCACCTGCACACTGCGGCACGTTAGGCAGCGATTCAGAAGCACAAGGTTCATCTCTAAGGGGCGACTCACAGGAGAGCCTCCAGAAAGTACTGCCAAGTGAAACTGGGCCGCCGTCGGGAGAAGGCGTTCTTGGTTACAGCCGTGAAACTGCAGAGGGAAGTACGGATGGGGCATTCACACGCACATAGGCTGCAGCCCAGAAGGACCCCGTCCAGTCCGGCAACAGCAGTGAGCCCTGTTGGATGGGGGACTTCACGGTTTATTTTCCTTGGCCCGGTATTTTAACACCGTATGCACGTTGTGAGTGCAGACCAATGCAGTGCCAGCAACAGAAAAGGGACACACACTGGACGGCCGGCACCAGGGCGTGGGAGGTGAGGCTGGGGGACTTCCAGAACTTCGTGGGTAATGGTGTTAAGATAGATAGATTTGGGTGCAAACTTTTTTTTTTTTAAATCTATGCATAATTTTTTCATGACGCATTTTCCATGAACTTTTTGGAAGACTGTAAACACACATGTAATCCTGGACCACGTGAGTCTGTTCCAAGGAAGACTGCTGTGTTTTTTTTTTTAAACTAGAAAGAAAGAGATAGCAACAGTAAAGGAAGCAGAGCACCCTCCCCCTTGCCGTGCCCTTTCCTGCCAGCCCCCGGCTTGCCCCCACCAGCTGCTGCCTCCAGCCCTCACACTCCTCCAGCTGCTGTGCCATCTCATTGCTTCCTGTGGCTGTCAGGCTTCTCCATTGAGTGGCCTGAGCTTTCTGTCTCCGTGGCTCAAACAGCCACTCTTTTCATGGGTTTGCTGAGCGCCAGCATTCCGAAAAGGCAGATCCCAGAGACGGGGAGACAGCTTCCGCGAGCACGACTTGAGCTTGTCCCAGCCTTTCGGCGTCTCGCCGCACACGCATGTCCTTTCATAATTGTAGTCTGCACAAATGCTAGCTTGTGTCCTGTTGTGTTCTACGTCACCTAATTCTGCAGGGCGGCCGTGCATGCACACAGCATCATTTCTTCTCTGAAGGCTGCTGCGCTCCTTCAGCCAGGCCCTGATTGTGGAGGCCTCTGGGTGCTTTCCAGTTGTTGTGTTTTTTTTTTCTACTTACTCATTCACCATTTAACCCCTTGCATTTGGGCTCTGCCTTGGGCCCTGCCATCTTCGAGGTTGCTGCTGTGGGTGCTCCCTCCTGTTCTCCAGCCTCTGCTCGGTCCCTGGCTTCAAGTGCACTTGGCCTTGTTACCCACCCTCCTGGCCATGCACCCGTTCATCTGTCAGACTCTCCATGGGGTTCTAACTCCCTTCCTTGGCTCTTTTCTGTTTTCATTGTAAAATAATAAAACAACTAGGAATGTATAACACAGAAAGTCTAGTCTAACTATATTTGATTTTATATCTTTGTAAATATTTATTTATTACCTATTTGAAAGGCAGAGTTACAGAGAGAGAGAGAGACAGAGAGAAAGAGAGAGAGATTGATCTTCTATCCTCTTGTTCATTCCCCAAAGGGTCGCAACAACTGAAGTTGTACCAGGCCAAAACAAGGAGCCTGGAACTCTGTCTAGGTCTCCTTTGTGGGTGCAGGGACCTAAGGTCTTCAGTCATCCTCCACTGCTTTCGGGCACATTAGCAGGGAGTTGGATCCACAACAGGGGAGCCAGGACTCAGACCTGTGCGCATTGTGATACTAGTGTCACGGGTGGCAGCTTAACCTGCAGTGCCACAACACTGGGCCCTATATTTTCTTTATAATATCATCTAATTTGTCTGCCTCAAATCTACTAGCATAAAGTTATTAAGTATTTTCTCATGCTTTAAATTTCTGCTATAGCTTTAAATATGTCACTTCAAAAATCTCAAACATGGGGCCCATCACTGGTTCATGTCCCGGCTGCTGCATTTCTGATCCAGCTCCCTGCTAATGGCCTGGGAAAGCAGCAGAAGATGGCCCAAGTGATTTTGCCCCTGCACCCACATGGGAGACCCAGAAGAAATTCCTGGCTCCTGGCTCCTGGCTTCAGCCTGGCCCAGCCCTGGCCATCTGGGAAGTGAACCAGCAGATGGAAGATCTCTCTCTGTCTCTCTCACTGTAACTCTTCCAAATAAATAAATAAATATTTTAAAAAATTAAAAATGCTCTCAAACGTTTGCATCTTGTTTCCTTTTTCTTAGAGATCAGTATTTCCTTTTATTTATTTTGTTAATCTTTCTAATTTCCATATTTTTACTTTATGGATTTTCTCTACTATTTGTTTTCTATTTTTAATCATTTTTTTCTGATTTTTAAGGATTTATTCTCCTTTAATTTTTTTTAACTTCCTAGGTTTCCGTGCTTGATCTATCCATTTTGAATGTTTTCTGTTTTCTGATACATGCACTTAAGGCTATATATTTCCCCACAAATGATGTTTTAGCTGCATCCTATGCTTCTTTTCTTTATTGAATATATATACCACAGGAAAAAAAACCAAAAAAACAAAACAAACAAAAAGAATATACATACCATAAAATGCACAGATCTTTAGACTACAGTTCTCTGAGTAATGACAAATGTAAACACCCATGTTGCCATTATTTAAGTCCGCATATAGGACATTGCCATCATTCTAGAAAGTTCCATGGAACCCCTTTTGGATCCATCTTCCCTTTTCCATCAAACTCAACCCTGTTAGAGCTGTATTTGTAGAGGACTCCATCTAACTGGAATGATGTAGTACATTTTGTGTCTAACTTAGCATATGTGGTCTGTACATGTACTTTAAATTTGTTTCTTCTTTATTGCCACATTGTAATCCATTGTAGGATGTATATAAACTATTTCAAAATTATTCTCTTGTGGGTTTTTTTTTTTTAATGTATCTGTTCATTTGGAAGACACAGCAACAGAGGTAAAGAGAGAGAAAGAAAGGAGATCCTCCTTCTCCTGGTTTACTCCCCAAATGGGCACAGCAGGCAGGGCTGGCCATGCTGAAGCCAGAAGCCAGGAATGCCATCCTGGTCTCCCATGTGGTTTGGGCCATCTTCTGCTGATTTCTCAGGTACATTAGCAGGAAGCTGGAAGGGAAACAGAATACCAGGAGCTAAAAGCATCATTCCCATGTGGATGCTGGCATTGCAGGTGGCACCTTATCTCACTGACGCACGGTGCTGGTCCCACATCTCCTCTCTTGTTGATGGACTTCTAGAGTATATCCAGTTTGGCTGTTATCACCCATGGACAGCCTTTATAAGTCTTCTGTGAACTTAAGTTTTCATTTCTTCTTAGTAGGTACCTAGAGGTGGAATAACTAGGTGTTATTGTAGACATCCCGTAAATTTTAATATGTGGTAGTTTCATTATTGTTTAGTTCTAGTTCTGAAAAAGTTTCCATAAAGATTTTTTTTGTTTGACTCATAAGTTATTTGAAAGTGTGCTTTAAAATTTCCACAAGTGGGACTTGTTGATGATTTCTAACTTAACTGTATTTTGGCCAGCTGATACACTGATTTTTAAAAAATGTTTGAGACTTGCTTTATAAAGACCTGTAGTAAATTTGTATGCTAAAAATAATAATAGTCTAACACACATATAAATATTGATATCTGCTATATCTTTGATCAGGCTTGTTAATAGCGTTGTTCAGATTATCTAGATCCTTTCCAAAGTTTGCTCAATCTATCACTTATTTAAAAAGCTATATTAAAATTTCCTTCTCCATGCCTGGGTTTAATACCTGGCTCCTGCTTCCTGCTCATGCAGATCTTGGGAAGCAGCGGTGATAGTTCAAGTAATTTGGATTCCTGTACTCACATTGGAGACCTGGATTTAGTTCGTGGCTCCTGGCTTTGACCTAGCTCTTCTCTGGCCATTGCAGGCATTTTGGGAAGGAACCAGTGGGTGGGAGCTTTCTCTGTCTCTTTGCCTCTCAAACAAATGATAAAAATAAACATCTTAAAAAGTTGATGGAAATAGAATTTTTTTTTTGGACAGGCAGAGTGGATAGTGAGAGAGAGAGACAGACAGACAGAGAGAAAGGTCTTCCTTTTGCCATTGGTTCACCCTCCAGTGGCTGCCACGGCTGGCGCTCTGCGGCCGGCGCACCGCGCTGATCCGAAGGCAGGAGCCAGGTACTTCTCCTGGTCTCCCATGGGGTGCAGGGCCCAAGTACTTGGGCCATCCTCCACTGCACTCCTGGGCCACAGCAGAGAGCTGGCCTGGAAGAGGGGCAACCGGGACAGAATCCGGCACCCCGACCGGGACTAGAACCCAGTGTGCCAGCGCCGCAGGCAGAGGATTAGCCTAGTGAGCCGCAGCGCCGGCCCGGAAATAGAATTTAAAAGTAAGGTTACTTTAGGGTAAAAATGTTTCTGAAGGGCTGGTGTTCGGCCGTGTGTTTCAGCTGATGCCTGAGATCTCTGCCTCAGGTTTGAGCCCTGGTTCAGCCCCTCCATCCCAGCTTCCTGCTGATTCACAGTCTGGAAGGCAGCAGGTGATGGCTCAGGTGCTTGGGCCCCTGCCACCCACATGGGAGACAAGGATTGACTTCCTTCCTGCTCACTTTGTCCTGGCCTAGCCTGGCTGTGGGCATTTGGGGAGTGAACCAGTGGATGGAAAATTTATCTCCATTTCTTTTTCTCGTGTGTGTGTGTGTGATCGCACATGGCCACGCGCCTTCCAAATAAAACAAATGCATGCTTGTAGTTTTTTGACGCATGAATTCCCTCAGCTCTAGGAGTTGCTTAGAAGTTATTTGCGGCCGGCGCCGCGGCTCAATAGGCTAATCCTCCGCCTAGCGGCGCCGGCACACCGGGTTCTAGTCCCGGTCGGGGCGCCGGATTCTGTCCCGGTTGCCCCTCTTCCAGGCCAGCCCTCTGCTGTGGCCAGGGAGTGCAGTGGAGGATGGCCCAGGTGCTTGGGCCCTGCACCCCATGGGAGACCAGGAAAAGCACCTGGCTCCTGGCTCCTGCCATCGGATCAGCGCTGTGCGCCGGCCGCAGCGCGCCGGCCGCGGCGGCCATTGGAGGGTGAACCAACGGCAAAGGAAGACCTTTCTCTCTGTCTCTCTCACTATCCACTCTGCCTGTCAAAAAAAAAAAAAAAAAAAGAAGAAGTTATTTACAAGGGTAAATTAAAGTTGGGTGTGGCTTCCCAGGGGAGAGAGGAGGGTGTTTTTGATTGCTACATGGTCAGGGATAGGAGGGTTTACCTTTTTTTAAGGACTTATTTATTGGATACTTCCAGTAAAAATGAGCTCAACACTAGATGCTTTCTAGGGCTTCTGCTTCCTCCTGCAGGACCTGAAAGAAAAAGTGATGGACAGGGCTGAGCAGAGACGCCAGGGGAACTGGACCCTCTTAGTACTGCAGGAAGCACTGCAGGGTGTGATGGTTCACAGCACAAATACCCATGGGTTCCCATTCCAGCTTGGCCATTTCCAGCTGTGTGACCTTGGGCAAATTTCTTTTTCTTTCTTTCTTTCTTTCTTTCTTTTTTTTTTTTTTTTTTTTTTAAGATTTATTTATTTGAAAGGCAAAGTTACAGAGAGGTAGAGAGAGAGAGGTCTTCCCTTCTCTGGTTCGCTTCCCAGTTGGCCACAACAGCCGGAGCTGCACCGATCCAAAGCCAGAAGCCAGGAGTTTCCTATGGGTCTCCCATGTGAGTTCAGGGGCCCAAAGACTTGGGCCATCTTCTACTGCTTTCCCAGGCCATAGCAGAGAGCTGGATTCGAAGTGGAGCAGCCAAGACTCGAACCGGCGCCCATATGGGATTCTGGCATTACAGACAGCAACCCAACCCACTAGGCCACAATGCTGGTCCTAGGACAAATTTCTTATTCTGTTTGTGTCAGCTTTCTCAACTCTGATACAGGGTGAATAATACCACCCTCTCTGGCTTTTAGATAAGCAAGTTCATGTCATCAAAAACATAGAGCAGAGGCTGGCATGGTGCAGAGGGTTAAGCCGCTGCCTGCAATGCCGTCATCCTCTAAGAGAGCATTGGCTTTGAGTCCTGGCTGCTTCACTTCTGATCCAGCTCCTTGCTAATTCGCCTGAGAAAGCAGCAGAAGATGGCCCAAGTGCTTGGGCCCCTGCACCCATGTGGGAGACCTAGATGAAGCCACTGGCTCTTGGCTTCAGCCTGGCCCAGCCCTGCCATTGTGACCATTTGGGGAGTAAACCAGTGGATGAAAGATTCTCTCTCTCTATTTCTCCCTTTCTCTTTCGATAACTTTACCTTTCAAATAAATAAAATAAATCTTAAAAAAAAAATGACTGGCATAATGAAAATGCCATAAAATTGTGGATATTCTCATCGTTATGAACAGGAACAAACTGGTTGCCTGAAATCCTCAAATGACAAATGGGAAGTTCCCTTAGAGATTAGGGTGTCAAATCCCAACATCCCCGTGGGGCTGTTTCAGGTGGTGGCTATGCACATTTTGAGCCTACACTTCAGCCTTAAGCTAGTTAGTAAAGGAAGGCAATTTATGTGAACAGCCATCTGTGTATCTGCTGCTTCAGCCCAACCCCAGGCCCCTCATCTGTTTGGCTCCCGTGTGCATTTTATAGTGCAGAGTGGGCCCGGTGTTCCCCTCCACCTACGGCTTCTCCTGCCACCCGGCTCCTGACCCCACCTGAGTGCTCCTGTCCCTGCTGCAGGGTCAGGTTCTGCATGTCTGTGAAGGTGCTGGCTAGCGAACCCAATAGACTCACTCTGACAGTGCAGAGGTTGCTTCTGCTTCTTGCACAGGTATATAATGATGGGGGCCCCCTTGGAAAACAGTTTGTCTTAGAGTCCTGGTCTGCGGGAGGAAGAGTTGGGGTAGCATTTAAGCTAGGACATCAGGAGGGAGTACTTCCAGCCTCTGGTTCACTCCTCAAATGATCACAGCGGCCAGGGCTGGGTCATGCCAAAGGCGGTACCCTGGAATTCCATTTGGGTCTCCCACATGAGTGGCAGGAGCCTAAGCACTTGGGCCATCCTCTGCTGCTTTCCCAGATGCATTAGCAGGGACCTGGATCTGAAGTGGAGTAGCCGGGACTTGAACCAACACTCCAATATGGGAAGCCTGCGTTGCAGGTGGTAGCTCAACCCAGTGTGTTACAACTCTGGTCTCTTGTGTGGGCAGGGGAGGGGACAGTTGGGGCTATTGGCAGGGACATATGATTGATAAAAGGATAAAAAGCACAGTGTGAGGTGCTGGAGAGGGTGGGGGTAGGGTTCCAAAACGGGTCAGACTTGTCCTTGCCTTCAAAGAGTGAGGGAAATGTTAAGTACACAATTCATAAGGACACACTGTACACCGTATCAGCTGCTAAAGGAGGCACGAGTCAGACTGTAGACAAAGATGAGCGATTCACTCAAACTGCTGCCCAGAGAGCTGATGACTGGGTAGGGTTTGTACAAAGTAGTACATGCATTTTTTAAAGATGTATTTATTTAGTTGAAAGGTCTTCCATCTGCTGGTTCACTCCCCAAATAGCCACAATGGCCTGAGCTGGGCCATTCTGAAGCCAGGAGCTTCTTCCGGGTCTTCCTCATGGGTGCAGAGGTCCAAACACTTGGGCCATCCTCCACTGCTTTCCCAGGCCATTGGCAGGGAGCTGGATCAGAAGTGGAGCAGCCAGAACTTGAACTGGCACCCATATGGGATGCTGGGAGTGCAGGTCAGGCTTAAACTGCTATACTGCAGTGCCAGCCCAGCGTGCATATTGTGTGTTATAGATATGTTAAGCGGCATGATTGTGATGATCATTTGTCAAACTACACATATATCAAAATAGCAAGGTCGGGGCCAGCATTGTAGCACAGTGGGTTAAGCCACTGCTTCAGACTCCGATATCCCATATCAGAGTACCAGGTGCTGGGTAGAGTTATGGCTGCTCCACTTCTGATCCCGCTTCCTGCCAATGGCCTGGGAAGGAAGCAGAGGAGGGCCCAAGTGCTTGGGTGCCTGCCACCCACGTGGGAGACCTGGGTGAAGTTTTGCAGCCATTTGAGGAAGGAACCAGTGAACGGAAAATCTCCGCCCTCCCCCACCCCATCACTCAGCCTTTCAAACAAGTAAATAAATAAATCTTGAAAAATACAAATTCTATGGGCTGTTCTGGGTCTTTTGCCCCACCATTATCAATTTTAGATTCAATTTGTTAATGGCCACAAAATGAGTTATTGAGATTGAAATTACATTGCATATCTAGATCAAGTTGGGAAGAATTACATCTTCCTTTTTTTTTTTTTTTTTTGAAAGATACATTTATTTATTTGAAAGGCAGAGTTACAGAGAGAGAAAGATCTTTCATCTGCTGATTCATTCCCCAAATGGCCACAATACCTGGGGCTAGGTCAGGCAAAAGCCGGGAACCTGGAACTCCATCTGGGTCTCTCCCATGGGTGCAGGGGCCCAAGCACTTGGGTCATCTTCTGTTGCTTTCCCAGGCACATTAGCAGGGAGCTGGATCAGAAGTGGAGCAGCCAGGACTCAAACCGCTGTCCATATAGGGTGCTGGTGCTGCAGGCCATGGCTTTAACCCTCTGAGCAACAGCATCAGCCCCAAGAATTGACATCTTGAAAATACTGAGTCTTTTTTTTAAACTAGCAGGATGTTAGATTCTTTGAAAAAAAAAAAAAGATTTATTTATTTTACTTGAAAGAGTTAAACAGAGAGAGGAGAGGCAGAGAGAGAGAGAAAGAGAGGTTTTCCATCTACTGGTTCACTCCCCAACTGGCCACAATGGCCATAGCTGCACCAATCCAGAGCCAGGAGCTTCCTCCAGGTCTCCCGCGTGGGTGCAGGGGCCCAAGGACTTGGGCCATCTTCTACTGCTTTCCCAGGCCATAACAGAGAGCTGGATCCGAAGTAGAACAGCCGGGTCTCAAACTGGCGCCCATATGGGATGCTGGCACTGCAGGCAGCGGCTTTACCTGCTACACCACAGTGCCAGCCCCGATTCTAAATCTTCATATCCGTAAATATGAAGTATTTCATCATTTATTTAGTTCTTTGCTATCTTTTATGAAGATTTATAAAATTTTCTTCATTTAGATCTTAAACATATTTTCTTAGATTTATCCTGATGTGTTTCATTTCTTGGGGTGCTAATGTAAATGGTAAAGTGTCTTTAATTTCATATTCCACTTTATTGCTAGTATATAGGAAAGTGCTAGATCTTTGTATATTAACCTTATATTCTCCAGTCTTGCTTATCCTTGCTTATTAATTTCAAAGGGTTTTTGTGCTTTTTAGATTTTCTATTTAGATAATTATTTTATCTTCAATGACAGTTTTTTTCCTTCCTTCTCAATCTATCTACCTTTTATTTCATTTTCTTGTCTTGTTGCATTGGCTGACTCCCAGTGTAATATTGAAAGAGAGTGAATTGCTGTTGCTCTCAGCAGGACAGCCTGTATCTTCTCACCGTAAGTGTGATGATAAGTGAAAGTTTTTATGATGTCTTCTTTAGCAAGTTAAAGAAGCTCTGCTCCCTACTTTGCTGAGAGCTTTTATTGTGAACAGATACTGGATTTTGTCAAATGTTTTTTCTTCTCTTAATCTCATATTTTCAGATTGAGAAGGTTTTGGCTTTAGGCAGAGATTCGATTTCCCAAGTTAGCACTTGCTTCCTTGAGCAGGAGTTAGAAGAGAGTTGGACTCAGCACTTAAAACTACATTAACAAGAACTTCTGATGATTTTTTAAGGTACTTTAGAAGACAATATAGAAATAACTATTAAAATAAAAAGACTCAGGCCGGCGCCGCGGCTCACTAGGCTAATCCTCCGCCTTGCGGCGCCAGCACACCAGGTTCGAGTCCCGGTCCGGGCGCCAGATTCTGTCCTGGTTGCCCCTCTTCCAGGCCAGCTCTCTGCTGTGGCCAGGGAGTGCAGTGGAGGATGGCCCAGGTGCTTGGGCCCTGCACCCCATGGGAGACCAGGATAATCACCTGGCTCCTGCCATCGGATCAGCGCAGTGCACCGGTCGCAGCACGCCGGCCGCGGCGGCCATTGGAGGGTGAACCAATGGCAAAGAAAGACCTTTCTCTCTGTCTCTCTCTCTCACTGTCCACTCTGCCTGTCAAAAAAAATAATAATAAATAAATAAATAAATAAATAAAAAGACTCAATCCTTGTGATCAAACAGTTTGCCAGTATTTGGTATTTTTCCTGAAGAAACACCTCTTTCAAGATATGGGGACTCAATCATGCACGCGTATATTTATTGTAGTATTTTTTATAATGACAAAAGGAGGGAGGGAGACAACCACATGTCCATTCAGTGTTGGAAAAAGTAAGTAAAGCTGACATGTAAACTCATGGGGTAGGATGCAGTGTAGCATGTGAATTAACTAGGTCTATCTATGGTATGTCAACAACACACTACTGAGAAAGGAAAGAGGAAACCAAGATGCAGGATGTGTAGTAGAGTGGAATAGATAAACAGAGTTATTGAAGCATTATCAGTGGCAGTTAAATTTTTTATAAAAATGGTATAATTATATATTTTACATTTTTTAGAGTCTTAGCCTTTATTTTTTAAAAGTAAATGTTTCAAAAATTGTAAACTGTCCATCTCCAAGGAATGCAAACAGGGCTATATGGATCTTTTGGGGCTGGTGTGGGATTGTGATTCCAAATTAGTTGTCATCAGCTGAACTGAGTTTTTTATATAAAAACATTCTTTTCATTTAGAGTACTCTCCTGGGACTGGCGTTGTGGCACAGTGGGTTAAGCTTCCGCCTGTGACGCTGGCATCCATGTGGGTTCTAGTTTGTGTCCCGGATGTTCCACTTCTAATCCAGCTCCCTGCCAGTGACCTGGAAAGGCAGCAGCAGATTGCTCAAGTGTTTGGGCCCCTGCCATCCACACAGCAGACCCGGCAGAAGCTCCTGGCTCCTGGTTCTGGCCTGGCCCAGTCCTGGCCATTGTGGCCATCTTGGGAGTGAACCAGTGGATAGAAAATCTCTCTGTCTGTCTCTCCCTCTATCTGTCACTCTGACTTTCAAATAAATAAATAAATTGGGCCAGTGCTGTTGCGTAGCATGTAAAGCCGCTACCTGCAGTGCTGGCATCTCATACGGGCCCTGGTTCAAATCCTGGCTGCTCCACTTCCACTACAGCTCTCTGCTATGGCCTGGGAAAGCAGTGGAAGATGGGCCAAGTCCTTGGGCCCCTGCACCCCCACACCCCTGTGGGAGACCTGGAAGAAGCTCCTGCCTTCTGGCTTCAGATCGGTGCAGCTCCGGCTGTTGTGGCCAATTGGAGAGTGAACCAGCAGATGGAAGACTCTCTCTCTCTCTCTCTCTCTCTCTCTACCTCTCTTCTCTCTCTCTGTATAACTCTGACTTTCAAATAAATAAATATTTACAAAACAAAAAATAGTCCTGTCTTTGGGACCAGTATTTCGTGGCTTGGCTCCCAAGTCCAGCCTCCTGAGAGGCAGTAGGTGAGGGCTCAAGTATTTGGGTCCCTGTCACTTACATGGGAGACACTAAGTTGCACTCCTGGCTCCTGGCTTCTGTCCCAGCCCAGACCTGGGTGTTGTGGCATTTGAGGTTATTTGTTCTGAGTCTTCTTTTAAGAGTTTGGTTGGTGTTCAGGTATTCTTTATGAAATACAGTATATGTAGACTATAGGTTTTTTCCCTAATAACTTTAATTGGCAACAACCTTGCTTTTTGGTCTCCAAAATTTTGGGGGAAATTTTATTGATCTTTGAAATTTAAATTTCTGGGAACTGGGGTTGGGGGAAAGTGAATAATTTGGTTAGGCTGAAACAGGGGCTCCCCGAGTCCCCTCCTGACCCTGAGTCCTCTCCTGAGATTCTTTCATTTCAGTGCCCTAGGCTGGGCTGCTCATCCCAATGAGTCATTCTACAGAGGTGAGCTTTTGGATGGGGGACCGGGTAAAGCTGTGACCAGACCAGTGGGTCTCTGTACGTACGGCTCTTTGCATACACCCTCCTGGCAGTGAGTCAGTCTGCCCTGTGGCCCTGAACAAATGGCAGCCTCACGCATCCCAACATTCAAATTAGCAAGCAGGTGCTGAGGGGCAAGCGCTGTGCCGTGAGTCTGGAGGTGTGCTTGGGGTGAGGCCAGCAAGGCATCAACCCCCACATGGCTGCAACAGTCAGGGCTGCACCCGGCTGAAGCCAGAGGCCAGGAGCTTCATCCAGGTCTCCCACGTGGGTGGCAGGGGCCCAGAGACTTGAGCCAACTTCCACTGCTTTCCCATGCCCGTTAGCAGAGAGTTGTGTCGGAATGAAGCAGCCGGAACTCGAACCAGCTCCCATATGGGATGCCGGCACTGCAGGCTGGGGCTTTAACTTGATGTGCCATGGCACTGGCCCCAAAAGACAGTTTCTAATGAGAACTTCTCAGAGCCTCAGGTTCCTCCTACATCAGATGGGAATAACAATAGCATCTACAAGCTGTAGGGTTGCATTTCTCCCTGCCTGCCTCACCTCTTCCACAAGCGGCACAGAAGGAAGACTGGGAGGCAGGTGGTGAGAATAGAGCAGAGCAGAGAGAGCAGAGGTGTGCAGCGTTACCTTAAGAAGACAGGAAGGGGCCAGGCATTTGGTGGTACTTAAACCAGCACTTGAGATGCACACAGCCCGTATCAGAGTGCCAGGTTCGAGTTCTGGCTCTGCTTCTGCTTCCAGATTCCTGGCAGTGCACGCTCTGGGAGGCGGCAAGTGATGGCTCAGGTACTTGGGTGCCTCCTACTCACTTGGAGATGGAAATTGAACCTCAGCCTGGCCCAGCCATAGATGTTGTGGCTATTTGGAGGAGTGAATTGGGGATAAAAGATCTATGTCTCTGTCTCTTTGCCTTTTGAATAAATAATAAGACATTATGGCTTCCAGACCAACAAGGTGTGATTGTTACCAGGCCAGAAAATTAACATATATTTGAAGAACAGCCCTTTAACCCTGGATATACTTAAAAAAAAAAAGAAAAAAGAAAAGAAGGAGGGGGAGGGGGAAGGGAAGGGGAGAGGAAGAGGGGAGGAAAGTAGTGACTGGGCAGAGAGCTGGCCTGGCCGGGTGATTGTGCCCCCCACACTCCCAGCCTGGACCCCCACACCCTTTGTCTGCCTCCCTTAGCGCTACTCTGTCACCCCACAGTCCCCCTTGTGACTCCCCACTGGTGCTGGGGTTGGGGTTCAGGGAGAGAAGGTGCCAATCTGAGGCATGGGGCGTCTCTTTGCCACTGTTGGCTTGTCCTGGTCAGTGTGGTTGTGCTGCTGCCTCAGGGCACTGGCGAGTGATGGTTTGGAACCTGTGAGACTGAGGAGCTGGGCACAGCACGAGCGCTTGGTGAGGCCACACCACGTGTGTGGCCTGGGAGCGGCCTCTGAGGCCATGCCTCATGCTGGAGCACAGAGCGCTGTCTAAAACAGATCAGCACCTCGCACACATGAATTATGACAATCTTGTATGGAGAAGTCTTGGAGGAGAAGTAGGGAAAGTCTTGGGGAGGTGCCGTATGAACTCCTCTAACTCTGCTGGGAGCCAACAACTGCAGGGAACTGACAGTTAAGCTCAAGAGAAATACCCCGATTGGCCGCCCACCCCCATACCCCTTTTCAGGCTTAAGTTGATAATAGTGTCAAAGTTTATCCGGAGGCAGAACTATAATGGGAACTGAACCATGCTGTGGTTCAACAGGTGGCTGCCTCTCTGTGACCCTGGCTAAGTTGGGCTGTTGTTGAGTGGTTACATGGGCACTTGGGACCCTCCATCAGGAGCCCTGTGCAGACAGCCGGAGAGTTTCCCGTCAAGTTCATGAGCGGTACACACGGCATCACGTGGCTCACTGTACAGGATGCTCCGGCTGTTGTTTTTCCACCAGGCTAAAGTGAACCCCGGCAGCCCCCAGCTACTCCTGCTAGAGAGGGAAGGTTAGCGCCTGGTTAACCAGTCCTTGCTGATGGTGACAGCCCCCTGCCACAGAGTGCACCTGTGCTAGGTGCATGTTGATGTCACGCATGGGGAGTCGCACAGGTGTTCCTTGTCAGGGTGACTTGGAGAAGCAATCCTATTTAAAAATGATTGATGGGAGGGTTGGGGTAGAGGGATGATGATGTCACACAAACTGCTGGGCCCTGTGCTGAGGGTTTCGCTGCCTGGGCAATCCTTAGTGGCATGTCCTATTTACAGGTAAGGAAAGTGAGGGGCAGAAAAGTTAATTAACCGTCCAAGATCACACAGCTATTAGAAAACAACATCACCAGATTTAAAGCAGGCAGGAAGTCTGACTATGGAATCGGAGCTCTTGTTATTTCTGTTATCATTTTTCCGATGTACAGCTAAGCAGAGAGAACTTGTCAAGGTCACACTGTTAGTATGTGGTAGGTCTGGGAGGCAAGCCCTGGCGATCCAACTCCAGGACTTCCAGTGGTGACCTCTGCTCTAGTCTACACCCTTGCTTGCCCTTTTTTTTTTTTTTTTTTTTCAAATTAATTTATTTGAGGAGAGGGAAGAGAGAGCACACACACACTCTGCCATCTTCCAGGTCACTCTCCAGATGCCTACAACAGCTGGAGCTAGCCTAGGCTGAAGCTGGGAGTCAGGAACTCAGTCCAGGTCTTCCCTGTGAGTAATTTGGGCTATCACTTGCTGCTTCCTGGGGTGTGTGTTAGCAAAAAGCTGGAATTGGGAGCAGAGCTGGAACTCGAACCCAGGCACCCCAACTGGCGTCCTAACTGCTGGGCCAAACATCTACTCCCATGATTGCTTTCAGTATTCAATTATAACATGTATGTTATTATATTATAGCGCTCTATATAATAATCAGATACTTCCAAAAGTTTGTGGAAATTTAAAAGATGAGCTTATTATGGTGCAAAACTTTTTGAAATGTATGCATATGAGATCTTCAAAACATTCATGAAAAAACTGTGCCTGGATTTCACAATTTTATCTTGACTCTTCCATGGTTGTACATTTTGGTTGTTTTTTTTACTATTATAAATAAAGGCCAAGCTTTTTAAAAAGAGAGAAATGGTAGGAATGTTGTTTGGTTTATCACTTTGTTTGCTTTAAAGATTTTAGGGCAAATGAGCTGAGCTTTCCGAGGCTGGAAAAAAATGGAAGCTTCAAGTTGACTGCTTGAGGAGAGAATGAAATTCTGATTAGGAACGGTGCCAGTGTGAAGAGAGGCGAACAGACCCTGTGCTGTTCAGCGGGGATTTGGCATTGCCTGTTGAGATAGAGAATTTGGGATGCATTTCAGAAATATCTGTCATTCCCGCTTGGGGTAGCTTAGTGTTCTCTAACCCAGCCCAACGTCTTGGTGACATCGCCCAGACACGTGGGGGTGGAGCTGGCCAGGGAGCAAGGCCATTCTCTTCCCCAGCTCGGCCATGTGCGGCCATCTGGAGTCCCACTGTCAGTCCACGTCCCTTGCCCCTTCTGCCCATTACCACCCCTTCAAGGTTCTACGTCCCAGGTCCAGGACAGAAGAGGCCTGCTCCTCTGTACCTTCACAGCAGCTTTCCGGGAGGCGCACGGCTGGGTCAGCGCCCTTCTGCAGGGGAAAAGGAGGCTTCAGGAGGTGGAAGGCTGGGGCAGGCGCTTGGCCTCGCGGTTAAGATACCCACGTCTCTTCCCAAAGTGCCTGGGTTCAATACCTGCTACCTAGCTCTGCTCCTAAGTCTACTTCCCTGCTAACGCAGATCCTGGGAGGCAGGGGTGATAATGGCTCAAGTAATTGGGTCCCTGCCACCCACATGGGAGACCTGGATTAAGTTCTTGCCCCCGCCCCGTGATAGATAAAAAGATAGATAGATAGATAGATAGATAGATAGATAGATAGATAGATACGTAGCTAGATAGGTAGGTAGATAGGTAAATACATAGATACATAGATAAATGAAGGACTTGCCCAAGGCCGTATAACCAGAGCCTAATGGAGCCAGGATCCAAGAGCAGGTGTCTAACTGCATGGCCACATCATGTTAACTACTATCTATACTTTGCAGCCTTCTTGATCCACTGTCAACAGAGGATGTTGTAGCTCTGGGGAGAGACTTCAGAGAATCAACAGGAACCCACTGAGTTACCTGTATTACGTGTACACAGGACTGGCTGGCTCGCTTACAGACTGTTAACTACGAAAGGCCCTGGAAATGTCTCTCCTGCCTAATTTTTAGATTGTGGCAGAAGAGGCTCAGAGATATCATCTGATCCACGATTTCTCACAGGCATGGCCAAAAGGGTGCTCATGTCATGCACACGTGGAGGCGCAGGGGGGCATGGCGAGGGAACACCTCTAGGACCTGTGTTTTGGTGAAGAGCTAAGAGGGGTTAGGTTTGCCGAGGGCTAGGAATAACAGAGGCTTGCTTCACTTCCTGTCTCAAAAGGGGTGGAAGGTTGAGAGGAAGTAAGATTCTTAATATAAACTTGAAATCCAGATCCTTTCTTTTCTTTTTTTTTTTTTTTTTTTAAGATGTATTCATTTACTTGAAAGGCAGAATTACAGAGAAAGGTCTTCCATCTGCTGATTCACTCCCCCAAATGACCACAACAGCCAGGACTGGGCCAGGCGAAGCCAGGAGCCAGGAGCTTTATCTGGGTCCCCCACGTGGGTGCGGGGGCCTAAACACTTGGGCCTTCCTCTGCTGCTTTCCCAGGCCCATTAGCAGGGAGCTGGATTGGAAACAGAGCAGCCGGGACGTGAACCAGCACGCATATGGGATGCCATCGTCACAGGCAGTAGCTTTACCAGCTACACCACAATGCCAGCCCCAATCCGCATCCTGGATAAGGGACCTCTTATTGCCTGCCTGACCTCAGAAAACCTCTCAGTGTCTTTACCACAAGCTCATGGAATGACCACATAATAGACACTTTACATACTGTGTCTTATTTGATCCACAAGCCAAGCAAGCCGGATAGAGATTACCATCCCACTTTAGATAGAGGAAAAAGCATGCGGTCCAAGAAGGAACTCGTTCCAGACTGCGCAGCAAGTGGCAGATCTGTGAGTTAAGCCCAGATCTGTCACCAGAGCCCACGCGCTTTCAGGTACACCCAGGGTGGATCCGTGTCTTCTTGGCTCTAAAGCTTAAGAATTTAGTAACACAAATAACAGAAAAGCACACATATAAAAGATGTGAAAGTGGTTGTTTCTCATCTGTGGAGCCATCCCACAGAAAATTTGATGACTATATGGACTCCATCAGCAGGAAACATTTGTTTTGTTTCCTTCAAAAAGATTTCTTTATTGTTTGTTTGAAAGGCAGAGTGACACAGAGAAAAATACCCCATCTATTGATGCATTCCTTTCATGGCCATGATGGCCCGGGTTGGGCCAGGCCAAATCCAGGAGCCCAGAACCCTATCTTGGTCTGGCCCACATGGGTGGGAGGGACCCAAGCACTTGGGCTGTCTCCCACTGGCTTCCCAGGCCCCTTAGCAGGGAGCTAGATCCCAAGCAGAGCAGCCAGAACCGGAACCCATGCTCCCATCTGGGATGTCGGCATCCCAAGCAGCGACTTAACCCACTGTGCCTTAACACTGGCCCCCAGGAACCCTCTGTTTTGATGTGTGTGACTGTTGCATTGGACAACCAAGAAATGCAGTGAATACCAGGAGCAGTCACGTGTGACTGTTTCTTTCAGTTTTATAAATAAAATCACAGCATGGTAGAGGAAATGTTAAAGCTGAAACATATCACAAACATCACAAAATCCAGGAAAACAACACACTGTGTTGATTGCTCGAGAGGCCTCTTATAGAATGCCTTTCCTTTTTTAAAAGTTTTTTTTTTATTTATTTTATTTTTTTTATTTACAAAGAAAGGGAGAGATGGAAAAAGAGATCTGCCATCCACTGGTTCCCCTCCCAGATGGCCGCAACAGCTGGGGCTGGGTCAGGCCAAAGCCTGGGACCTGGAACTCCAGCCTTCTCCTGCTGCCTTCCCAGGCACATTAGCAGGGAACTGGATCAGAAGTTGAACGCCAGGGGCTGGAACCAGAGCTCCCATGGGGCGCCTCCATCGCAGGCAGCTGCTTAACCTGCAGTGTTACAGTGCCAGCCCCCGATCACTCTTGTTTTTGTGTCCTTTCATTGGGTTCTCTGTAGTTGCCTCTTCCTGTAACATTAAATAGAATAAAATAGTATTCCTCTAGCACGGTTGACTAGAAAAGAATCATCATTGATAACTTAGAAAAGTTTATTCTAGTTCCACAAGTTATTATTTGTAAAGCCAAATAAACATGAGGCTTGTTAAATTTGGGGCCCTCCATCCACATTTCTTCCATATATGAACTGTAAAATTTCAAGGCACTGTGTTCTCTGGCACAGTGGTTCACCTAACATAGTCTTTGCGTTGGTGACAGTTCTTGTCCCATTGGCTGTAAGCTAAATGTTATCTTCCTCCATATCAACATTTTATGTACAAGCCAGAAATTCTAATCTTTTTCAGTACACATTCACCTCTCCTACCACTTTAGTTGGAATGAAGGTGATTTACGTGAATAATAAAAGACTTAGAATTAAACCCCTTTCTCATAAACCTCTGACCTTTTAAAGAGAATTTATTACAGAAGAATACCGGATGCAAAAAACTTTTGAATGCTTTACAATTTAGAATGATTTGCTTTAGAAAAGGGACAGCTAGGGGTGGGCCTTTGGTGCGGAGATTAAGATGAGCCTCCCACATCCCCTGTCCAGGTGCCTGGGTTCAAGTTCCCTGACTTGAACTCCTGGCTCCCTGGCTTCCCTCTCAGTCCAGCTTCCTGCTGGTGCTCACTCTGGGAGGTGGCAGTGATGAGTGAAGCTGTTGAGTCCCTGCCACCCATATGGGAGACATAGTTATAGAATTCCTGGCTCCCTCCTGGCCAGCCCTGCTATTGCAGCATTTGGAGATAAAGCAATGAGAGTAGGAGATTGCTGTCTGTCTGTATATCTTTCAAATTAAAAAAAAAAAAAAAGTAATTAAAGGAAACAGCTAGAAGATGGGACCGGTGCTGTGGCGTAGTGGGTAAAGCCACCACCTGCAGTACTATATGGGTGCCAGTTCAAGTCCCAGCTGTTCCACTTCCGATCCAGCTCTCTGCTATGGCCTGGGAAAGCAGTAGAAGATGGCCCAAGTCCTTGGGCCCCTGTACCCACATGGGAGACCCGAAAGAAGTTCCTGGCTCCTGGCTTCAGATCAGCGCAGCTCCAACCATTGAGGCCATCTGGGGAGTGAACCAGCGAATTGAAGACCTCTCTCTCTCTCTGCCTCTCCTCTCTCTGTGTAACTCTTTCAAATAAATAAATAAATATTAAAAAAAAAAAAAAAAAACAAAACAAAACAAGAAACAAAAAACAAGAAACAGCTAGGAGAGACACACAAGGATATGGACATAACAGATGTTAGAATCATTAGGTTGGGGCCTGGTGCTGTGGTGTAGAAGGTTAAGCTGGCATCCCATATGGGAACTCCACTTCCCATCCAGGTCCCTGCTAATGAGCCTGGGAAAGCAGCAGAAGATGGCCCTAGTCCTTGGGCCCTCACACTCACGTGGGAGACCCAGAAGAAGCTTCTGGCTCCTGGTTTCAGCCTGGCCTAGCTCCGGCCATTGCAGCCATTTCAGGAGTGAACCAGCAGATAGAAGATCTCTCTTTCTCTCTCTCTCCCCCTGTTACTCTGCCTTCCAGCTAAATAATAATAATAATAATTAAAAGAATCACTGGGTTTTGTCTGAGATTCTGGTTCTGGGACCTGGAGCAGCTGCCTAGTTAACAGGTTCTGCCGTTCACCAGCCCGGGTTGCTCTGAAGTGAATACAAAGGGTAACAGAAGTCGGTGCAGGAGAGCAGCTGAAAGTCGCCTGAGCACGGACCCCGAGTGTGCGCCTCACTCCTCCCGGTGTCTCCTGTGGCCCAGCAGCTGCTGGGGGAACTGGGCAGAAATGAGATCCTCAGGTCTCGCCCAGAACTACTGAAGGGGAGTCTGCATTTTAACAGAATTCCAGGTGATTCCTACCCAGGTCCTTGTCTGAGAAACCGGGACTAGAGACCTGGAACTTGGTGTGTCCTGCCCCAGTGTGGCCCTTGGTCTTGTGTCCTCAGCCTTGGGAACTGGCTCCCCTTCCAGACTCATTGCACCTCTGTCTCCACTCTCACTGGACCGGGAGCTCCTAGGGGTGCCAGCCGTAGTCCTCTTTTGATTTCCAGCCCCGCACAGTGCCTGGCACGCAGAAGCTACCATCTGTGCCAGGATCTTTGTCTTTCTTACCTACGTGGCCTCGTTTCAGGCTTGCAGGATGAATACCCCCATTGTATAGATGAAGAAACTGAGGGTCGGTCCCTTGCCCAGGGTAATAAGTGGAAGAGCTGGGAAATCAGCATAGGGGTGGCTGATTGTGGAGCCTGCAGTAGGAGATTCATGAATATTTATTGAACTGCTGATCCCCCTAACTTTTCACCCAGACATCCATCACTGTTACTGTTCGTTACCTGGAGAGACTCGGGGTACGATGAGGAAGGCGAGCAGTGGAGTCAGCTGCGTCTTGGTCATGGAAGGAGTTGCCTTGGGGACCCACTGCCCCAGGAATGGGGAGGCCACAGCCACGCTTGCTCCTCCCTGCCCGTTCCAGGATGTCCCTCTGTGTGACTCAGCGAAGAAACTGCACATCTGAAATCAGACACGAGGCAACAACAACCAGAAAACCTCAAAAATGTTTTCTTCTCCTGGAGAAATTTCCCTTTCATGTCATTCATCTCTCTGGCCAGGAAGTTCAGGAAGCCTTCAGCCTGTGGTCAGCTGTGTCCCCCAGTCTGGGCTCTCAGGGACTCCCTCCCTCCTCGTCTTGGTTCCTCGCTGGACTTGGGGCCTGCATGGAGCTTTCTTCCTCCATAGTCTGATTCGGGCCACTGGGGGCCGACCCAGCCCTAATTTACTTAGTGTGATCGTTAAGTCCTGATGCTGGAGCCAGGTTATTTGCGTTCAAATTCTACCTTTACCGACATGCTAGTTGTGTGACCTCACCTCTCTGTGTCTTGATTTCCTCCTCTGTAAAGTTAGGTTAACAATAAATTTGAGCATTAAAATAGTTGATCTGGAGCTGATGTTACAGGTGAAGCCACTCCTTGGACACTGGCATCCCATAGCTAGTGTCCACTGAGTCCTGGCTTCTCTGCTTCCGGTTCAGCTTCTTACTGATGTACCTGGGAAGGCAGTGGGTTATGGCCCAAGGAGTTGGGCCCCTGTCACTCACATGGGAGACCCAGATGGAGCTCATGGCTTCAGCCTGGCCGGGCCTAGGCCATTACTACCATTTGGGGAGTGAACCAGTGGATGAAAGATTCTCTCTTTTTCTCTCAGTTCCTCTCTCTGTCACTCTGCCTTTCAAATACATAATAAATCCTTAAAAAGTAAGGTGAAATAGGTAACCTACCTAAAACACATACATATCTCTGCCTGGCACAAAGTAGTGGCATAGACCTGTTAGCAGTATTATTAATTATGGACCAGTTATCAGTACCCTGGGGAGACTTGGGTGAACTTGTGCTAAGGTTGTTCTCTTTCCAATTGTTCTGGCCTCACCCCGGAATTTGCATGAATTCTCAATTATTCCTGCCGGAGAGGACTTGAGGGGCCAACTGCAAGTGAGTGAATAAATTAATAAATTAGAAGGCTTGAGTTGCCCTCTCAAAATGAGATGATTGTTACAGTTGAAGAGGCATGACTTAATAGCTTGTTGATTTGGAAATAACCACAGCCAGTCTAGGAAGGGACTGGCCTTCTGAGAATTTCTGATCATGGGATAGAGAGACTGGCCTACTGAGAGAGTTTACTGATAGGCCATGATAAATTCTGTATGAAGATACGCAAACAGGAGGAGAGTGGAATTCCTAGGGTGGGGGTTGAGGTTCCTTCAGAACCTGGGCCCCATGCCTAGAGATTCCCATGTCCAATCTGCACATGCAGTGGGGCCATCAGAATTCTCAACATACCCGGCAGGCGATACTGAACCTCTCAGGTCTGCATCACCAGCCCCACAAGGTGATTTATATTACCCCATTCCACAGGCAAAAACACTGAGGCGTAAGTGCTTTGGGGCAGAGGCAGAGCCCCTATGTTAATCCAGCTTGGAGTCAGAAGGCCCTGTGTGTTTTGTCGTATCTCACATTGCAGGGGGTCAGCTTGAAGTAATCTTGCCAGAAATGGAGATGAAGATAGTCCCGGCTTAGATGTAAAGGAGAAAATCTGTACATAATGGTCAGAGCAAAGATATGCGAAGGGTTGAAAGAGACACAAAGGCTCAGAGCCCACAGAAGGCGTGACCTCTCCCCTCTGGCCCCTATTAGCATATCTAAAGGAAGAATGTGGCTGGGAGGGTGCTCGGGCAGATGTAGGGCCCTGTGTGAGCTGAGGGAGGGTCCTGGCTGCTTTGGGAGAGGCCTTGGCAGCCTTGTGATGGGCATTAACTCTTTGCCTGGACTTCTGCTCCCTCCTGACCTCGCGGCTCTTCTCTTTCCGGGCCCCTGTATCCCTCCCACCTGCCCCTTAAGCCAGGTGTTCCCAGCCTCCACCTTCCCTGTGGCAGCCTCCAGTCCCAGGCACAGCTGCCTGTGTGAAGGACATCCCAGAGGTGCCCTCCCCTGGGACCCCAGGCGGCAAGGTGAAGGGGGCCAGTTCACATGCCAGCCACGCCCCTTGCCGCCTGTGGACCCAGTCCCAGTTGCTGTACCTGTCAGATGAGATCGTGACTATGCCGACCTTAACCTGATGGTTGTGAGGATGCAGATGGACACGTGGCTTTGCCAGCACACTGTAAGGAACTCTACAAATGGCGTCTGTTCAGCCTGGCCAGCTGGCGTGGGGCTTCACTTGAATGTCTGTGGGCACCTTAAAAGCAACTTGTGAAACTAACTCTTCCCTCCTCCCCCAAGTCTGGTCTTTTCCTTTGGATAGCTAACAAAGGAGATGGAAACAGCTTCCGCGAAGTTGCCAGAGCAGGAAATCCCGGAGTCATCCTGGACCCCGCCTCCCCCACCATCTGGGTCCCCGTGACTCTGTCTCTCGCACTTCTGCTGTCATGAGCCGCCGTGTCACCTCTTACAAGGTTATGGCAGAGCTGCTCCATGGCTCCCTGCTTATTTATTCCCAAGGCCTCGGCGCTTGTCCTCAGGCTCTGGTTCTGGGCCTTTGGAGGCACAACTCAAATTCTACTGTAGCCCCAAGACCTTCAGCGTGGTCCCCACTTCCTTCCTGGCCAGCCTGGCTCTGGCCAGGTGCTGTCTCACGCCTGGGCTGCTGGAGCTGCTGGCAGAGCTGACCCACACACCACTTGCAAGTGCTCACGCCTCACTGCCACCTGGTCGTCGTCTGCTCGCTCTGGATACAGCACAGGGAGCCCCAAGCAGCGTCACCAAGTCTTTCCCCTGGAAGAAGTCTGAGCGTGCACGCACACACACACACACACACACACACACACAGAGGCTGGAGCAGGTGGCCCTCTTGGGCATCTGCCTGTCTTCCCAGCCAGCCTGGGAGCCCCTGATCTGCTCTTAGGCTCAGAGGGAGGCTGTCCTTGTCCACAGTGCGAGGCAGCCGCACAACCCCACGGGGTGAGTACACATCACTCATCCAGCCCAGGAATGCTTACTGTGACCACTTCCTTCTGGCCAGGCTCTGGTCCAGGCCCGAGGAGATGGCAGGAGAAGGAGGAGACGGGAGTGCCAGAGCTGGGGAGAGGTCAGGGGAAGCCGCTCTGGGAGGAGAGGGGTGGGCAGAGGCCTGAGAGAAGGGGGGACGGGGTCCACAAGGATCTCTGCAGGAAGAGAGGGCCAGGCAGGGGGCTCATTTGCCCCATTTGATGGGTGAAACCAAGGGGCTAGGGAAGCCGTCCAGAGTCACAGCTGAGTGGCAGGCGTCCAACCCAGGTTCCATAACGCTTGGCTCACCCCGTGAACCCCGACTTGTTCCTGCCTTAGCTGAGCAGGCTGGCTCTGTGCTCGCCACCCCCACCCTCCCAGCGGAGTCTGGCTTCCTGTTCCAGGAGCACATGAGCTGTTTCCCTGGCTTGGTATTCAGCTTGGTGGCTGTTTTCCTGTCTTATGTGTCCAATTCTTTAGCTTTTAGTCATATTAGAGATGGTTAGAGTATACCTACTCACCAGGCAACAAGTCTGCTTTTTGGGACAGGTGTGTCGCCTAGTGATGGGCGCTTACATCTTAAGTCAGAGTACCTGGGTTCGAGCCCCAGTGCCAGCTTCTTGTCACTGCCTACCCTGGGAGGTAGTTGCAATGGCTTAAGAAGTTGGATTCTTGCCACTCAACCTGGAAAACATGGGTTGAGCTCCTCAGTTCAGCTCGGCCCAGCCCTGGCTGCTGTGGGCATGTGGGTAGAGGCACCATATCTGTCCGTCTCTCTCCCTCTCAACTAAATTGAGAAGAAAACCAAGTGCACTTCTCCTTCTGCAAAGGTGAGAACCAGTCCCTGACACACGGGGACGAGGCCAAGGCAAGTTCCCCCTCAGTGGTCAGTCACCAGGGTGGCCTCTGTGGGCGACCACTGTCCCACCTCCACCTTCTTCAACCTGCAGCAGCAGCAGAAATGGAGTCACTTTGCAGAAGTGGATCTCGAGCTGGCCGTGATGGACGTGGGGCATTTCGAGAGAGGCGGAGATGGGTTAGGCCTTTGGGGCTGGAGGAAGCGTGCGAGCCGAGGGAGGGCATCCATGCTGGTCACCTCCCAGACCTGAGTGTAGGTGTCTGTGTCTTAGGGGAGGGGAAGTGGGGCCGAAGGGAGAATTTAGAGCCAGAGCGTGGTGGCCTTAAAAGAAAAAAATGGCTAAACTTCGCATGCCCGTTTCAGATAACTGGTCAGGATTTTAAAGAAGCAGAGAAAGCAAGCACGTGTACATTCCTGAGGTTTATGAAAGACTGCTGTGGAGCTGGTGAGAGAGGGTCAATGGAGATAGGGAGAGAATTGCGACAGGCTCGCGTTGGGGGGTGGGGGTGCCTGCACAGGGAGTGGAGGGACCAGATTCCAGAGGCGCTGGGCGAGTGTTGGTGACAGGACCTGCTCGCAGGTCCACAAGGAACCTGTTGGAGCAGGAGGAGCAGAAAGAATGATGTCAGGGTGTCAGGGTTGTGTTTTTTTGTTTTTTTGTTTTTTTGTTTTTTTGTTTTTTTTTTTTTTTTTAAGATTTATTTGAAAGGTAGAGTTTACAGAAAGAGAGAGAATCTTCCATCCACTGGTTTACTCCCCAGATGGCTGGTCAGAGCTGGAGACAGAAGAAAGCTGAGGCTGAAGGAATGGAGTAAAATAATGGACAGAAGGCGGATGAGCTTAGTTTAGAGTCAGACGTGGGAGAAGAAAAGCCAGTGAAGGAGTTGCCTGGAAGAAAACCAGGAATGTTTTGCTTTTCTGGTTTTTTTTTTATTAATTAATTTATTTGTGTTTTAAAAAATATTATTTATTTATTTATTTGAAAGGCAGAGCTACAGAGAGGCGGAGGCAGAGAGGAGAGACATCCTCCAACCACTGCTTCACTTCCCAAATGGCCACAACGGCTGAAGCTGGGCCGATCCACAGTCAGAGCCAGGAGCTTCCTCCGGGTCTCCCACACAGGTGCAGGGGCCCAAGGACTTGGGCCATCTTCTGCTGCTTCCCCTGGCCATAGCAGAGAGCTAGAAGGATTGGAAGTAGAGCAGCCAGGACTCAAACCGGAGCATATGGGATGCCAGCACTGCAGGTGGTGGCCCTACCCACTAAGCCACAACACTGGCCCCCATTTATTTGTCTTTTGAGAAGTAGAGAGAAAGGGAGCTCACACCCACTGGTTCACTCCCCGAATGCCCACAATTGAGGGACTGGGCTGGGTTGGAGCTAGTAGCTAGGAACTCACTTCAGCTCTCCCATGTGGGTGGCAGGAACCCACTTACTTGCGCCATCACCACTGCCTCCCAGGCTCTGCATTAACAGGAAGCTGGAGTCAAGAGCCAGAGCTGGGACGCCATCCCAGGCACTCTGATTTGGTACTTGGGTATCTAACCCACTAGGCCAGATGTCCACCCAGCAAGGAATGTTTTGCGTGAAACATTGCTGGGACTGTGTGATGTGTCTCAGTGTGGGAGGGAGGGCAGCAGAGCCCACCTTTGGGGGCTGCACCCTATCTGGGTTATCTGCTAGGGAGCCCAGGGCACCCCTGCTTCGTCTGGCCTTGCTACCTGGCCCTGTGTGGACCCTCTGCCCGCTCCCACATGCCCAGCCTCCCACCGCCAAGGAGGAGCTCCTGAAAGTGGTCTTTCCTGTCTTCTCTGTTATTCTGCAGGAAGCCCAGCCTTGGGGGGCTCAGCATGCTAGCAGGGGGCCTCAGGGACCAAACAGTGGGTGGCAGCAGTGACCTTGGTCCTCTGCTCCATCTGGAGTTTGGGGCTACCCTTTTTAAGGGGAGCATCTTGTTTTAAGGAGTGGGTTTCATTGGCTCTCTGAATCTTGAGTCCCATCAGGCTTCCTGCATCCACTGGTCCCTCTGTCCATCCATCCTGTATCAGGCTTTTGCCAGTGTAAATATCTACTGAGAGTTGAGCCCTTTCAACACGGGGCTGAGGCTCCCAGTGCTCTCCTGCCTTATCTGACATCACTGCAACCCTCTTGGATTGGCCTTCCTATCCACTTTTGCAGATGGAATCAGATCGCTGCCCCAGATCTCAGTACTTTGTAGGGGTGAGACTCAGGCCTAGGTCTGTCTAATTTGGAAGCCCCTGTGCACCCAGTTACTCATGGTAAGTTCTGCCTAGAGAGAGGGCCATTTTATAATCTTGTTTAAAGATGTTTATTTATTCAAAAGGCAGATGGAGTGACAGAGAAATATAGAGAGCCAGAGAGAGGGAGGGAGACAAATCTTCCATCCACTGGTTCATTCCTCAAATGATCACAACAGCCAGAGCTGGGCCAGGCTGAAACCAGGAGCCAGGAGTTTCATCCAGGTCTCCCATGCGGGTGCAGAGGCCCAAGCACTTGGGCCATCTTCTGCTGCTTTCCCAGGTGCATTAGCAGGGAGCTGGATCAGAAGCAGAGCAGCTAGGACTTGAACCAGCACTCTGATATGGGATGCTGGCGTCATAAGGGCAGCTTACCCCTCTGTGCTGTGGCACCAGCCCAACTTTAAAATTTATTATCGGCCGGCACCGTGGCTCACTAGGCTAATCCTCCGCCTAGCGGCGCCGGCACACTGGGTTCTAGTCCCGGTCGGGGCGCCGGATTCTGTCCCGGTTGCCCCTCTTCCAGGCCAGCCCTCTGCTGTGGCCAGGGAGTGCAGTGGAGGATGGCCCAGGTGCTTGGGCCCTGCACCCCATGGGAGACCAGGAAAAGCACCTGGCTCCTGGCTCCTGCCATCGGATCAGCGCGGTGCGCCGGCCGCAGCGCGCCGGCCGCGGCGGCCATTGGAGGGTGAACCAACGGCAAAGGAAGACCTTTCTCTGTCTCTCTCTCTCACTGTCCACTCTGCCTGTCAAAAAAAAAAATTTATTATCCAAACTGGAACACTTCAACCAAAAATTGATTTGTATCTAATTTGCATACCACAGAATTCACCTGCTTAAAGTGCACTTTTTTTCATTGTTCCTGCATTTACAGGGTTTCTCAATCATCACCATAATCTAATCTTTGAACATTTTCATATGCATTAGCAAGCTCTCCCCATTCCCACCATCAGCCTCCTCACTCTAGGCAGCCACTGATCTGCATTCTGTCTGCATAGGTGTGCCTACTCTGGACATTGCATATGAATGGAATAGGACTGATGCATGATCTTTTGTGTGTGACTTCTTTCACTTAGCATAATGCTCTTAGAGTGACCCGTGCGGTGGCGTGAATCAGGACTCCGTTCCTTTTTACGGCTGAGTGATGTTCCCCTGTATGGAGAGACCGCGTGATATTCCTTTGCTCATGCACTCAGTCTCAGGTTCTTCTTTCCACTTCGTGGTTCTTCGGGAGAATGCTGCTCTGACCTTTAAAAAATGATTGTGTGGATGTGCGTTTCTGGTTTTCTTGCTGTGCACCTAGAAGTGGAATTGCCAGGTTAGATGGTAACTTATGTTTAACATTTTGAGGAACTGACATACTATTTTCTGAAGCAAATGAACCATTTTACAACCCGCTAGCAGTGAATGAATGTTCCCGTTTCTCCACATCATCACCAAAGCTTGTTTCCAAACTGAGACACTTAAAAAAAAAAAAAAAGTTATTTTCATCTACTTGAAGGGCAGAGTGAGAGAGAGAGAGAGAGAGAGGGAGGGAGGGAGGGAGAGAGAGAGAGAGAATCTTCCATCCACTGGTTCAGCCCCTAAATGCCTGCAACAGCCAGGGCGGAGCAAGGCCAAAGCCAGGAGACAGGAACTCCATCTGGGTCGCCCAAGTGGGTGGCGGGAGCCCAGGTACTTGCCACCAAGCACTGCTTCCCGGGCTGCTTTAGCAGGTAGCTGGATGGGGAGCGTAGCGGCAGGAACTGGAACTGGCACTGGGATACGGGATGCCCGCGTTGCAAGTAGCAGCTTAACCCACTGTGCCACAAGGCTTGTGCAAACCTGGAGCGTTTTTGAGAGTGAAAGGGTGTACAATAATAATGCCAGCACAACTCATACTAACTGGAACATTTTTGTACTCTATTTATCTTCCAAAAAGTTAGATTAGTTCCTGATTTCAGAGAACTTTCTGGCTGTGTATGAGTCAAAGCCCCCAAACCCACATACTTGAGTCACTTAAAGAATCAAGTAAAGGTAGATTATTAAGAAGGAAAGCAAAGCACATTTTGATTCCTCCAGGAGTTGTTATTGTCGGTAAGATCAAAGAACTGTCTTGTTTGTCTTTGTATTGTATCGTGGTCCCTGGAGTAGCTTATGTTTGATCAGGATCCCAATAAGAATCTGTGGAATAAGTGAATGAATGGGAGAATGAATGATACAACCTCTCCTGGACAGAAGAATGAGGCACCTGAGACAGGTTTGTGAGTTGGGGAAGTATGGATCTTCTCTAAAATTGTATTTTTTCTGCTGTCTGATGTAACAACAGTAATGACTAATTTAAAAATGCAAAAGTAGGGGCAGGTGCTTGGTCTAGCAGTTAAGATGCCCGGGTCCCACACTGAGGGCCTGGGTTCGATTCCCAGCCCCACCTCCTGACTCCAGCTTCCTGCTAATGCAGAGGCAGCAGTTGATGGCTCAAGTAGTTGGGTTCTTGCCACCCACATGGGAAACTCCAGCTCTTGTGGGCATCTGGGGAGTGAGTGAACAGAAGAGTGTTCTCTATCTCTTTCTTCCTCTCAAATAATTGACAATAAGCTGGATTTTATAAAGAGGAATGTGTGAAAACAGGTCAAGGACTGTCCCAGCAGAAGCGGCTCCTGAGCAGGGGGAGCCGGAGCCAAAGCCCGCATCTGTATGCAGGACAGGTCTTCCAGCAGTTAACCAGATTTGGGCCTAAAAATGCTCTGTGCCTGCTTCTAGGAGTTTCCAACCTTTGGGGGGAAAACAGGATTTCCAGGAAGCAATGAGAATAATTTAGAACAACCATTAATTAATCAACTGAATATGTGCCCTTGGGCTTCACTGATCCTCTCACCCTAAATTTCCATGCTCTTTCAGTGCTGCAGCCCTGGGAGCTTCCTGGAGGAGGTGAGCCAGGAGCTAGGCCTGGAGGAAGCAGGGCTGGATTTGGAGAAAGACGCAGGAGGCAGGTGGTGAGGGATAAGGCCCTGCCTGAGGTGGGCTGGAGTGCTGCAGCTCAGATAAAATTGGATGGGGTAGCTGGGGCCTCTGGGAGGAGGACTTTAAAAGCCAGGCTAGTTGACTTTTAAATATGACCTGATAAGCAGGTCCTTGGACTGCAGATGAAAGGAGTGTCTGTGCGAGATTAATCTGATGGCCTTGGGCCATTGATCTGGATCTGTCTGGAAGCAGTGTGAAGACACAGGCTCTGGGAGCCTTGTGCAATAGAGATGGAGGCCCAGCGCTTGAAGCAAGTGCTTGAAGCCCCCTGGCTGAGCTCCTTCTGCCCTTTGTAGGGTGCGCTTGGCTTCTGGGGAGCTCAGTTCTCCTTGACTATAAATAACCGAAACCATTGTTTTATATTACAGCCACGAGGGCTATAGTAGGGGCCAGAATCCAAACATGTATGTACATTTCCAAGGTGAAATATATAGACTTCCAGCAAATTTCAGGTGTGCTGGGGACAGTTTTAGAAGGTGCTCTCAGCTGCCTTGGAGAGACACCGTCCCTGTCTTCTGCTGTACAGAGTTTCAGTGGCAAAGGTTCAGCAGTTTGCTAAAACCCCGCTGGAGGACCAGGAAGAGTAAGATCTAGGGGCATTTCAGGGAGTGGTTTTGTTGCAGGTAACTGGATCAGGAAACCAAAGCGAGGCAGGAGTCCAGGATGGCACCAGGGTTTAGAGTATGGGGCTCTGAAGAAAGTGGTTCTGCTGATGAAAATACACAGATTGGGGCCGGCGCTGTGGCTCACTTGGCTAATCCTCTGCCTGCGGTGCCAGTACCCTGGGTTCTAGTCCTGGTTGCTCCTCTTCCAGTCCAGCTCTCGGCTGTGACCCGGGAAGGCAGTGGAGGATGGCCCAAGTGCCTGGGCCCCAGCATCCGCATGGGAGACCAGGAGGAAGCACCTGGCTCCTGGTAAAGAAAGAAAATACACAGGTTGAAAGAGGGGTAGGAAGATGACGGACCACCTTTAAAACAGGTGGTCTTGCCAGTCCCAGGAAGAGACCCGGTGCGTGCTTGGTCAGAGAGGAGGAGCAAGCACTTCTTGGTCTTTCCCTGCCATGTTTGGCTCTTTACCCGGCTTGCCTTTTTTTTTTTTTTAACTTTGGGGAAAAAATGTATTTGAGAGACAGACAGATAGATAGATAGAGCAAGCTTTCATCAGCAGGTTTCTAGCCTGGATGCCTGCAGGATGTCTAGGGCTTGACCACGACAGGAGTCAGGAGCTGGACACTCAATCCAAGTCTCTCATAGGAGTGGTAGAAACCCAGTCACTTGGCTGTCACTGCTGCCTCCCAGGGTCAGCACTGGCAGGAAGATTCAGGAAGCAGGGTCAGATTCAGACCTAAGCATGTCAGTGTAGGACATGGGGGTCTTAACAGCTGGACTCAAAGGCTGTTCCCTGCCTCCCTTACTTTTTGTGTGTATGTGTGTGTGTGTGTGTGATTTATTTATTTGAAAGGCACAGTGACAAAGACAGAGAAAATCTTCCATCTGCTAGTTCACTTCCCAAATGGCTGCAGTAGCCAGGACTGGGCCAGGCTGAAGCCAGGAGCCAGGAATTCCATCCAGGTCTCCCACGTGATTGGCAGGGGCATCATCTGCTGCTTCCCAGGCGCATTAGCAGGAAGACTGAGCAGAAGCGGAGTAGCCGAGACTCATAGCAGCATTCTGCGGTGGGATACGGCAGCTTGACCTGCTGCACTGCACCCGCTGCTGGTCCCTGCCTGGTTCATTCTGATGTGTTATCCTTGGGTGAGATGTTTGCCACGTGGCTTAGTGGATGCACTGTGTAAGATAGAGGGAGTTTGCATGTATCCCTGTTTGGCCAAGGGTTTTTTCTAATTATGAATGGATATCGAATTTTATCAAAGGTCTTTTTGGTTTATCTGTTGATGTGGCTTTATGATTTTATCCCTTTAATCTGTTAGTAGGAGGAATTATATTTTTTTGGCAAAATAACGAATTGATCATGCACTTTAATATAAAATCAACTTCATCCCAATATATTACCTTTTTTAAAATTTTTTTCTCTTTTCTTTTAAAGATTGATTTCTTTATTTGAAAGAGTTACATAGAGAGAAAGAGGCAGAGAGAGAGAGAGAGGTCTTCCATCCGCTGGTTCACTCTCCAGTTGGCTGCAACAGCTGGAGCTGCACCAGTCCAAAGCCAGGAGCCAGGAGCTTCTTCCGGGTCTCCAACTCAGGTATAGGGGCTCAAGGACTTGGGGCATCTTCTACTGCTTTCCCAGGCCATAGCAGAGAGCTGGATCGGAAGTGGAGCAGCCAGGTCTCGAACCGGTGCCCATATGGGATGCCAGCACTGCAGGTGGCAGCTTTACTCACTGTGCCACAGTGCCGGCCCCTATTGCCTTTATATGTATTGCTGAAGTCAGTTTGCTGATATTTTGCTAAGGTTCTTGCATCAGTGTTTGTAAGCCTAGTTTTCACACACTGTTCTTGTTGGCTTTTGGAATCAACACACTAAAAATTGAGAAGTACCTTCTTTGGGTATTCTCTGCAAGAGTCTGTAACATTGAAATCACTCCTTTCTTGAATAAATTCTCCTGCCTGTTTGCAGCTGAAGGTTGTCCCATCCTTGCAGGTGATAGTTGAGAATAGAATTGTAACTTGAGGAGTGAAAGTGGCTTAAACAACAAGAAAAATAGGTTATAGGCTGAGCATCCCTAATCAGAAGTACGCCAGGATCTGAAGCTTCGTGGGCCCTGACATGATGCCGCAAGTAGAATTCCACGCCCTGAAACTTGTTTCATGCACAGAATTATTTAAAAATCTTATATGAAATTACCTCCAGGCTGTATGCATACAGTAAGTGTGAAAAAAGAAGTGAATTTCGTGTTTAGGCTTGAGTTCCCAAACATTTGGAAGTCTGAAGAAGTCCAAAATCTGAAACACTTATGGACACAGGTATGCTGGATAAGGGACATGCAACCTGTATTTCAACATAATCCCAAAAGGCCAGAGGTTGGTGGTTCAGGGCTGGTTAATTCATTAGCTCTGCAACATTGTCAGGGAGGGAACGGCATGCTGGTCATTCTCAGGTGTCAGCTACTTGTTTCATCACTGCAAGATGGCTGCTGCTGCTCCAGGCATTGCAGTACAGCATAAGAGTGGATTCTACATGGCAGACATGGCTCCAGAGCCCATAGCTGTCTGACAATTGGGTAGCTCATTGAACCGCACTGTCACATGGGATGATAATAGAGCTTGTCTCAGTTGGACAATCTGCTGCTGCCTTGATCTTGGCCCCCTCAGCCTCCAGAATTATGGGCAATACATTCCTGTTTATATAGTTTTGAAAAAGAAGTTTGATATTATATGGGATAAATAAATTGGTTGTTTTCATGTTTATTTGTTTATTTGAAAGGCTGAGTGAGAGAGAGAGAGAGAGAGAGATCTTCCATCCATTGCAGTAGGCAGGCACACCTTGGCGGTCAGAAGCCAGGAGCCAGGATTGCCATCCGAGTCTCCCACATGAGTGGCAGAAGCCCACGTTCTTGGGCCATCATCCACTGCCCTCCCAGGTGCATTAGCACGGAGCTGGATTAGAAGTGGAGCAGCTGGGACTTGAACTGGCAGCCAGTATGGAATGCCCGTGTCGCAAGCTGTGGCTTCACCTGCTGCACCACAACGCTGAGCCACCTCTTTAAATTCTCTGTGCCTGGCACACAGCGAGCATTCAGTAACTGTTTAGCAGATCCTACTCCCTTCTCACACAGGGCAGGAAAGAAACTAGTTTCCTCTTGTGCCCACTTACAGAGGCATCCAAGCAGGCTTACTGACACCTCATTGGCCAGAATTGCAAGTACAGTTCCTATACCAGTTGTGGAATCTTCAGGATTTGGGTTGGAATAACTTAGAGTCCACTTCTGAGACCACCAGTACCTGACCTCCCCCTGACACACAGATCACTTGATAGCACAACAAAAACGGGATTCTGTGCACAAGGCGGGAGCTGGGCTGGGTCTGTGGGGGTCCCCATCCCTACTGGGTCCCCCCGGGAGTCCTTGGGCACTCTAGTAATTACCTCCTGGCATGGCCCAGTTTGCCCCCAGCTTCTTAACTGCATGGTCCCCTCTGGTGCTATAACCATGCTGCATGCTCCAAGGAGCTCTATCCCCTGTCGCAGCCTGAGCAGGCTCCCCGGGGTCCCACTTGCCCGGGTTAGGGATGCGGTTGGGACAGAGCCAGGTCTTGGGCTTCACATCGAGTTCTTCCCAGTCACTTCCGTGAATTCCCAGTCGTGTCATTTCCATGCCATGTCATGTGTCCCGTCTGCTTCATATTTAAAAGCAGAGTTGTTCGTGCAAAGGAGCCTTGATAAAGTCCCAGGTGTGGGGTTTGATACACTTTCCCCCCTCCCACCTCCACTCGGCCGTGAGCACGGAATATTTATGCAGGCCTGGAACCTGGACTCTGGGGCCTGAATGCCTGAGCCCAAGCCCCAGGCCGGCCGCTGTGGCACGTGCAGCTGGCTGCACCCAGATGGCCCTGGCCCCCACCACCGCTGCCTGTGCCAGCCTGGCTTCCAGCTGCCAGCCCTGCTACCCTGCCCGAGGACTTGCTCCGTCAGGGTCCATTGTGCGCTCCCACAGGGAGGCTGCAAGTGCCACAGCCCCTGTTAAGCGGTGGCTGCTGGGGATTGTGGGGACGGAGATCCCAGCTGCCTGGCTCCTCGGGGCACTCTGGGGCACGCCCTTTCCCCCTGCTCCCTCAGCCCAGGAGGGACCTTCCTCCGCGAGGTGCTCTTCATTGGCTCTGTCCCTTTCCCGCTCATTCCTCTACTCCCCCTGGGGTGCCTCCCGGACTCACCTCTCAAGGAAATGACTTCGCTGTAGCCCTTACTTATCCCAGGGCCTGCCCCAGAGCGCAAGCTAACACTGCCACTTGCTCGCTGGTTGATGTTGAGCAGAGCCTAACCTCTTTTCTCAGTCTTTCTCTCCTTCTTTCATCTACTTGAAAGAGGGACAGAAAGAGAGAGGTCTTCCATCTGCTTGTTCACTCCCCAAATGCCCCAAACAGTCAAGACTGTGCCAGACCAAAGCCAGGAGCCAGGGACTCCACTTGGGTTTCCCAGGTGGCTGGCAGGGACCCAAGTACTTGAGCCATCATCATCTGCTGCCTCCCGGGATGCACATTAACAGGAAGCTGGATCAGAAGAGGAGCAGCCAGGACTCGAACCTGCTCTCCAATGATGGGATACGGGTGCCCCAATTGGGAGCTTATCCCTTGATGTCACAGTGACCACTCCATAGTCTAACTTCCTTGTGTCTCTTCTTCCCAGTATCAGCTGGGGGGAACAATAGCATCCGTACCTCATAGCACAAATGTGCAAAGCTCTCAAGGCCTGGCTAGTAGAAGTGCTTCGCAAGTGGAATCTGTGATGACGGGTACCACCTAAGTACTCCAGCATGCTGCTAGCGGTACTGGGCCGTGTTGGGACACAGCACTCCGGACCTCCCCACTCCCACCTAGACTTCTGCCAGGTGCCCCATTCTCCCGCTCCCTTTCTGCCCCCACTTACTCACCGAGCTCCTGCAATCCCATTCTTCCACTGCGGACTGTCTTGAGGAGTTCAGGTGACCAGGACCTCCTACCCCCAGCACTCCCAGTGCAGCCCCCCCCCCCCCCCCCGCCTCGGGTGGGTGGGTGCCGCTGCAGATGCCCAGGGGAAAGTCTTCTGTGTTACTGACCTCTCACCCTTCCTCCATTGCATTGGAGCCTCACGGGCATCCACGTGAGGCTGGAAGCTCTTTTTTCAAGATTTATTTACTATATATTTGAAAGAGTTTCAGAGAGAGTGATAGAAAGAGAGACAGAGAGATCTTCCATTTGCTGGTTTGCTCCTCAGATGGCTGCAATGGCCAGGGCTAGGCCAGACTGAAGCCAGGATCCAGGAGCTTCATCCACATCTCCCACATGGGTGGCAGGGGCCCAAACACTTGGGCCATCCTCCACTGCTTTTCCCAGGCTGTTTGCAGGGAGCTGGATTAGAAGTGGAGCAGCTGGGACACGAACCAGCACACATGAGATGCAGGCGTCACAGGTGGTGGCTTTACCTGCTGTGCTACAACACCAACCCCTGGACTAGAAGCTCTTAATGGGAACTCTAACCTATGTCCAGCACATCCCATGAAGCCTGCATGGGCTGTGTGTGGATTGATGATGAACACAACTCTCTTCCTGTTTATAATAGGTACAACCTGTCCATGCTGATGACTGTCCCCATTTTGCAGATGAAAAGCCCGGGACGGAATTACATAATCTACAAATAGCAGAGCTAGGCGCCAGCAGAGCTCACTCAAGCGATACCTGCACCTAAATGAGGAATGTTGAGAGCCCCGTGACAGTGTCTCCCAACTCGGTGATCTGCAGTAGCTTCCACACCTGTGGCCCTGATGCCAACCCCGTTCTTACCTGTGGACCAAGAATCTCAAACCCAAGGACAGGACCAGAGAGGCTCGTGCAGAAACCCGACAGCCTGAAAGAGGGAGAGAAAGCCCATGTGTAATGCGTAGGCTGTATTCTAATTTTATGTGGAGAGATTTCTTTTCACGGGTAACTTAGGTGCTGTAGGTCGCCGGTGAGATCCAGTCCTTGAAGCATCAGGTGTGGCTCGTACTGTTAACATTTTTAGATTTTTGTATTTTAAGAAATATTTTCTTTGGGAAGCAGAGACCATATGGCAATATTCAGTGCCGCGCACTGGAGCTAAGCGGCACCTGCTGGCTCCGGATGGGACCTGGGCTGTCCACAACTCCCCGTCCCGTGTGAGTGGCCATTTATATGTGGCTTATGCTGGTGCTTTTCTTCCATTGAGTTTGTTGTATCCATTCATTCAAAAAAGCCTGAACATGTGTGAACCAGACGCCGCTCTGTTTGGTGGGAGAGTGGGGAGCAGACTCTAAGTAGCATCGTGCGTAAACGGTAGATGCATGATTGGTGGTTAGCGGAAAGGCAGGCGGTAAGCGGGCCTCGGGAGTGGCCAGACTGAAGGGCCGAGAAGGACCACAGCTTTTTTTTTTTTTTTTTTTAAGATTTATTTTATTTATTTGAAAGACAGAATTACAGAGAGAGGTAGAGACAGAGAGAGAGGTCTTCCATCCGCTGGTTCACTCCCCAGATGGCTGCAACAGCCAGAGCTGCGCAGATCCGAAGCCAGGAGCCAGGAGCTTTCTCCAGGTCTCCCACGTGGGTGCAGGGGCCCAAGGACTTGGGCCATCTTCCACTGCTTTCCCAGGCCATAGCAGAGAGCTGGTTTGGAAGAGGAGTAGCTGGGACTAGAACCAGCCTCATATGGGATGCCGGTGCTTCAGGCCAGGGCTTTAACCTGCTGTGCCACAGCGCTGGCCCCAGGACCACAGCTTTTGAATTGAAACCTGAAGAACATGAGGGAGGGTGTCCTGTGGGTGTCTGGAGACAGAACATTCCAGGCAGGCAGAACAGCAGGTGTGAAAAGAGTGTGTATATCCAACACGTTCCAGGAGCAGAGGATGAGACAGAGAGGGGAGGGGAATGGGCTCGGGCCCAGAGATCATGGAGGGTCTTTGGCAGTCCCCCTCGTGGGATAGAGAGGCAGCAGAGGGCTGCTGTGTTGAGACAAGACTGAGAGGACAGGGTGGACCCACCAGGATGCTACCGCGGTCATCCAGGTAAGAGATGATGGAACTTGGACCAGGGCAGGAGCAGGAGAAGGAAAGAAAGGGGGGCCAGCACTGTGGAGTAGTGATTAAAGCCGCAGCCTGCAGTGCCTGCATCCCATGTGGGCGCCGGTTCGAGACCCAGCTGCTCCTCTTCGATCCAGCTCTCTGCTATGGCCTGGGAAAGCAGTAGAAGATGGCCCAAGTACTTGGGCCCCTGCACCCGCGTGGGAGACCCGGAAGAAGCTCCTGGCTCCTGGCTTCAGGTTGGCACAGCTCTGGCCATTGCGGCCATCTGGGGAGTGAACCAGTGGATGGAAGACCTCTCTTTCTCTGCCACTGCCTCTCTGTAACTCTGTCTTTCAAATAAACTAAAAATAGATCTTAAAAAAAAAAAAAAGAGAGTCTCTCTTCAAAAAGAAGAATGGCACTGGATATTTGGCCTGAGTGATTTCTGAAGCAGGGGGAAAGGTTAGGCTCTCCATGGTGGAGAAGTTGGACATCCTGTGGAGCTGCCAGGAAGCTGGCCTTCCCTGTGACACAGAGACTGTGCACGTGCCACCTCAGACTGGGGGTGCTTCCTGGAGGGCAGAACACCCCCGAGGCCCACAGTCTCAGTAGAAAAGACTGGCTCCGTCCGTCCTTAGGACTGATGGTTAGGAGTGCTGGTGAGCTCCAGGGTAAGGCGTCCCATTGTTGGCTGGAAGACTGTGAACCGTTCTATGTGTCTGTATTTTTGTCTTGCTCTTTTCTTAGCATGTCCTATAATGTACATTACCAGTAGAGTAGCAGGTGTAGTTTATATTATTAAGTATTCTGTATACCCTGGAGGAATATGCTCAGTGTTTACTGATAGGAAGGGACAAGCAAAAGGTTTTTTGTTTTTTTTTTTTTTTAATTTATTTATATATTTGGAAGACAGAGTTACAGAGAGGCAGAGGCAGAGAGAGGTCTTCAGTTCGCTGGTTCACTCCCCAAATGGCTGCAATGGTCAGAGCTGGGCCCATCCGAAGCCAGGAGCTTCTTCTGAGTCTCCCATGCAGATGCAGGGACCCAAGGACTTGGGCCATCTTTTGCTTTCCTAGGCCACAGCAGAGAGCTGGATTGGAAGTGGAGCAGCCGGGACTCGAACTGGCGCCCATATGGGATGCCGGCACTGCAGGCAGCGGCTTTACCCACTGTGCCACGGCACCAGTCCCTCAAGTGTTTAATGCTTGATCTTTGTTACAATAGAATATACACTTAGACACATCACCTATGTCATTTCTCTACCAAAAATGTTTAACTCATGTCTAATCAACAGACAAAATACAAATGCAAATTGGAGCATACCATGGTTAAAACATCTGACTTTCAAAAGCAGCCACGTGATCAGAGACTTCTTTTAAAGATTTGTTTTTTATTTATTTGAAAGTCAGAGTTACAGAAAGAGAGAGAGAGAGAAAGAGAGAGAGAGAAAGAGGTCTTCCAACCACTGGTTCATTCCCCAAATGGCCACAACAGTAGGGGCTGGGCCGTGCCAAAACTTCTTCCAGGTCTCCCCTGTGGGTACAGAGGCCCTAGTACTTGGGCCATCCTCTGCTGCTTTCCCAGGCTTACTGTCAGGGAGCTGGATCAGAAGGCAAGCAGCTAGGACTTGAACCAGCACCTGTATGGGATGCTGGCCTTGTGAGCAGCAGCTTAACCCACTGCACCACAGTGCCAGCCCGAAATATTTTACAGGAAAAAGCTGGGGAAAGTAGGATTCATGTAGGGTTTTCCAGTTCTCAGAGAAGCAGGAAATCCAGCAGTGGTGAAGCAGAGCAGCTTTGGTGTTGTCTCTGTCTGGGATTCTGTCTTCCTGCCCATTTCTGACCCAGTTTGCCGGATATTCTCCTCGGCAGTAGTTGACACCAGCCTATGCCAGCAGCTCCCAGCTCCCTTGCATCACACTTCTTGTCGTGAGTAGTCCATATACGTGAAGGAGTTGGTGCTTTTATTTATTTTTTATTTTTTTAAAAGATTTATTTGATTATTTGAAAGACAGAGTCACAGGCAGAGAGAGAGAGAGAGGGGGGTCTTCCATCCATTGGTCCACTCCCCAAATGGCTGCAATGGCCAGAGCTGCACTAAAGCCAGGAGCCAGGAGCTTCTTCTGGGTCTCCAACATGGGTGCAGGGGTCCAAGACTTGGGCCATCCTCCACCACCTTCTCAGGCCATCGCAGAGAGCTGGATCGGAAGTGGGGCAGCTGGGACTTGAACTGGTACCCATATGGGATGCCGGCAGTGCAGGCAGCAGCTTTACCTGCTATGCCACAGCACTGGCCCGCAGAGTTTGTGCTTTTAAATACCACAGTCACAACTAACACTTTTTTAAAAAGGCGTCACCAAATGCCAGGCACTGTCATATATGTTTTTTGTTTTTTAAGATTTATTTATTTATTTGAAAGTCAGAGTTGTTTTTTTTTTTCTAAGATTTATTTATTTGAAAGTGCAGTATATGTTTTGTATAAATTAATCACTTTGGGGCCAACATTGTGGTACAACTGATTAAGCTGCCTCCTGCAATGCCGGCATCTCATTTGAGTGCCTGTTCAAGTCTTGGCTGCTCCATTTCCAGTCCAGCTCCCTACTAACGCTCCTGGGAAGGGAGCAGAGATGGCCCAAGTGCTTGAGTCCCTTGCTACCCACGTGGGAGATCCAGATGCATTCCTGGCTCCAGCTTTGGCCTGGCCCAACCCCAGCCAGCCATAGCAGTCATTTTGGGGAGTGAACCAGTGGATGAAAGATCTCTCTCTCTCTCTGTTTCTGTCTCTCGCTTTCTTTCTGTCATTTTGTCTTTTTTTTTTAATATTTATTTATTTATTTATTTGAGAGGCGGAGTTATAGACAGAGAGGGAGAGACAGAGAGGTCTTCTATCTGCTGGTTCGCTCCCCAAATAGCCACAATGGTTGGAGCCGAGCTGATCCGAAGTCAAGAGCCAGGAGCTTCTTCTGGGTCTCCTATGTGGGTTCAGGGCCCCAAGCACTTGGACCATCTTCTACTGCTTTCCCAGGCCATAGCAGAGAGCTGGATTGGAAGTGAAGCAGCCGGGACTCAAACTGGCACCCATATGAGATGCCGGCACTGCAGGTGGAGGCTTAAACTGCTACACCCCAGCGCGGGCCCCTTGTCACCACCCCCATCACTTTGTCTTGTAGTAAATACATAAATTGTAAATAAATGAAACACTGGAAACAGGTACAAAATAAATAAAATAAGCAAGTTAACCATTTCATCCCCATAGCCCCTCTGTAGGCGAGGTACTACTATTATCCGGTTCAGCTAAGGCACAGAGAGGTGGTGTGCTTTGCCCAAAAGCACACAGCCAGTGAGGGCAGAGCGGCGGAGGCTGTGGCAGCGGGCCTTGGAGTGTCCTCCTAGCATTGACCATGCATTTAATGTGGCAGGCGGGATTGCCTAAGTTTGCTGGAGCTGCCTTCCAAGGGTAGGGCTCTTGCTGCTCATCACAGTTTGCCTGTTCTCAGCAGGGTTCTGCATAGCAGAAATACTTCATGAGAGAGAGTCTCATTCGTATTTTTATTCAGCAACTGCCATGTTTGAGTGTGGGCTTTGCGGCAGGCAAGTTGTGAGATGTTTTCTGCCCACTTACTCTTCCGAGCCTCTCTGTTAGGATCCCCAGTGGACAAACGAGGAAACAGATACGAAGAGGTTCCAGGGAGTCCCCCAGATTCCTGGGTAAGGCCTAGAGCCGGGATTTTAAATGAAAGCAGCCTGACCCCAGAGGTTTGTCCACCTCCCCGCTCAGAGATCTCCCAACCCCAGCCCCATGGCTGCTTGCTGCACCTGTCCACTCGTTGGGTCTAAATGAGAGTAGCCGAGCCCTAGAATGTGGACCCTGCTGTCACCTTGTTTATACCCTCTGCATTCTCGGATGTAGACTTCCCAGTGCTGGAAAGGAGGGGGAAGAGAGCATTGCTGGCGTTTCTCCTTGGGGCTTCTCCTCTGGCCGGGTGACATTCCATTCCTGGCCCTTCTCCAGTTTGCCACTGTAACTTTTAAAACTTTTTAAAATTTTTATTATTTCACAAAATGTATTTTTGTTTATTTGAAAGGCAGGGAGAAAGAGAGAGAGAGGGAGGGAGACAGAGAGAGGCAGAGATCTTCCATCTGATTTATCACTCCCCAGATCCCCACAACAGCCGGCACTGGGCCAGATCAAAGCCAGGAGCTTGATCTCAGTCCTAGTTCCCCGTGTGGATAGCAGGGACCCAAGTACTTGAGCTGTTACCTGCTGCCTGCCAGGCACACCACCAGGAAGCTGGAATCAGATGTGGAGCTGGCACTTGAACCCAGGCACTCTGATAGGGGATGTGGACATCCCACGTGGCATCTTAACCACTGTGCCAAACACCTACCCCAAGTGAGTTTCTCTAATTGCCACTGGGCACAAACCCCACCCTGCTGACCCTGGTCACTACTTGGCCTTCCGCCCGTTTGGGAACAACAAGGGGGAGTCCCTATTCTCTGAGGTGGAAGTGAGTGGTGAAGTTCACGGGCCCATCCACCAACCTCCCAGTACCACCTTTTCCCTGGCTCTGCCCTGGGCTCGGCCGCCTGCTCGGCAGCCAGACAGCTCATGCCTGGTTGGCTCCTAGGCCTCGCTGCCCGGGATGACCCAGCTGTGGGCGTGGCATTCTCAGCCAAGGGCAGAGCTGAGGTTGCCCTCAACATGTTCATTCCCAGGAGCTCCCTTTCCCACGGTAAAGTTTCACACCCTAGCTTCCAGGCTTAGCGAGTCTCTGTGCCCTTCCCTCAATTAATAAATCAACCGACACACACACACTGGCAGCCAAGAGACGGTAGAATGAAGCGGTGAAGACCGTGAACCCTGGAGCCAGCCTGCCTGTTGAATCTTGCCTCCCACTTGCTAGCTTGTGACCTTGGGCCAGTTACTTAGCCACTCTGAATGTTGATTTCCTGTTCTGTGAAGTGGGAAAGATGATTATACATTTGTGATCGGGTTGTGAAGATGAGGTGACATAATGCTTTGCAGGTACGTATAGCGCTTGTAACATAGCAAGTACTACCCACAGGTCTGTTGTTACTGCTGGTGGCTACCACAAGACACTGGGTCCCACAGAGGAAACCAGGCATAAGTCACAGTCCCTGTCCTTAAAAAGGGTACAGCAGGGATGAGCCTTTAGCCTACCTTGGTAAGACGCCGGCATGCCATGTTCAGTGCCTGACTCCGGCTCCTGATTCTAGCTTGTCAACTGTGGGAGTGGGTGCCTTGCACCCATAGGGGAGACCTGGACTGGATTGCTGGCTCCTAGCTTTGGCCAGGCCCAGTCCAGGATATTATAGGCACTTGGGGAGTGAACCAGCATGTGCTAGCTGTCTCTTTCTCCAGATCTTAAACAAACAAATAAATGAATAATTGTTTGAAAAAGAGTATAGTTTCAGGGAGCTAAGTAGACCTTCAGTTAGATTCTTGATCAATTTGTACCGAGTTTTCCCATCCCCAGCCGGTTCTCAGAGGGGGTGATGATGGTTTGTAGCTCCTTGGCCAGGGCCTGCTACATCGCTGGCTCTCCATGCGTGTGGAGTGTCTTCCCCTTTGCCAGGAGTGTATGGTCTGGCAGGGGCAAGAATGCCGGTCAGGGGCCAGACATCCAAGTGCAAGGCATGAGTAATGGGATCCGAGGAGTGCGCAGGCCAGAGTGTTGGTTCCTTCGCCCAGACTGAAGTCCTCCTAGAGGGGTCAGACCTGGGCAGAGCCTGGAAAGATGAGTCAGTAGGCCGAGCGGAGAGACTGCTTCCTGGGGAAGAAATGGGGTGGCCAGAGCGGGAGGGGCTGCCCTGTTTTTAGGGGTCCTGCTGCTCCCCTCTTGCCCATATCACTCTCTGGATGGAGTTCTCCCTGCTGACTTCCCTCTTGCTGGGTGGAAGGCCACTTCCCTCTGGAAGTAGTGGCCGGTCGTTCAGACCAGAGGAGCATTTGGTGTCTGATGGGGATGGGGCTGGGGGTAAAGGCCAGCTGAGATTTCACAGACAGAAGCAGCAGGAATTCTGAGGGCCATTTAAAGGACCAGGGCGGCAGGTTAAGCCGCCATCTGCATCCCATGTGAGCGCCGGTTCCAGTCCTGGCAGCTCCACTTCCCATCCAGCTCCCTGCTAATGCACCTGGAAAAGCAGCTGACACACTGCACCCCTGGCTGTTGCAGCCATTTGAGGAGTGAACCAGTAGTTGGAAGATCTGTACCCCCCCACACTCTGCCTTTCAAATAAATAAATAAATCCGATAATAGATAAAATGCAAGAACCAGACCCGGGGATGCTTACAGGAGGAAGTGAGTAAAATAAGGAACAGATTATTAAATCACTGCTGTGTGGCACAATCACTGATCATTTAGGAAGAGGAAAGCCAGAGCCACCCTTAATATGATAACACCGAATAAATGCAGGTGAAGATTTCACTGGGGAAAAAAAAAAAAAACCTTACTGTGTGTAGCTCTTCAAAATAGAAACTTTGGGGCCTGATAACTCACTTGAAGATGCGACGCCCTGAGGCAGGGCCCAGGGGACCTGCATTTCCAGCAAGCTCTCTGGATGACTAAAGAAATCATCTGTAGCTGTTCCCTACCTTTGCTCCGGGTGCTTAGATGATCTCAGGCTAGGGAAGGCGTAATGCGAAGGCAGAAATCATTAAGGAAAATACCGGCAAATAAGGCTACAAAAATAAATACACCTTCCAGGGTGGGCATTCGACCCAGCCGCTAGGACACCCACTGCCCGTATCGGTCCGAGTGCCTGGGTTGGAGTCTGGCTCCAGCTACCAGTTTCAGTTTCCTGGTAACACACACCCTGGGTGGCAGCAGAGTTTGGCTCCAGTCGGTTGGATCTCTGCCACTGGGGATATCTGGATTGGGTTCCACCCTCCTGGCTTTGGCCTCCTCCTGGTCATTGTGGGCATTTGGGGAGTGAGCCGGCAGATGGGAGTTCTCTGGCAGTCACCTGCCTCTCAAATAAAAAGAAATACTTTGTCAACTAGAAATACAAAATGGTGTTGAATGCCTAACCATGGGATTCAGAGGGAATTCGGAAAAAGGGAGGAAAAAGCTCTCTAACAAGATTTATAGAAAACTTTTATTTTTTGAATAAAAAAATCCACCATGAGCCCAAAGTGAAAGTCAAACAATGAACTGAAATTTATTTTGGTAAAATACATGATAAAGAAAACAACATAAAGAAAGGTAGTATCATAAAAATGTAATGAACGTTTGTAAATCAATAAGACAAGCAAGCCTATGCAAGAATGAGCAAAGGGCATGAATAAGTAATTTACATAAGAATTGCAAATGTCTAATAACGTGCCAGAATAGATTGATTGCTACTAATAAGCCATGTTTTCTCTCTCCAGTTGGCAAAGTTGTTTTTTTAAAAAAATAGGTATCTAGTGTCGGTAGAGTCGATTGGTTTAGCCTTTCAGCAGGGGAATTTTGTAATAAGAACTGTATCAAAAGCCTTAGAATGTTTCATAACTTTAAGTTGAGAAATTCCACTTCTAGAAATTAATTCACTTCTAGAAATATTCATGAGTGTGCACAAAGATGTTACCACAAAAAACTTTTACAGTATTGTTCCTAATAGGGCAGAACTAGAATACTAGTTTGGTGTGGTATGTTAAAATACATTCACTCAGTGCCATCCTGTGTGGCCATTAAATTTAGAATACTTGGGGGTGCAGTGAGTTAAGCTGCCGCCTGCAGAACTGGCATCCCACATGAGTCCCCACAGCCCCACTTCCGATCCAGCTCCCTGCTAATGAGATGGGAAAACAGCTGAGGATGACCCACGTGTTGGACCCCTGCCACCCACATGGGAGACCTGGATAGAGGTCCTGGCTCCTGGCTTTGGCTGTGACCATTTGGGGAGTGAATCAATGAATGGAATCTCTCACTCTCTCTCTCTGGTAACTCTGCCTTTCGAATAAATAAATCAATCTTAAAAAAAAAAGGTGTTGAATATTTAATTATGTGGAAAATTGGTTCATTTTACTTTTAGTGAAAAAAGCTTGCAAAACAGTTTGTGATGATTCCATTAAAAATGTATGTTTAACCATAGAGCAAAGATTAGAAAAATAAACTGACATTTTAAAGAATTATATCTGGATGATGAAATTGAAAGTGAACAGTGATTATGATTTTCCCCTTTTTGTGGCTCATCTCTGTTTTCTAAGTTTCCATAATGCAAAAGAATATTTCCATGATATGAAAGCTACAAGAATTTTTTTCTAATAAAGAGACCGATTCTCAGAGAGAACATGTGACTTGTCTATACACTGTCATTTCTCTAGTTACCCACGTCCTTGGTATCTCCTAAGTTGGGAGGACCCCAAGGGAGGAAGGGATCCCCATGCGTCCTCCCGTCCGGAACATTTCTGTAAGTCTGTGGTCTGCCTCTTAGTCATATGGAATCCAGCCTCTGAGAACACTGCACAGCGACCCAGCGTCTGGGAGGTGAGAGAAGTGGCAGCGGGGAGAGCTTGCAGCCTGCGTGGTCAACTCCTTGAGGCAGGAGCCAGCCCCCACCCCCATGTTTGCTCCAAGCAGAAACTAAGGCCACACAATCAATTTAATGACAAGGTGAGGCCTTGAATCCATGGCCTTTCTGCCCTGTTGCATTTCTGTATTAAGCTGGTTAGACCGAAGCTTTTCAGACTTCCAAGTGCACAGGAATGCAGTTAAAATGCAGATTCGGACGTGGCTGGCCGGTGGTGGGCCTGAGAAACTGCGCTTCTCACCGGCCCAGCCTCCCCCCTACCCCCGGGGTGGGGGTGGGGGTGTGGAGGGGGTGCTGATGGTGCCGGCCCCGCAGTGCCGGATTCCGGAGCCGGAGGGCCTGGGACTGTCTGCCTGATGTTGCGGTTCCTGTGCCTCCTTTTCCTCAAATTTATAAAATAAGCCTAATACCTATCTGATGGTGTTTTAGCAAAGGCTTTCTAAGTTACTGGGGCCGCCGCCTGCGACCCCAGCATTCCATAGGAGGCTGCTCCACTCCCCATCCAGCTCCCTGCTAATGGCCTGGGAATGCTGCGGACTATGGCCCCTGCAACCCACGTGGGAGACCAAAAACGGAGTTACAGGCTCGTGGCTTGGCCTGGCCCAGCCTCAGCTTTTTGCGGCCATTTGGGGGAGTAAACCAGCGGGTGGAAGATCTCCCCACCCCCGGTCTCCCCCTCTTTCTGTAACTGCTTTTCAAAGAGAGTTAAAAAAAAAAAAAGATTGAATACGTTATTTCACATGAATGCTTCAAACAGCATTCATTAAAAACTATGATTACATTCCGTGGAGCAAGCGGCTGTTGAAGCTGTTTGACGAATGACTGAATGATTAACCTTTGCAAAGAAGTCGCTTCCTGGGTGACTGCAATCCGAGAAGCAAAATGGAAAGGCCCATTGACGGGGAAAGAGGCCCACCTCCCAGAAAGTTCACTCGGCCGGGCGGTCGGGAGCGCCCGGGCCCGGAAGCCGGCCGGCCTGCGCCGCGCGGGCCAATGGGGCCGCGCCGGGGGCGGGGAGAGCGCCCCGCCAGCCCTTTCCGTCTGGGGCGCCGGCGGCCCCGCCCCTTGGAACGTTGCGACGTCCGAGCATTCCACGGTTGCTACATCGTCGCGAGGGGCGGGGCGCCTGTCAGGGAAGCGGCGCGCGCGCGGGCGGCGGGCGGGCCGGGGCTGCACCGCGCAGTGCCAGCGCCAGCGCCAGCGCCAGACCCGTGCGCCACGCTCTGCGGTCCGCCGCCCGCGTCCCCGCTCGCGACTTCGCGCTCCTGCCCTTGCCCGTGCGCTGTCTTTGAGAATGGAGTTGCTGTGCTGCGAGGGCACCCGGCACGCGCCCCGGGCCGGGCCGGACCCGCGACTGCTGGGGGACCAGCGTGTCCTGCAGAGTTTGCTCCGCCTGGAGGAGCGCTACGTGCCCCGCGCCTCCTACTTCCAGTGCGTGCAGAGGGAGATCAAGCCGCACATGCGGAAGATGCTGGCGTACTGGATGCTGGAGGTACCGCCCGGACGCCCCCCACCCCACCCTCGCTGCCCCCCACCGCTGGACCTGCGGGGGCCGCCCTGTCGGAACATCTAGGGCCCCACGCCGCTCTGCAAGATGCTTCGGCGGCCGCGACCCTCGGGGCCTGGCCTTTCCGGCTGTCTCCGCTGTGTCCCCGTCCCCTCCCTGACCCTGATATGTTCCTTCCGACCGGCACGGCCGGTTATGGGCACCCTGGCCCAGCCTCTGCTCGAGCCGGCCGTCCCCTCCACGGCCCCTGCTCCCCCCAACCCCCACCCCGCCCGGTCTTCTCGGTTCCTGCGTGTGTCGCGGGGTGCTGGCTGGGGGTGGGGTGGCGCGCCCGTTCCGGCCCGACGGGGAAGGAGACTGTGGGAGACGGCGGCTGGAGCCTCCTTCCTTCCCCTTGGGTGTGTGCGGTGGGTGGTGGTCGCCGGGGGCAAGGCTCTCCTCTGGCAGCCACGGGCGACCCTTCCTGCCCCTTCGCCTCGCTGTGGGGGAGGGGAATCACTGTTTGGGATTCCTCCCAAGGAAGGGCGCCTTTGCTTTGCCACCCCCTCCAGGGCAGAGGGGAGGAGGCGACTCAGAGGAAACGGGCGGGGGGGGGGGGCGGCGTCGCCGTGGGGAGGGTGCATCCTCTCGTTACTGGTCCTTGTCACTGTAAGCCGCTTACCCTCTCTCGTGGCCGTGCGCCCCATTCCACTTCCCTTCGGCGCCCCCACCCCACCCCACCCTCTTCCTGCCGCCTCGTTTCCCATGCTCCTGCCCCGTCCGTGACAGTTCGTGCTCCCCCAGGTGTGCGAGGAGCAGCGCTGTGAGGAGGAAGTCTTCCCCCTGGCCATGAACTACCTGGATCGCTACCTGTCCTGCGTCCCCACCCGAAAGGCGCAGCTGCAGCTCCTGGGTGCGGTCTGCATGCTGCTGGCCTCCAAGCTGCGCGAGACCACGCCCCTGACCATCGAAAAACTGTGCATCTACACCGACCACGCTGTGTCTCCCCGCCAGTTGCGGGTGCGTGTGCAGCTGCCCCTGCGCCCCCCACCCCCACCCCCGCACAGGCTGTCTCCCCACTTCCCAGGGAAAGGAAAGCCAAGACTCCAGAGGCTTTCAGCCCTGCCCTGGGGAGGGAAGGGGTTAAGGCATATGGATGCTTTTCGGGAAAGGAACCGGGGTGGAACTGCAGATGGGGCAGTGTGGTGTGGTGGTCAGGGTGGCTTCTGCCCTGGCCTCCAGGGGGTGCCACTGCTTCCTGGTCTTTCCCCCAGATAGCAACAAGTGAAGCTGCGTGTCTGCACTCACTAGTTCTTCGCCTCTGGGTTTACACAGTCACCATGAGTTATTTATTGGCAGCACAGGGCATGCCTGCACACCCCCACTGGACTGGGGGTGTGGAATGTGCTCCTGTGGGGGAGGGGGCTGCCTGCGGTGAGCTTTTTTTTTTTTTTTTTTTTTCCTCCTCCTGTGGACTTTGTGATAGAAAAGCCTCCCGGAGCAGATTAAAGCCAGGCCCTGGCCGCTCTGAGGAGGTGTTCCTCCCACCTTCTTTCCTTCCCCTCGCGTCCCCAGGGAGACAGTGCCTGCCCTAATCCTCCCTTCCTTGTCCTCGTGCTGAGGAACTGGAGCAGCTGCTTTGGGCCTGGTGGACACATCTCTCTGCCTTTCCCCCTTAGCCAAAGGCCCTTGCCCAGGCAGGGAGCTGAGCTGCAGCTGCTTCCCATGTGATAACGATGCCCCCTCCCCCGGCCCGGCCCTCTGACCAAGGTCTTTCATAACCCAGTGGGGAGTTGCTGTCACTCCTGTGGGTTGGGAAGTGGCTCCCCGGGCCCCTCCACTGGTCATCGGTTCTGCTTGGCCTGGGGAGGAGGCGGGGGAGCTGTTTGGATCTGGAAGAGGTTATTTTAGGGCCCACGGATCATCTCCTAAGGGGCTGGGGGAGCGGGTGGGGGGAGCTGGCACCTTGCTCCGTGGCCAGCCAAGTCTTCTCCTGACCCTGAGAGGAGTCTCTGGGCCCCATCTCCCGGGGAGGAGGGCAGCCAGTAGGCTGCTGTGATTGGCTGGCGGGGCAGCAAGGGTACTGGGGCCCCCGACTGCTGCGAGTCGAGGAACTGGATTCCTCTTCCTGCCAAGTAGCTCTGAGAGATGGGAGCAGGAGGCCGGAGTTGGGAGTCCGGGAGGCCCCACAGCTCTTTGTGATGAATCTGGTAGTTTCTGGCCACTCTGAAGGTGGAGCCGGTGTCCAGGGCCAGGGAGCGAGGTCGTTTTGGAGGGCTTGGGGCTGGGAGATAGAAGGGACCCCCTTGCTAGTGTAACCACGGGGATTGTGTATGTGCCTGGGTGTGATGGGCTTTTTTTTTTTTTTTTTTTTTTTTTTTTAAGAGCAGGCCAAGAGGGCTCTTCTCTGATTCTGTGTCCCTGAGCTAGGAGCGGAGTGCACAGCCCAGCCTTCCTGGGAGGGGCCTTGGAGAACCCCAGTCTGCCCAGATCTGTGCAGCAGGGGAGGTCGAGGCCTGGGGAAGCAGGAAGGGCTGCCGCCCAGCAGTGCACTGGGCACATGAGAGTGGAGTCTGGGCTTCCAGCGAGGCCAGGTTGCCGTAAGCCACTGCAGCTAATGGCTCCCCAGGGTGTGTTCTCTGCCAAGTAGGCCTGTGATTCTCGGGGGTTGCCTGGAGACAGGGGACGGGGGCCACCGTCCCTCACACAGGACCTCATGCCTTTCCCCAGGGAGGGCCCCACTCCCAGTTGCCTTCCAGATATTTCCTTGGGGAGTAGGTGCTTCCGGTTCACTCCAGAACTGGGAGTTTGGCTACTAGGACAAGCCCTGGGAGTAGAATCCTAGCTTCTCTGTCTTCTTCTGGCTGCAGCCCAGGCTCTTTTCTGTGGGGCGCTGTGAGAGGCTTGGGGCTGACTGAGGCTCACTCCTAGGCTGGGGCCTGGAAGAGGCCGGGCGGGGTTGCCATTCTGCCTCAGTAAGTCAAACCCACGAGTTCCTTCCTGAGATAAAACAATGAAGAAATCCTCATGTGTACAACTCACACATGGGGCCAGGTCTGGGAATCCCAGACAAGTGGATTGGGGTGAGGCTCCCAGCCTCCCTCCATACCTGGCACAGGTGTGTAGGCTTGGGCAGGCGGGGGAAGGGTCTGCTCCCTCGGAGGTCATCTACATTCATCCCGTCTGGCTTGGCCTGCCTGAGAGTCTAAGGGTGGGGTGCTTTCACCTGGAACCCACCCCTAATGTCCCACCAAGGGGATGTGGTTGGGTTGGGCAACCTCCCCTTTGAGGAACCCTGGAAGAGGCTCAGAGGGTGTGTCACTGGAGTGGCCTTCTGCTTCATCTCGGGGAAGCCCAAGTTCATAATCATGCCAGTGATAGCTGCTGGTTTTGTCTTTTCACCTTGGTTAGAATGCACAGGGCCCTGAGTGAAGTCAGGAGAAGGCCTGGATTGATGGCCCCTTAAGGAAAACTCAACAGGATTAAAAGGGATCGACCACAGAAAGCATGGGGTCCCGCTCCCTAAGACCAGAGGCAGAACTGGAGAAGTTTGAACTTGGGAAGTTTGGTGGGCCGCCCTCCCCTCCTCCAGCCACTGACCCAGCCTCTTTTCCACCCTCTAGGACTGGGAGGCACTGGTCCTGGGGAAGCTCAAGTGGGACCTGGCTGCTGTGGTGGCGCATGACTTCCTGGCCCTGATCCTGCACCGGCTCTCTCTGCCCAGTGACCGACAGGCCTTGGTCAAAAAACACGCCCAGACCTTTTTGGCCCTCTGTGCTACAGGTAAGAGCCGTGCACATATTGTGGCCAAATCAGGAAATTCGGAAGGCCTGGAAGGGAAGAGGGGTCACTAAAGAGGCCCTAGTTCACGCCCCTGTCCAAAGTCTTGTGAAAATTATGGTCTCCTCTAAGCCGCCAGTCTCAGTACAGAAAAGCAGACTGTTTTCAGAACTGTATAGGATCTCAGAGACCCCCAGCACACAGCTGGGGACACTGGAGGTACAGAAAGAAGTGACCCATCTGGGGCCTCACGGTGAGGAAGCTGGGAGCAGAACCCAGGTCTCGGCCCCAGTGTTTTCACAGCAGGGAAATCTCACCCATTCCCTGCTGCCTGGCCAGGACCACCCTGGGCCTGCCCAGCAGCAGCCCTCTCCTGCCTTCCTGCATTGCCAGTGTCTTCCCCACCCTGCCCTGGGGCTTGCAAAGAGCCCCTTGCTGTTCTCGTTTTGCCTGGCACTTAGAAGAGTAGGAAGTCCACACTGGCTGCTACCCCTGAGGTTATCTTGTCTCATGGTTCCCTCTCCTTCTTCGCAAGATTACACATTTGCCATGTACCCGCCGTCCATGATCGCAACAGGCAGCATTGGGGCCGCAGTGCAAGGCCTGGGTGCCTGCTCCACATCCGGCGATGAGCTCACTGAGCTGCTGGCAGGGATCACAGGCACTGAAGTGGTGAGTCCGGGGCAGTGCTATTCCCTGGGCCTCCAGCAGAGGGAAGCAAATACCCCAATCTGGACTGAGCCTCTGATCTGGGCTTCTGAGGCCTTGGCCTGAAAAGCAAGAGCCTTGGCGGGGGTGGGGGGTGGGGGTGGGGGTGGGGTGTAGGACACTGTCCCTGGGTGCCCTCTTCTTGCCAAGTGTGCTGGAGCAGGGGTGAGGGTCTGCTGTCAGATGCACGGCTGCTCTCACACCCTCTTGCCACATCCTCTTGCTGGTTTCTGAGAAATGAAGACCAATTCCCCGGGCTGGGCTGTGGCCTAACCTCCCAACTTCCCTGTTTGCCTGGAGGTGACTTTCCCTGCACCTGCCGCCAGGTGCTGTGGGAGAGTGGTCCCTCCTCACCTCCTGCTCTCCCTCCTCCTCCCCAGGACTGCCTGCGTGCCTGTCAGGAGCAGATTGAAGCTGCACTCAGGGAGAGCCTCAGGGAAGCTTCCCAGACCACCTCCAACCCAGCACCCAAAGCCCCCCGGGGCTCCAGCAGCCAGGGGCCCAGCCAGACCAGCACTCCCACAGATGTCACAGCCATCCACCTGTAGCCCCGGACAGGCCCCCTCGAGTGGCCACCAAGCAGGAGAGGGGCAGCCGCCACCCCCTCCCTGCCTCCAGGAACAATCCATGCCACACCTGAAGCCCGAGGGGGCTCCCATTCCCCCCTCACCAAGCCCAAGGGGTCAGGTCCCACCTCTCCCCGCAGTGTGCACTAAGGGGCCCGGCCAGCCACGTGTCTGGGTGACTGGTCAGCTCCTCTTCCTCCCCAGCTCCTCTTCCTCGCCGGGCGGGCCAGGTTGCTCAGACATTTAAACAGGTAAAAGCTCTGCACCAGCATCCCTCTCTGAGCCCCCCCAACCCCCTCCAGGGGGAGCTCATGTTCTCAACTGCCAAAACGCCCCTGTGCCTTCAAAAGGTGTTGCCCCTTCTAGAGTCACTGCGTTTGGATTGGGGTCCTTCGGGCATTCTGATAGACTGAGGGCCAACAGTGACGGCCCCTCCCAGCACACAATGGAGGTCTCCGTGTAATCTGTGCTCCCAGCTGCTCCTAGGGGGAGCCCCTCCTGCTTCGCTTTCCGCTCAGCTTCTCCTGTGTGATTGAGGGGTTTGGTGCTGAAGGAACAGGTCGTTTTTAATTTATTAATTGTTCTGAGTACAACTGTAAGAGGGTGCAGTGGGGCCTGTGTCCCCCACGAGTGGTGGTGACCCTGGTGGTTGCTGATTGCTTCCCCTCTGCTACTGGCTAGAGAGCTTTGTGGCCCAGGAGCTGCTACAGCCTGGGTTGGGGCCACGTCCTCCTCTCCCTCCGCTCTGTCCTCCAGCGGGGAGGATGAAGTGGGGTTGCCGCAGAGGTGGCTGAGCCCCATCTGGAGAGGGAGGCAAACCCTGTTGACACAGGTCTTTCCTAAGGCCACAAAGTTCAGGCTGGTGGCCCAGGACCATCATGCTACCTTAATAAAAGGATTCTGGAATGAAACTGGCTTTGGCTTCTTGGATGGGATGGTGTTGTGGGTATTACCCAGCCTACACAAGGCAAGGAAGCGGGTGCCAAGTCTGAGGACAAGCTGGGCTCAGCCTTTTCCGTCAAAGGCTGCATAGTAAACATTTAGGCTTTTGTGCCAAAAAGTGTGTGCCCCAAGTACAGTAACTTCCACTTCGTGTGTGCTCCTAAAAACCACTGAGCCACGCAAAACGAACAAAACCCACAGGGCTTCTGGGGGAAGAGGGGCTTGAGGCACAACCTAGCCCTTAATGACACTGTTTAAAGGGGTGGCTGTTGTGGCACAGGTGAAACTGCCACTTGGGACTCCCTACCACCACCAAAACTCCCACACTGGAGTACGAGTGCTAGTCCCAGCAGCTCTCTGATCCAGCTTGCTGCTGATGGGCCTGGGAAGGCAGCAGATGATCACCCAATACCAGCACGTGGAGATTTGTTGCTCTGCCTTCCAAATAATCCTAAGAAAAGAACTACAGTCTGCTTGTGTAGGGAGGTGCCAGGAAGATGGCAGCTAGCTTAAGATTTAAAAGGCAGGGCCGGCACTACGGCAAAGTGGGTTAAGGTACCACCTGCAGTTCCGGCATCCCATATGGGCGCAGGTTCAAGTCCTGGCTGTTCCACTTTAGATCCAGCTCTCTGTTAATGCACCTGGGAAAGCAGTGGAAGATGGCCCAAGTGCTCGGGCCCCTGCACACACGTGGGAGACCTGGGTGAAGCTTTTGATTTCGGATTGGCCCAGCTCTGGCCATTGTTGCCATTTGAGGAGTGAAGCAGCAGATGAAAGACCTAACTCTGCCTTTCTAATAAATAAATCTTTAAAAAGATTTGAAAAGCAGAGTTAAGAGATTGTCCATGTACTGGTTCACTCCCCAAATGGCCACAACAGCTGAGGCTGGGCCAGGCTGAAGCCAGAAGCCTGGAATTCCATCTGGGTCTCCCATGTGGGATGTAGGGGCCGAAGCATCAGACTATCTCACAGCTTCCCAGACACATTTGTGAGGAACTGGACTGAAAATGGAGCAGCTGGGACTCAACCCGGTGCTCATGCAGGATGCTGGCACAACAGGCAGCGGCCTAACCCTCTGTGCCTCAGGACTGGCATGCGTTGGCAGAGTTTTCTTCCAAGATGGAGGAGGGTATGGCCCCCAACACAGGAGGTAGCCTGGGCTAGCTGGGACATTAGAGATGTGTTTTGTGTTAATTTTGCGAGGCTCAGCTGGATGCAATTTTTCATATTCACCCAGTATTTCTCAACAATGAACTGATGAACTTATACCTAACACACGTGTCCATACTGGAGCTGCAGATTAGTGGTGAAATTGAGGCTTACAATGCCAGTACCCCATCTCGGAGTGCCCCGTTTGACTTGTTAGCCTGCTTTCAGTCCAGCCTCCTGCTTGCCGATGCACCCTGGGAGGCAGCAGTTGATGAGTCCCTGACACCCATGCGGGAGACCTGGATGGAGCTCCGGGCTCCTAGTTTTGGCCTGGCGGAGCTCTGGCTGTTGCAGCCATTTACAGGGAACAAACCAACAGATCTAAGATCTCTTTGTGTCACACTGCCTTTCAAATAAAATGAAAATAAATAAAAATTAAAAGGGCAGAAAAAAAATTTCTTTAAAGTTTGCACTACTATCAAATTGTTCTCCAGTGTATTAATGGGGTTGGAGCAAAGACACATTTTTTAAAAGCAAGTAACAAGGTTACAGCAAGATTAAGGAACTTGGTAGAGCAGCCACAGGAAACGTCAGTGGTGGGTGTGGCCAGGTTCCAGCTGAACTTGCTGACAGTGACATTTGAATGTCATGTAATTATCACCTGTCACAAAATACTGCTCCTTAAATCCCCCCTGCAATGATTTAAAAATATAAAAATCAGTCTTAGTTCATAAGCCATACAAAAATACTTTTAGCCCTAGTTTGCCAGCCACTATTTTTCTTTTTCTTTTTTTTTTTTTTTAATTTATCTGAAAGGGGAGCAGTGTCGCTCCCCCTCTTCGTGGAGGAACGACACAGGACCCTGCGCTGTTCTTTCGTCTGCTCGGCCCTCCCCGGGTTTGCTGCTGGTTCTTCCCGGGTTGGCTACTATCCCTTCCACCTCCGTGGAAGGGCAGTTCCCCCTGGCCACATTCCCCACTTCCGCAGGGGAGCGGCACACCGCCGGCCGGCTTTCTCGGGGGCTGCACGGGTTCCCTTAGATGTTCCCCATAGATGTTCCTGGTGCATGCCGTCTCTCTCCTCCTTTATAGTCCTCCTCCGCCAATCCTAACTCGGCTGCCCACACGCCGAGTACGCTGCTCTCCTCCAATCAGGAGCAAGTCCTACAGTTTATTAGTTGAACTGGAGGCAGCTGTGCGGAAGCTGTTTGCTTCTCTCCCATCGCCATATTGTGGGAGAGCAGATGCATAGAATAAGTCTTAATTCCAGTAACTCAGTCTAGTCCGGTTTGCTCCCCACAGAGCAGTGCTGTGGCGTAGCAGATAAAGCCACTACCTACAATGCGGGCACCCCAAATGGGTGCCAGTTCAAGTCCTGGCTACTCCACTTCCGATGCAGCTCTCTGCTGTGGCCTGGGAAAGCAGCAGCAGATGACCCAAGTGCTGTGGGAGCCCCGGAAGAAGCTCCTGGCTCCTGGGTTCAGATTGGCCCAGCTCTGGCCTTTGTGGCCATTTGGGGAGTGAACCAGCAGATGGAAGATCTCTCTCTGCCTCTGCTTCTCCCTCCTTCTCTGTAACTGTGCCTTTCAAATAAAATATTTTTTTTTAAGATTATTTGAAAGGGCATCAAACAGAGAGAGAGATCTTCAATCCACTGGTTCACTTCAATAGGCACAACAGCCAAGGCTGGGCCAGGCCAAAACCAGGAGCCTGGAACTCCATCCAGGCCTCCCACATGGGTAGCAAGGGCCCATCTTCTGCTGCCTTCCCAGGTACATTGGCTGGGAGCTGGACTGGAAGTGGAGCAGACAGGACTGAAACTGGTATTCCAGTGTGGGATGCTGGTGTCACAATACCAGCCCTTGGCCTAAAGCTTTGATTGGCTTAAAACCTAGGAAGGGAATCTATCTGGTGCTGATCCCACCTCATCTGCAGACCCATCTCCCCTCTGTAGTTGTTCCATCCATGGCCCAGAAACCACTACTTTCTGAACAACCCCATGGCTGGCCTTCTACCCAACTAACTAAACAGTGTCATTCGTTCAAGGGGAAGGCAGAGCATGTGCCCCTGGGGGCTACTGGAGGCACGCAGCCTGGAGAAGCACTTGGGAGGTTAAGGTCGGCTGCTGTGTAAACTGAGTAAAGATCCCACTCCCGAGACAACAACAGGGAAGAGGAAATTCCCACCTCCAGCCACAGAGAAGGAGAAAGACCTTCATCAACTGCAGCAGAACGCAGGTTCAATAAATACCCGTCTTTGTTTTTCCCAGTGACTTGATAAAACAGGCGGAGAAGGTGTGCTTAAACCAAGCCCCAGCTGGGGAGTGGGAATGCTGGGCTGTGGATCACATCAGCTCACCAAGGGAGCAGGGACGAAGGCCTAGAAGAGAGGAGGGAGCCAAACAGACTCTCAGGCCACCCTGCCCGGCCTGGGAGCCACAGATGCCCTGTGACCTTGTCACTGCCCTGGTCTTCAGGCATAAAAAGCTCAGTGTCATCTTCAGTCACCCAGGGGACCTGGTGTCCTCCCATGCCCACTGGACCAGGACAGGTGACCGTCTTCCTCACTCCATGGTGATGGGGACATCTTCTACGTCACGAGGGACTGCACTCTGAAGCTCCCGCCTGATTTCGGGGGAGAGCTGTGGGTGGGGCTGCAGCCGGAGCAGTTCCATGAGGGCTTCTTTCTGTTCTGTGGCCAAATCTGCCTTGTAGCGCTGGACCAATGTCAGCAGGCACTGGTGCCAGAGCACGGGCAGCTCCCGCTTCTCTGTCCGGAACCCCAGGAAGTGGAAGACCAGGGCATCCAGCACGCGGTAGGGCAGTGCGTACTTCTTATCCAGCAGCAGTCGTAGGAAGATGCTGTTGGCACCACTGTATTCCATCTCGGCGATTTTCAGCATGGCCGCGCTGGGGAAGGGGTGGCGTGGTAGGGTTAATCCATGGGGAAACGCTGGAGGAGGGAGCCTGGTTCTCCCCTCTGCTGGCCCTTAACAATGGTGTTCCCAAGGGGGCCATCTCAGGCCTCCTCACCTACCCAACTTCATCCTTTTTTGACTGCAGTTACCACCTCTACCTCTGGCTTAGACACTTGTCCCAGGATCCAACTAGAATGTCCAAACATGCTGACATCTGCACCCCCACCTCACTTCCTCCCTGTGTGCCCTACTCATTCCACTATTTACTGGGCACCTGCCATATGCCAGGTGCTGGGATCCTCTTCTAGTGGAACTTACATTCTAGTGAAGCAATGACACACCCACTGCTTCAACCAGCCACAAATCCACAGCTGTTCTACTCTTTCCTGTCGCTACCCTCTCCCCAAGTCCTGGCCACCCCACTCTGTGCACTGCGCAGTCCTCCTCGAGCCCCACCAACACTACCTGGAGTGCAGCACAGGGATAGAGCACTTGGTGATGATGCTGCCCACGATGATGGCTTCCCGGAGAGTACAAGTGCCTGACTCGCACAGGGGGATCAGGATCCCTGGAGACAGGCAGAGGGTAGTCACTCCCAGCCCAGGGTGAGAGGAAGGTACACCAGGAAACCCCCGCACCAGCCCCAGGGGCCAGCACTAGAGACACCCACTTCCCGCAACAGGTCAGCTTTCACCTGCAGGCGCTCCAGCCCCTCGCTCCTTCCTTGCCTCTGGGTGCCCACCTTTGAACCAGGCTCCAGGCTTGAACAAGGCCTTCTTGAGCGCCATGTACAAATGGAAGTTGAGTCGTTTGTATTCAGCGATGTCATCTCGTATGCGGGGGAGCAGGACGAGGTTGTAGAAGCGCTGGGCCATGCGTTCTTTCAGGTTAGAAGCAAAAATCCTAGTGGGGTGAGGGGAAGTCCCCAAGTCACATGATAGGTCTGGACTTACCCCTTTAAATATCACTGGGTGGAGGCTGCTATTATGGCACAGTGGATTAAGCCACTGCCAGCAATATCTATATCTCATTTGAGGGCCAATTCAAGTCCCAGCTGCTCCCTTTCCGATCCAGCTCCCTGCTGTTGTGCCTGGGAAAACAATGGAAGATGGCTCAAGTGCTTGGGCCCCTTTCATCTATGTGGGGAAACCTGGATGAGTTCCAGGCTCCTTGCTCCAGCCTGGCCCAACCCTGATCATTGAGGCCATCCAGAGAGTGAGCCAACAGATACAACATCAAGCTCTCTCTCTAACTCTGCCTTTCCAATAAAAAGATATTTAAAAATAAACATCATTTGGGGGTCAGGTACTTGGCATAGCAGTTAAGATGCCACATGGGGGCTGGCATTGTGGTACAGGAGGCTAAGACTCTGCTTGGGGCTCCAGCATCCAACATGGACGCCGGGTCATATCCCAGCTGCTCCACTTCCGATCCAGCTCTCTGCTGTGGCCTGGGAAAGCAGTGGAGGATGGCCCAAGTGCTTGTACCCCTGCACCCATGTGGGAGACCTGGAAGAAGCTCCTGGCTCCAAACCAGCTCAGCTACAGTCATTGTAGCTATATGGGGAGTAGATGGAGGACCTCTCTGTAACTCTGTCTCTCAAAAAGAAGAAGAAAAAAAAAAGAAAAGAAAAAAGAAAAAAGCCACCTGGTTGCCTATATTCCACATGGGAGTATCTGGATTCCAGTCCTGGTTCTGCTCCTGGGAAGCAACAGGTGATAACGCATGTAGTTGAGTCCCTGTCACTCATGTACAAGACCCAGACTGAGTTCCTAGCTCTTGGCTTTAGCTTGCCCAGCCTCAGCTTTTGCAGGCATTTTGAGTGAACCAGTAGATGGGAGATCTGAGTCTGTTTCTTTCTGCCTTTCGGGGGGGGGGGGGGGAGATATCTATATCTATCTCTTACTATGAATGGTGTAGGAAAGAGATTTTCTTTTTTACATTTTTTTTTTTTTTTTTTTTTTTTGACAGGCAGAGTGGACAGTGAGAGAGAGAGACAGAGAGAGAAAGGTCTTCCTTTGCCGTTGGTTCACCCTCCAATGGCCGCCGCTGCAGCCGGCGCACCGCGCTGATCCGATGGCAGGAGCCAGGATCCAGGTGCTTTTCCTGGTCTCCCATGGGGTGCAGGGCCCAAGCACCTGGGCCATCCTCCACTGCACTCCTGGCCATAGCAGAGAGCTGGCCTGGAAGAGGGGCAACCGGGACAGAATCCGGCGCCCCAACCGGGACTAGAACCCGGTGTGCCGGCGCCGCAAGGTGGAGGATTAGCCTATTGAGCCATGGCGCCGGCTACCATTTATTTTGAAAGCAGAGTTACAGGGAGAGGGGGAGAGAGAGCTCTTCCACCTGCTGGTTGACTCCCCTAGATGGCCACAATGGTCAGTGCTGGTCCAGGCTGAAGCCAGGGGCTTCATCTGGGTCCTCTACATGAGTGCAGGGGTCTAAACACCTGGGCCATCTTCTACTGCTTTTCTTAGGGCATTAGTAGGGAGATGAATAGGAATAGGAGCAGCCAGGACATGAACCGGTGCCCACATGGGATACTGGCATTGTAGGCGGCAGCTTTAAGCACTATGCCACAAGGGTGGCCCCACAAAATATTTTAAAGTAAGATATGGAACCATTCTTGCAGCAAAAAGTATAGGAGCTGTGGACATGCAACACCCAAGTCAGCTTAGAGAGGGACCAGGAGAGGCAACAGGGTGTACCAAATGGTTAAGTGTGAATACTGTCGGTCTCTGGAAGAGACTGATGGCTGCTCACCTTCTGCTCCCCCTGGTGGCTCATTTCTACTCTACTGTCACAAGGCACATGAGCAGGCCTGGGGAGCCAGAATGGGGAGATTATTCTGACATTCCAGGACTATGTTGGTAGCCATAGCCTTTCCCTTTAAAACTCATCACAGGGGGTTCCCAAACTTGGCCCCAAAACATGAAACAGGAAAAGCTATGAAAATTATATATAAAGATGTGCAATGAGGCAGACGCTGTGGCGTAGCAGGTAAAGCCAAGCCTGCAGTGCTGGCATCCCATATGGGCGCAGGTTTGAGTCTCGGCTGCCCCACTTCCAATCCAGCTCTCTGCTATGGCCTGGGACAGCAGTAGAAGATGGCCCAAGTCCTTGGGCCCCTGCACCCAGGTGGGAGACCTGGAAAAAGCTCCTGGATCCTGGCTTTGGATCGGCTCTGCTTTGGCCTTTGTGGCCATTTGGGGAGTGAACCAACAGATGGAAGACCTCTTTCTCTCTGCCTCTGCCTCTCTGTAACTCTGCCTTTTAAATAAATAAACAAATCTTTAAAAATAAAAAAAGCAGCATAAAAGAGTGCTCTGATAGAGAAAGGGAAAGCCTGTATGTCCCACGCCCAGCCCTCCCCTGCAGACTCAAGACTACCCTACCCCTCATCTACTTCACCTGGTGGCTTGGTACATGGCAGCTGCAGTCCAGGCCTCAGGCTCTGTGACATAGAGGATCTGTTCCCAGTTGGAGAGTGCAGGGATGATCTTAAAGGCCTTGGGCAGTTTCCCGCTGCGGTACTTAGACAACACCTGGGGAGGAGGGAGGGACTTCAAAATCGTCTCGGCCACTAACACGCAGTGCTTGGGCAGGTGCTCTCATGCCCCAACTCAATCCTCACAGCACGCCTGTAAGGAGGTACTATTATCATGCTCGCTTTCCAAATGACCAGAGTGTCCAATAGCTGACCCAAGACCACCACGTCACTAAGAGGCAGAGCAGGATCTGAACTTTCACAGTCTGGTTCTCCGCCCTGTGCAGCAAAGCCTGAGGCAGGAGCCCACAGCCCCAGGAAGGGTATCCCAGAATTACCTCCCGGACCCCCCTGTAGACCTCCAGCACCCGGGGGTCCAGCTGGGGCATAGGGAAGCCTGACACCTCTGACATGACCGTCTCGACCTCCGTCTGCTTCTCAGTCAGCTTCTCCATGATGATGTCGGCCAGGGTGCGCCTAGAGAGAGAGGAGGGAAAGGGCGCTTGGTCACTGTAGGAAGCCCCAAGGGACCTCATGGTTGCTGTGAGCACCAACAGACCGTCAGCCCCTTGGATGTGTGGCCTTCTGTACCCATCTGCCCACCACCCTCGCTGTGGAAAACGTAGGAATGCAGAGTCACCCCATTAAGGACAAGGCTGGCAGTCCTGGAGGGGCACAGAATGAATCCGCAGTCAGCCAGCCAGGTTCAAATCCTGGCTCTTCCGCTCCCTGGATGACCTTGGGTGTATGGTTTTACCTCTCTACGCGTCAGTTTTCCTGTCTGTACAACAGGATAGTAATGGCATCAACCTTGTAAGCTTACAGCAGCATTAAGTTAACATATGCGTGTCACTTACGGTATGAATTAGTATGCAGTAAGTGCTGCCTACCAACGATCTACCAGGATTCTGCGTACTGGGATCATCGGGGAGGAGATGTGTAAACTTCCCTCCATCTGAATTTATTGACATTAAAACCTGACGATGTGGCCGGCGCCGTGGCTCAATAGGCTAATCCTCCGCCTAGCGGCGCCGGCACACCGGGTTCTAGTCCCGGTCGGGGCGCCGGATTCTGTCCCGGTTGCCCCTCTTCCAGGCCAGCTCTCTGCTGTGGCCCAGGAGTGCAGTGGAGGATGGCCCAGGTGCTTGGGCCCTGCACCCCATGGGAGACCAGGAAAAGCACCTGGCTCCTGGCTCCTGCCATCGGATCAGCGCGGTGCGCTGGCCGCAGCGCGCCGGCCGCGGCGGCCATTGGAGGGTGAACCAACAGCAAAGGAAGACCTTTCTCTCTGTCTCTCTCTCTCACTGTCCACTCTGCCTGTCAAAAATAATAATAAAAAAAAAAAAAAAAAAAAAAAAAAAAAAAAAAACCCTGACGATGTCTCCTCAGCCTCCTTAAATAGTGCCCATCAAGCATATTCTGCTGAGTTACCGTCACCTTGGGCTGCGCCTTCAGAGGCGGCTGAAGGGTTCTCGTAGCTGCTCCTGTTTCCCAAGCGCCCCCGAAACGCCATGCCCTCAGCTTGGCATCTTCTGGAACAACACCTATGGGAGGCGCTTTTGTTCTCCTTTGCAGATGTGAGACCTGAAGCCCAGAGAAGCCCACAACTCACTTTAGGTCTCACAGCTGTCAAGGGGGAAGCAGGTTCATGTTCCAAGTACAGGTGCTTTACAGGACGCTGTAAATCCCCCAAGCCAGGCAGCCTCTCACTGCTGACTTCCTGTGGGTCTAGGCCTGCTTCTTTGAAGAAGTCATTTTTAAAAATCCCACTGGTCTGGGACCGGTGCTGTGGTGCAGTAGGTTAATCCTCTGCCTGTGGTGCCGGCATCCCATATGGGTGCTGGTTCAAGTCCCAGCAGCTCCTCTTCCGATCCAGCTCTCTGCTATGGCCTGGGACAGCAGTAGAAGATGGCCCAAGTCCTTGGGCCCCTGCACCCACGTGGGAGACCAGGAAGAAGCTCCTGGTTACTGGCTTCAGATTGGCACAGCTGCAGCTGTTGCAGCCATTTGGGGAGTGAACCAACAGAAGAAAGACCTTTCCCTCTGTCTCTCCCTCTTACTATCTGTAACTCTACCTCTCAAATAAAATAAATAAAATCTTCAAAAAAAAAAATCCAACTGGTCTTATTTTTATATGTGTGTGTGTGTGTGTGTGTGTGTGTGTGTGTGTAAAAGAAAGAGAGAGAGAATATGCTCTCTACTGATTCACTTTCCAAATGCCTGCAATGGCCTGGGCTGGGATAGAACAAAGCTAGGTGCTGGGAGCTCAATCTAGATCCTCCACATGTTGGCAGGGACCCAACTTCTTTTTTAAGAACATATATATATATACACATATATATATTTCAGATTTATTTATTTGAAAGGCAGAGTTACAGAAGAGACAGAAAGAGACAGAGGTCTTCCATCCGATGGTTGAGACCCAACTTCTTAAGCCATCATGTGCTGCTGCCTCCCAGCACAAATGACCATAGGAAGCGAGGGTCAAGGATATGGGCTAAGAAGGAAAAAAAAAATGCCTCTCTCTCTCTCTCTATATATATATATATGTATACACACATATATATACCTTTTTTAAAAAAGATTTATTTATTTATTTGAAACTCAGAGATAGAGAAGGAGAGGCAGAGAGAGAGAGGTCTTCCACCTGATGGTTCACTCCCCAATTGGCAGCAATGGCAGGAGCTGTGCCGATCAGGAGCCAGGAGCTTCTTCCAGGTCTCCCATGCGGGTGCAGGGGCCCAAGCACTTGGGCCATCTTCCACTGCTTTCTCAGGTATGTCAGAGAACTGGATGGGAAGCACAGCAGATGGCACCCATACAGCATGCCAGCATTAACAGGTGGTGGTTTAGCCTGCTTTACCACGATGCCAGCTCCAGGCCTGATTTCTGAAGATGATAGCTGTCGTTTCTCAAGATTGCATGAGTCCTTGTTTCTAGAAGTTTGTCCCTTCTATTTACTGCAGGCTGGAAAAGCATTCTGCTAGGTTCATCAGAATTATCTGTGTAGTGGTGGGCATTTGGAGCAGTAGTTAAAATGCCCCTTTTGATGCCCGCATCCTATATCAGAGTGTCTGAGTTTGAGTACTGGTTTCTCTGCTTCTGCTGCTGCTTCTTTTTTTAAAGATTTTATTTATTTATTTGAGAGGTAGAGTTACAGTGAGAGACAGACAGAAAGTTCTTCCATCTGTTGGTTCACTCCGCAATGGCTGGAGCTGAGCCAACTGAAGCCAGGAACCAGGAGCTTCCTCTGCGTCTCCCACGTGGGTGCAGAGGCCCAAGCAGTTGGGCCATCTTCTGCTGCTTTCCCAGGCCATAGCAGAGACTGGATCAGAAGAGGAGCAGCCGGGACTTGAGCTGGTGCCCAGATGGGATTCCAGGGCTGCAGACAGAAGATTAGCCCACTAAGCCACAGCGCTGGCCCTACTCTGCTTCTGATCCAGCTTCCTGCTAGTGCATCTGGAGGCGGCAGGTGGTGGCTGAAATACAGGGGCCTCTGCCACCCACGCAGGAGAGCCACGTGGAGCTCCAAGTTCCTGGCTTCCCCCAGCCCAGCCCTGACTATTGTGGGCATTTGGAGAGTAAACCAGCAGGTGGAAGAGCTCTCTCTGTTGCTCTGCCTTTCAAATGCAATGAATCATTAATTAAAAAAAAAAATTACATAAAAAGAATTCTCTGCTAAGTCAGCGGAATGAGGTGCCAGGTGAGACCCTGAGAGGCTCTCTTCTGGTACAAGCACACAAGCCCAGGGACACACTTTGTCACATCTGTGTCAGCTGCTGGGTGTCAATGTGGGAGACGGGTGCCTTTCTTATTTCTGAACTCTCAAACATCATTCTGTTCCCTCATCTTTTTACAATATAATTAATCGGCAATGAGAGATGCATTAACCCAAAATATTCTAAAGAACCAAGGATGACAACATACTAATATCACAGGATCAGAATGGACCAGGGGAAGGCCCTTATCCTAGACTTACCCTCCCCAGGGCTAAAATACAGGCTCACATATTTGACCACAGGCAGCCTGAATGCCTGCACGTTTGGGAGCTATTTATTACAGAGGAGAATAAACAGTGGTTTTGGCCAGCGCCACGGCTCAATAGGCTAATCCTCCACCTTGCAGCACTGGCACTCCGGGTTCTAGTACCGGTCGGGGCGCCGGATTCTGTCCTGGTTGCCCCTCTTCCAGTCCAGCTCTCTGCTATGGCCGGGGAGTGCAGTGGAGGATGGCCCAAGTCCTTGGGCCCTGCACCCCATGCGAGACCAGGATAAGTACCTGGCTCCTGCCTTCGGATCAGCGCAGTGCGCAGGCCGCAGCGGCCATTGGAGGGTGAACCAACAGCGAAAAGGAAGACCTTTCTCTCTGTCTCTCTCTCTCACTATCCACTCTGCCTGTCAAAATAAATAAATAAATAAATAAACAGTGGTTTTCACGAGGAGGGGTGTAAATTTACCAATATATGGAGTTATTTTTTGGTTATCACACTTGAATTTGCGATCGAAAGGGTATAGATCTCCTGAACATCTTATAACACAAGAAACAGCTTCCACAAAAAAGAACCACCCAGGCCCAAATACAAACAGCGCTGAGGTGGAAAAACCCCAGACCAAATGCAGCTTAGCACGCGAAAGGGAGGTTTATCTTACCACTAAAGCCAGAGTGTATCAGGACCAGGTGCAATGGGATGGACCTCCCAGATATAAAAAGGGCTTCTAGCTGTTTCCCTGGGTAATCTGGGCAGTTCGAGTACTGGTCGAAGTGGAAGAGGCATTCTTGGAATGGATGAGCCACCTGTCTAGGGGTCTCCCACAACTAGCAATGCCCAGGCCTTCTCCAAAAATAGGGAACTGCCAGGGCATTTCGTTTCTCCAGGGGAGCTTTCTTCCAGGGCCTACCACCTCAGTGCCCAGCCCTACCTGGCAGGAGGGTTCTTGTTCATGAACATCTCAATGGCACGCTCATCCTCAGGGTCCACGACCACCTCTGCATGGTGGTCTACCCCCTTCATCGTGGCAGCCTTCTCCAGGGTGGGCCACTCCTCATCCTCATCGTCTGACCCATCCTGTGGCACTCCAGGACCTAGAAAAGGGGAGGTAAATGGATGAGCAGGGGAAGGAGTAGGTAGATTTTTTAAGTTTATTGTTATTTATTTGAAAGGCAGAGCAAGAGGGAGGGAGGGAGAGATGGGGCCAGTATTGTGGCGTACCGGCTTAAACCACTGCTTGCGATGCCGGCATTCCATAAGGGCACCAGTTCAAGTCCCTGCTGCTCCACTTCCAATCCAGCTCCCTGCTAACGCACCTGGGAAGGCAGCAGAAGATGGGCTTGTCTGGCCAAAGCCAGGAGCCAGGAACTCCATCCGGGTCTCCCACATGGGTGGCAGGGGCCGTCATTTGCTGCCTCCTAGGATGTACATTAGCAGGAAGCTGGAGGGAAGCAGAGCGGGGAGCTGAGCCCAGGGACTTGGATGTGGGGTGCAAGCTTCCCAAATGGCAACTTAATCTGCTGCACAAGGCCTGCCCCTGGGTGAGGCACTTAGTTTTACTTTAACCATTATATAGTACAGGCCTCACGTACATGTAATCAATACAGGTGCATGAAGCAGAACAGATGAGACACACAGTCTTCCTGTCCCCAGATGCTTGCAATCTCCCTTGAGAAACAAAATGTAAAATGAGACAAAGAGCCAGCAAGGCCCATAAATAATAGTCACCACACCCTACGCAGTTCTGCAGCAGTCAACTGTCCTGACATTCTCTACAGACGCTGACTGCTTAGCCTTTGTAACCCCAAGAAGAAGGTATGCCCAGAAGCAGATGAAGTCGTTGAAGCACAGAGAAGTGGCGCCATCTGCGTAACATCAGCAATCCCAGGGGTCAGGACTGTGCCTTCATCACCACTGCTGCCCCCTCACGCAGGGCTGCGTTTCCATCTCAGTGAGGGGTCGGGACAGCACACAGGCACTCACAAGATGAGCGCTGCAGCCAGGCTCTGGACCGGCGGTGCGGGGGCAGGTGGAGTGTGTTCGACTGAGGTAGGCATCTTGGAGAAAGGGCTTGGTTCTGAGTGTCTGTTAGGCAGTAGGAAGGAACAGGGCTGGATGGGAAGGTCCTGAAAGCCAGGCAGTAGGGCTAAGAGGGCAACACCTGAATAGTTGATTTTTGGAAGGCTATGCCTGGCTGGGCATCTAGAAAGGTTTCTAATAACTCAAGTGGAGAGATAAAACGCTCCATGTGAACAGGTAGTTCAGAACAATGGCAGGTACAGGACAAGAGCTAAATGGGGGAAGGGGGTGATGTAGTATGGTGGGTGTAACCTGTCACTTGGGATGCTGGCATCCCATATCAGAGTGCTAACGTTCAAGTCCCACCTCCTTTTTTTTTTGACAGGCAGAGTGGACAGTGAGAGAGAGAGACAGAGAGAAAGGTCTTCCTTTGCCGTTGGTTCACTCTCCAATGGCCACCGCGGCTGGCGCACTGCGGCCGGCGCACCCCGCTGATTCGATAGCAGGAGCCAGGAGCCAGGTGCTTTTCCTGGTCTCCCATGGGGTACAGGGCCCAAGCACTTGGGCCATCCTCCACTGCACTCCCTGGCCACAGCAGAGAGTTGGCCTGGAAGAGGGGCAACCGGGACAGAATCCGGCGCCCCGACCGGGACTAGAACCCGGTGTGCCGGCGCCACTAGGCAGAGGATTAGCCTAGTGAGCCGCGGCGCCGGCCCCACCTCCTTTTCTGATCCAGCTTCTTACTAGGGTGTACCCTGGTAGGCAGTATGTGATGGCTCCTGTAGTTGGATCCTGGTCACCCAAGCAGGAGACCCAGAGTGCTGGGTTCCTGGCTTTGGCCTGGCCCAGCCCCAGCTGTTGCAGGCATTTGGAGTGAACCATTTGATGGAGGATCGCTCTCTTTGCCTTCCAAATAAATGAAAATATTTTTTTCAAAGATTTATTCATTTGAAAGTCAGAGTTACAGAGAGGCAGAGGCAAAGAGAGAGGTCTTCCATTTACTGGCTCACTCCCAAAATGGCCACAACGGTGGGAGCTGAGCTGATCCAAAGCCAGGAGCCAGGAGCTTCTTCTGGGTCTCCCACACGGGTACAGGGGCCCAAGGACTAGTACCATCTTCTACTGCTTTTCTAGGCCATAGCAGAGAGCTAGATCAGAAGTGGAGCAGCTGGGACTTGAACCAGTGCCCATATGGGATGCTGGCATTGCAAGCAAAGGCTTAGCCCACTATGCCACAGCACCAGTCCCAAAAATGAATTTTAAAAAAATATTCTAGGGGCCAGCACAGCAAGTAAAGCCACTTGGGCCCCTGCATCTGTGTGGGAGACCTGTAAGAAGCTCCTGGCTTCAGATCGGTGCAGCTCCAGCCACTGCAGCCCTCTGGGGAGTGAACCAGCGGATGGAAGACCTCTCTCTCTCTGCCTCTCTGTAACTCTGCCTTTCAAATAAATAAATAAATCTTCAAAAAAAAAAAAAAATTCTAAAGCTCCATTGGGATGGGAGGCAGACATTTTTCTCCATTCCATTCTTACTTCCAGATGCTGACTCCAGGTGCCTCGTGGAACAGCTGCTTGGGGAAGACTCACAGGCACCTCAAACTCCACCTTCATCAAGAGAACTCATTCCCTTCCCTCACGGTCTACACTGCTCAGTCCTCCAAAGCTGGGTAAACGGCACCATCCCGGACTCAACACTGAGCTTGGGAAGCAGCCCTGCCTCATGCCCTGCCCTCACCTTCAACCTCCAATCAACTACCAACTCCTAGTCCCCAGAATTTTACCTCACAGACTGTCTCTCAAGTCCTTGACAGCCCAGGCTAAGCCTCCATCTGCAGCATCTTTTGCTGGATTAATTCAGCAGTCCCTTAATGTTTGTCTCACTTCCCTCCACTGCATTCTTCACTCTGCAGGGAGAGTAATCTGCCAGCAACGCACATTTGATTTGGTCAGTTCTGCACTCAAACCCCTCCCACAGCTTCCCATCATTGTTAGAAAGGCTTTCAATTCTGGGCATGCTCTCCAAGAGCTCTGCAGGTTTGGCACCTACCTACCTACCTCACCATCATTCATTAGTCCATTTACTCAGCGAACATCGAGTGTCTGCTACATGTGAGGCACTGGTAAGAGTGCTGGAAGGTTAGCAGTGAACAAGAGAAACAGAAATTGTTGACCTCACAGAGCTTACATTCTAACTGGAGGAGAAAAACATAAAAAATAGACGTAATATATAAATATATTGGATTAAAAGAAGAGAAGTACTAAGACAAAACACAGAGTAGAGAAGTCAGAAGTACAGAGGGGTCCAGCACTGTGGTGGGTGAGGCCACTGCCTGCAGTGCCGGCATCCATATGGGTGCCGGTTCGAGTCCCAGCTGCTCCACTTCTGATCCAGCTCTCTGCTGTGGCCTGGGAAAGCAATACAAGATTAGAAGATGGCCCAGGCCCTTGGGCCCCTGTACCAGTGTGGGAGACCAGGAGGAAGCTGCCGGCTCCTGGCTTTGGATCTGCTAAGTTCTGGCTGTTGTGACCACCCAGGGAGTGAACCAGCAAATGGGACCTCTCTCTGCCTCTCTGTGACTCTGCCTTTCAAATAGATAAACTGCAAGCCTGCAGGCAATGGAGTAGACTAATCCAGGAGAAGGAACAGCCAGGCACAGGCTCCAACTGCCCATGTTTAGAAGGAACAATGAGATTTGTATGGTGGAGTAGAGGACAAAGGGAAAGAAGCCGGCGGTCAGACGGTAATAGAGGTAGATCACACAGGGCACTGTGCACTATTAGAACCCTGTAGCTGTAGGGGCAACAGGATCGTGGTTAGGAGGGTACCACAATAACCCGAGCGCAGAACATGGCGGCTTGGACATGATGGCGTTTCTAAGGTGGCGGAGGTGGTCATCAGAACTTCCTAATGAATAAGACATGGAGACAGGAGGGGGAAAAGAAAGGGAGGGGGAGGGAGACCAAGGACAGGGGAGGACCAGGTGTGGGAGTCAGAGTTTGTTTTGGACATGGTAAGTTTGAGATGTCTTTTACATGTCAAATGAGAGATGCCCAATAGCAGCTGAATATAAGAATTTGGGCTTCAGGGGCTGGTGTTGTGGTGTAGCAGGTGAAGGAAGCTGCTGCCTATGACACCAGCATCCCATATGAAGCCAGTTCAAGTCCCAGCTGCTCTACTTCTGACCCAGTTCCCTGCTAATTGCCTGGGGAAAGCAGCAGAAGATGGCCCAAGTGCTTGGGCCCCGGCACCCACAGGGGAGACCGGGATGAAGCCTTGCTGGTTGCCGCCATCTGGGGAATGAACCAGTGGATACAAGATTTCAAATAAATAGATAAAAAAATTTTGAGTTTCTTGGAAGAGATCAGGGCTGGAATAAAAAGTAGGTAACACTCACTAAATAGATGGTAGTTAAATCATGAAACTTGAACAGGAAGTTTCAAATGCCTGCAAAAGCCAAGGAGACCCAGATGGAGCTCCGGATTTGGCCCGGCCCAGCTCAGTCATTGTGACCATTTGGGGAGTGAACTAGTGGATAAAAGATCTCTGTGTCTCTTCCTTTCAAGTAAATAAATAAATCTTAAAAAAAGAAAAAAAAGAAAGAAACAGCTTAGGAAACCCACATCCCATAACTGAATGCCAGGGTTCGAGTCCTGGTTCCACTGCAGATTCAGGCTTCCCACTAATATAGACCCTGAGAGACAACAGGAGGGAGCTCAAGTCATTGTGTCCCTGCAACCCACCCGGAAGAACTACACTGAGTTCCAGGTTTGGTCTGGCCCAGCCCTGGCCGTAGCAGGCAGCAGGCGTTTGGGAAGTAGATTAGGGGAAGCAAGTTTTCTCTCTCTGCCTTTCAGATAAAGATACTGTAGCCAGAAGAGCAGGGTTCAATTGCGTCAAATACTGCTTTTCTACAAATAAGATAAGCTCTGAGAAGTCGGTTAAACAACTCAGAGGTCAAGGCTTCTCCCCTATGAGAAAACAGTCAACATTTTTCAATCATCTCTCCCTCCACTTGGCCCCTAAACAATACTGCTTTTTCTGTTATGAACATTCGGTTTCAGGTCTCAGCTTCCAGGCTGGGCAACTCTGACCCCTACACGAATGCTATCGTTTCCAGAGAAACGAGACTTTCTTTCCCATGGAATTTACTGTTCTAATTGTCTCTCTCTTGGTTTAGACTGTAAGGTCCCGAGCTATATCTTGTTTATTTCTGCACGCAATCCATCAAAACTCCCAGCATCGTGCAAAGCCGGTAGCGAGCATCCCATATTTACAAAACCGTTGGACAAATGCTAGGAGAACTTGGTGGCCTGAGCCATCACTTCCTATTGGCCTAACTTGCGGGACGCGGCGAAAGGAGCACTAAAAACAGGGAGCGGGCCTGCAGGGTTCGGTCTTCCACCTGCCCTGCTCTCGGTAGAGAGCAACGTGCAACCCGGTTTTGAATCCAAGGTACTCCCCTGCCGGACACCTGTGGGCCGTCCACCCCCCAACCCAACTACTGCCTTCCCCGCGGACGCTCACCCAGCCGCGTGGCGCGCTCCCGAGGCTTGGCGGGCCCGTCCCCAGAGCCGTGCTCGGTTTCCAGCTCCTCCTGTTGCTGCCGTGCTTGCTGCAAAATCCGCCGGCTCAGCCGGGGCCCCACATACTCTTCCTCCTCTTCCCCGGTTCCGCGGCCCCGCCGCTTTTCCCGGGCACTTGACCGCACCGCGTTCCCAGCCAGGATCTGCTCGGCCAGGGGCGCGTGTTTTTCCTGAGCCCCAGCCCCACGGGCCGCTTTGAATTTCGGCATTTTTCTCGATAATGCGGCCCGGCAAACTCACACGTGGGTACGGCGACAGCCCAGGATGTGCGCTCGGCAATGAACGCCCAGGTCTGTGCCGAGAGGCCACGCGCTCACAGCGCCCCTACGCGTTCGGAGGCCAGAAAAGCAGCCAGCACCACTGCACTCCCGCAGGGAACTCCCGAGTCCTGGAGCCGGAGCCCGGAACAAATGCATTGCCTTTGACGTTGACGTCTCTAAATGGTGGCAGCCCGGGCCACGCTTTCCTAGCTTTCTGGATCTAGGACCAGGGTGGCCAACCAAACGGAAACTTCCGGAACTGCAAGCCAGGGGAGGGGCTGGGAATCGGGCCGATGACCTCACTGGAGGCGTCACCCAGAGTCGCTGCTGGTGCGTCTAACCGGCGCTCTGTTTTTACGTACTTCCGGAGCCCCTCCCGCGACCCGAGCCTGCGGTAGTTTTTAGTTCTTGTGGGCTTCGGGAGAGCGCTGTTTCGGCTGTGTGGTCGTGCCGCTTTCCAGGCCTGACGCTATGGGAGTGACCTGGTAGGATCACAAAGGGTTTTATGGGGCGGGACTTGGGTCGTGAAGGTCCCTTGAAACCTGGAGGGTCGGGGACTGAAGTCCGCCGTTCTCCGGGAGCTGAGCAAAATGCCCTCGGGCTGCGTGGATGTGGGCACTCTAAGGGCCGTGAGTCTCGGGCCCTAATGGGCCCCATTGCTCCTGGAAGGAAGCAAGGAAAAGGTTTTATCTCAGGAACCTTATGCATGGGTTGTGTACCCTCTTCTCTTTTTCTTGGTACGTCTTGCTACCCTTGAAATCCTAGTAGTGCAGAAAGTGGGACTTCGAGGTCGGAAACAGGGCTTTTCAGACTAGAACCCACCCGCAGGTAGGGTTAAAGCTGATAGGAGATAGGCAACGAGGCGGTGTTTGTGTGTTCGCCTCCCCCTACCTGTAGCCACCCAATAATCAGCCTGTATCTGGTTCTCATTCGGGTCTACAGGATCAAAATGGAAACTACTGGGAATTAGAAGATCAGGTTTCCAGACACTTTACTTCCTCATGACCTGCCTCCTACTACGTTTATACGGTTGATTCAGTTTCAGTGCACTTAAAAAAAAAAAAGATTTATTTATTTGAAAGGCAGAGTTAAAGAAAGGCAGGGGCAGAGAGAGAGCTTCCATCTGCTGGTTCTCTCCCCAAATGGCTGCAATAGCCGGAGCTGGGCCGATCAGGAGCCTGTAGCTTCTTCCAGGTCTCCCATGGGGGTGCAGGGGCCCAAGCACCTGGGCCATCTTCTACTGCTTTCCCAGGCCATGACAGAGAGCTGGATCGGAAGTGGAGCAGCCGGCTCTCAAATCGGCACCCACATGGGATGCCAGCTCTACAAGCAGCTGCTTTACCCTCCACGCCACAGCACTGGCCCCCAATGGACTTTTAAATCTCTGAACATGTTCTCAAACCCAGATGGAAGAGGATGGGGTGGAGGGGAAGGGTATGAACCCAGGGATCTTGGAGACCTTAGTTCCAAGGTGCTGGGTCTCTGCACCTTTTTTCTTCTTCTTCTTTTTTTTTTTTTTTTTAAGTCTTGGTTGTGAGCATCTCATCAGAGAGGCCTGGAGGCCAGGATATCTGAAGCCAGGAGTTATAGGCTTCTCTTTTTTTTCTCTTTTTTGAAAGATTTGAGAGGTAGAGTTACAGACAGTGAGAGGGAGAGACAGAAAGGTCTTCCATCTGCTCGTTCACTCCCCAGATGGCCCCAATGGCTGGAGCTGCGCCAATCCGAAGCGCTTGGGCCATCTTCTGTTGCTTTCCCAGGCCATAGCAGAGAGCTGGATTGGAAGAGGAGGAGCCAAGACTCGAACCGGCACCCATATGGGATACCGGCACCACAAATGGAGGATTAACCTACTGCACCACAGCACTGGCCCCCTAGGCTTCTCTTTTAAAAATAGTTGGGGGTAGAGGGAACACAATTTCTCCCAGTAGCCAGGGGTTTCTGGGGCTTGCACTCTTGTTTCCCCTACCACAACCCTCCCAAGCCCTGCAGAGTGAGGGTGCTGGTGCGGGATGGAGGTGGAAAAGTTGCAGCACAGGGGTTGGGACTGTGTGTAGCAGATTAAGTTACTGCCTGCAGTGCCGGCATCCCTTATGGGCACTGGTTCAAGTCCTGGCTGCTCCACTTCCAATCCAGCTCTCTGTAATGGCCTGGGAAAGCAGTAGAAGATGGCCCAAGACCTTGGGCCCCTGCACCCACGTGGGAGACCTGATGAAGTTCCTGGCTTTGTTGCCGGCCATTCCTGGGGGCGCCCTTATCAACTTTTCCAAAATCCTAGGACCTCTGTCCCTTGTAGCTTCAGGGATTCTCTGAAAGTACTTCAGAAAGTTCACAGAAAGTATGTATTATGAAAAACTATGCAATGTTTTGGCACCAAAATCTTTCTTTTTCTTTTTTGACAGCCAGAGTGGACAGTGAGAGAGAGAGACAGAGAGAGGGAAAGGTCTTCCTTTGCTGTTGGTTCACCCTCCAATGGCCGCCGCAGCCGGCAGCCGGCGCACCGCGCTGATCCGATGGCAGGAGCCAGGTGCTTCTCCTGGTCTCCCATGCGGGTGCAGGGCCCAAGCACTTGGGCCATCCTCCACTGCACTCCCTGGCCACAGCAGAGAGCTGGCCTGGAAGAGGGGCAACCGGGACAGAATCCAGCTCCCCGACTGGGACTAGAACCCAGTGTGCCGGTGCCACTAGGTGGAGGATTAGCCTAGTGAGCCGCGGCGCTGGCTGGCTGGCGGCTTCTATTTCCGCATCTTTACAACGTGAGGGAGGGGTGGGGTCGTAGCTTCTGGCTTGGCTGAGCCACAGTTCTGTGGATAGAATGGCTAAGTGAGTATGTGTGTGTCTGGGTACTGACACTGTGGTTCTCTCCTTCCCAGTGTGTCCCAGATGCCTGTGGCCGAGGGCAAGAGTGTCCAGCAGACCGTGGAGCTCCTCACCCGAAAATTGGAGATGCTTGGGGCAGAGAAGCAAGGAACGTTTTGTGTGGATTGTGAGACTTATCACACGGCTGCCTCTACCCTTGGAAGCCAAGGTCAGTGAGATGGGTATGTAGGACGGCTGGAATGTGCCTTGGAATTCACGGGCATTAATGAGAGTTCCTTATGCTTTTGTGTATTCCAGAACACATGGCAAGATGTCTTTGTAAATTTATTCATTCTTGGTCTTTTATTTCTTAGACCGGGGATATTTTTGTTTTTCTGCCTTTAGAACTTTTTTTAAGCTTTGAGGTATAAGTGATAGACAAAGAATTGTATATATTTAATTGTATATATTCAGTGCATAATCTTAATGAGTTTGGACATGCATGTGAAGAGTCTAAAATACATATTTTGTTTTAAGATTTATTTTATGTGAAGGCAGAGTTATAGAGACAGAGAGATCTTCCATCCACTGATTCACTCTGTAAATGGCCACAACGGCTGGAGCTGGGCCAATCAAAAACCAGGAGCTTCTTCTGGGTCTCTCACATGGGTGTGGGGACCCAAGCACTTGGGCCATCTTCCATTGCTTTCCCAGGTGCATTAGTAGGGAGCTGGATTGGAAGTGGAATAACTGGTACTCAAACCAGTACCCAAATGGGATGCTGGTGCTGCAGGCAACAGCTTTATCTGCTTTGACATAGCACCAGCCCCAAAAAAGCATATAATGAAAAAATATGCATAGATTTCAAAAATTTTTTGTACCAAAATGGACTTAAAAATGCTTATTTATTTGAAAGAATGACAGAGAGAGATCATTCATCTACTGGAATACTCTCCAAATGACCACAATAGCCAGGTTTGGGAGCTGCATTCTGGACTCCCACGTGGGTAGCAGGGCCCAAGTATCTGGGTCATCTTCTGCCTTCCCAAGCACATTGGCAGGAAACTGAAACAGCAGTGGAGTAGCTGGGACTCAAAACTAGCAGTCCAGCATGGAAGTCAGTGTTGTAGGAGGTGGATTACCCATTGCACCACAACACTGGCCTCTAGGCTTGTTTTCTGATTCCATTTTCTACAGTCTTTGTGAAATACTCTCAGATACTAAAGAACATAGTACATTTTGTTTGAGCTTTTTTTTCTGTATGAGCTGTTAGTCATCTAAGCATCCCTCTGTGAGCCACCAAGGAGAGGGGAACCACTCCCCACATACACACTGGTATGCAGGACTGCTAAAGTAGTACCCGCTTGCCAGCTGGCCTTGTTCCATGCGTTGATCCCAGCCTGGGTCTGCCAGCGAAAGCCTGGGTGATGAGTAGGTCTCCGTCCGTTGCAGGTCAGGCCGGGAAGCTGATGTATGTCATGCACAACTCGGAGTACCCGTTGAGCTGCTTCGCCCTCTTTGAGAATGGCCCTTGCCTTATTGCTGACACCAACTTTGATGTGCTCATGGTGAAGCTCAAGGGCTTTTTCCAGAGTGCCAAGGCCAGCAAGATTGAGACTCGGGGCACCCGTTACCAGTACTGTGACTTCCTGGTGAAGGTGGGCACTGTGACAATGGGTCCCAGTGCCCGGGGCATCTCTGTGGAGGTAAGATCTCGGTGAAGTGGGAGCAGGTGGTGCTGAGGGGCTGCGCAGCAGAGGGCTCTGAAGGTTTTCCAGGCAGCCCAGGTCACACAGATGTTTTTGCCTGCCTGACCCCTGATTCCAAGCTCCTGGCTTTCTCTCCATGAATTTTTTACCCTTTCTTTCATCAGTTATGGAATCAGTAGCCCAGCATGGGAAATGGGAAGCTGGGTGCACAGCAGGTAAAAGCATACGATGCCTGACTTGCCGGAGAAGGGAAGGGAGAACTGAGGGAGACATGTGGGTGATGATGTGCAGGAGCTGTGGCAGGACCTGCAGCAGACTAGGACAACTTTTGGAGCCACTTTTGGAAGGTGACTCCTTCATCACTTTGAATGTCAGCCTCCTTATTGTTGCTTTGAAATGGGTCTCAGAAGTTGTGGAGTGAAAATGCGCCTTCCTTTTGATATGCTGCTGCTCTGTTTTGTGGTGCAGAGGGGTACCTGTATGAGAAGACTTCATCCGTGAGCCTAAATATACATACTGAAATTGGCAGAGAGGAGTAAGGTGGAAGCTGGCCCTGGGACCTGGGGAAGTCCATGGCCTACCACATACCCAGCATTATTTGAGATTAAAAAACAAGGAAGTTTACAGGGCTTGCATTTTGGAAATCTATGATTTATTAAGAGAACAAGGCTAGAAAACTGTTTTTGAAGTCAGTCCAAGAAATGCCATAAGTGGAGCACAGCTTTGCTCAGGGAATTCAGGCCAGCGGTAACTGCTGACTCGGTTGTGATGCTTCTGGGAGGAGCAGCATTGAAGTAGGGGCTTAAAACATAGAGACGTGGGATGGGTCGGTCTGGGAAGCATCCCAGGTGGGGAAAAGGGCAGTAGCAGTGATTTCTGCTCAGAAACCTCTGGAGCACAGATTCCCTAACTTTTCAGCTTGGGATACACCTTGAGTTGCTGAGACCCAACGGGACCCGCTGTTTGTCCTCCACTTCCACCCTTGTGGGACAAACACACTCAACAGTTTCTCCTTGTGACCCCAGTGAAAAACTAGGAGAGAGGAACAAGAAAACCTGAGATGTGTATTCTTGGCCGCTGCCACCTTGCTTGGGAAATTCTTTTAGGCGTAGAGCCCTGGCTATATCTGCCTTGGAAATAAAGATTGGTCTTGAAGAGGCTCATGAGGATGTGTGTCTACTCTGCCCTCTACTTACCCCTTCAGCCCTACTCCTGCCTTCCTCGTACCTACACACATTTTTCTTCCCTTCTCTCTTTGTTGTATGTCTCAGAATTTTCCTGAGCTCTCCTTGAATCCTCACCAAGCATCACAGCAGAGTCTGCAGAGCCCTGAGACAAACAAAAGGGACCCAGATCTGCCCATGGGGCTAACAGGGAGGGCTGCGGGCTGACAACCTCCAGGATGGCGTTTAATGGGAACAATGCTGGGTGTGTTGAATATTTCCTGTGGACAACACTGTGCTGGCAGGTGTGTGTTTTTGACTCAGGGTTGGGGGACATAGAGGCAGAGGGCAGGAGGGCAAGAGAGCAGACCTTGTCCTTGCCCTCCCTTACCCTCATTCTCTGTTCTTTTGGTCCCCAGGTGGAGTACGGCCCCTGCGTGGTAGCTAGTGACTGCTGGAGCCTGCTGCTTGAGTTCCTACAGAGTTTTCTAGGCAGCCATACACCAGGGATTCCTGCAGTGTTTGGAAACAGACACGACGCAGTCTATGGCCCAGCAGACACCATGGTCCAGTACATGGAACTCTTCAACAAGATCCGCAAGCAGCAGCAGGTGCCAGTGGCTGGGATTCGTTAGTGGCTGGCAGCTGCTGGCCAAGCTTTGTCACCAGAGGTACTCCACAGGAGGAGGTGCTGCCCTCAGGTCTCTGGACCCCAGAAATCTAGGGCAGCCATGGAGGCCTCTCTTCCTTTCCAGTTCCCAGCTGTGGCCTTTGTGGGGACTCTGGACTCCACACCCTTGACCCTCACACAGCCCCCCAACAGCCATTTTGCCCCAGGCCTCACTGGATTTGGCCTGTCCTCAGGAATGGTATTTATGAAGACTGGAGAAGTTTGGACCTCTCCTGCTTTAGGGGAAAAGGTAGGACAGGGGTGCCCCTGCCTAGTGTTGGTGGGGAAATCAGTCTGGACCCACAACAGATGTGCTGCGTTTCGTGTTTGGGCCATGCAGGAATAAAAATCTCTTCCTTAACTCAAAGGATGTGGCTGGAGATGCAGGCGGAAGCACAGCTTGTTTGATGCCTGTCATTTTCTGACCTGTTTGCCAGAAACTGTGAATTGACTTTCCTAGGGTGTTAGCTGAGTTTTTGAGCTCTCCTGTTGATGTCTTTCCCTTCTGTCGTGATTATGTTAAGCCACAGGCTAAACTCTGTCGTAGCGGAGAACCAAAAGGACTGTGGCTCTTACTAGGTAAAAGTTTCTTTCTCCTCTGATAGTACACAGGTAATCAGATGGTCCAGAGCAGATTTAACTGTACCAGGTCATCAGGAACTTGTTTTCCTTCTGTCTTGTTGTTCAGCTATCCCTAGGGTATTATCCTTACCCACAAGATCAAAGCAGACTCCTCAGTTCTGTGTCCACATTCCCCTGGGAAAGAGGGAAGAGAGCGGCTTTTTTTTTTAGAGCATATGACCTGGAGCGATTCAAGTGCTGGTGCCACACTTTGCTGGAAGGCTTCGCTGTGACGCGGAACCTTGCAACTGGGTAGTCATGTGCCCAGTTAAAACTAAAAGATGAAGGAGAATATGGATACAGGGACCCAGTTAGTGGGTTTTTGCTGTGTGGAGCTCCCTAGATACATCCAGGAATGCTCTTTTACAGTGCTTTTTATGGAACTAAGGCCTTTGGTCTGAGGTGGCTTGGAATGAGGGCTGATCCAGAGGCACTGTGAGCTTAGCTGGACAAGTCACACTAGGAAGTCAGCTCTGCATCCCACACCAAACTCAGCCTTTCTAGTTCTCATGCACCTGCAGCTCAGGGTTAGCTGAGCTAACCTGAGGTCAGCTGACGCAGGTGATGCAGTGTATTTCTTAAATAATTCCACAAATACAGCACCCCTAGCAAAGGTAACTAAACTGAACTTGTGACTGTTGGGAAGGGCCCAGATGTCACCTAGCTTTTGTGTACATGTCTGAAGGGGACTTTCAGGAACAGTTATGGGTATAATAGTGTATAATTTTTGGAAGTTCAGGTTGAATCAAAGTTGAAGTTGAGGACTGTTTATGAATTTAAGGAAAAAGTCATTACAATTATGTAATAAATGATCTTTTTTAATAATTTTTTTTCTTAAGATTTGTTTATTTATTTGAAAGGCAGAGTTACAGAGAGAGGCAGGAGAGAGAGTCTTCTATCCACTGGTTCATTTCCCAGATGGTCGCAACAGCACCTATCTGGACCCAAGATCCAGGAGCTTCTACAGGGTGTCCCACATGGGTGCAGGGGCTCAAGGACTTGGGCCATCTTCCACTGCTATCCCAGGCCACATCAGAGAGCTGGATCAGAAGTGGAGCAACTGGGATTCGAACCAGTGCCCATATGGCTGCCGGCACTCAGGTAGCAGCTTTACGCACTATGCCACAGCACCGGCCCCTATCTTTTTTTAAGCTTTATTTATTTGAAAGGCAGAGCAAGGTGGGGAAGCGAGAGAAAGAGAGAAACTTCTGTCTGCTGGTACACTCCTCAAATGGCTAACTGAGGTTGGTCCAGGCCAAAGCCAGGAGCCCAAAACTCCATCTTGATCTCTCATGTGGGTGGCAGGGATCTAAGCACTTGGACCGTCTTCTGCTGCTTTCCCAGGCAAATTAACAGGGAGTTGGACTGGAAGCAAAGCTGCCAGGACTGGAACTGGCACTCTTGATAATGGGATGCTGGTGTGACAAGCGACAGCTTAGTCCACTGTGCCACAATGCTGGCCTCTAAATAAAATAGATTTTTGTTTTTTAAAAAATACTTATTTTATTTGAAAGGCAGAGAGAGAGGGAGAGACAGAGAGCAGGAGATCTTCTGTCCGCTGGTTTACTCTCCAGATAGCCATAATAGCCAAGACTGGGCCAGGCCAAAGCCAGGAGCCAAGAGCTTCTTTCAGGTCTCCCATGTGGGTGGCACTTGGGCATCTTCTGCTTTCCCAGGCCATTAGCAGGGAGCTGGATTGAAAGTGGAACAGGCAGGAATTGAACTGCTGCCTATATGGGATGCCAGCATTGCAGTCAGCAGCTTAACCCACTACACCACAGTGCTGGTCCACATATCTTAAAATCAGCTAGTGAGTGGAAGTGCGTATCTTTTGATTAAAATCTTATCTTCTGTCTTCTACATGAGACTGTTTCTACCCCTTTTCTGCCTCCAAATGCTTCAACCCTCTCCCTATCTGTAGCTAGCAAAAAAGAACAGAAACTGGAAAGACTCTGAGACCCTGCTGCCATGTAACCTTTTCTGGAACCACAGACACCTGCCAACCTTGAGCTGACTGTCAGAGCTGTGTAGGACAGCTTGAGAATTCATCTGATTCTCTCCATAAAATGGGAAGGCTGGGGCCGGCGCTGTGGCATAGCACATAAAGCCACTGCCTGCAGTACCGGCATCCCATATAGGCGCCAGTTCAAGTCTCGGCTCCTCCACTTCTGATCCAGCTCTCTGCTATGGCCTGGGAAAGCAGTAGAAGGTGGCCCAAATCCTTGGGCCCCTGCACTCACGTAGGGGACCAGGAAGAAGATCCTGGCTCTTGGCTTCGGGTTGGCGCAGCTCTGGCCATTGTGGCCAGTTCTGGAGTGAACCAGTGGATGGAAGACCTCTCTCTCTTTTTCTGCCTCTCCTTTTCTTTCTGTGTAACTCTCATTTTCAAATAAATAAATGAATCTTTAATAAAAAGTGAGGAAGGCTAAGACCCCTAGAGAGGTCACAAAGAGATGAGAGTGGAGTCAGGACTCCTATGTCTTATTCTAAGTGTATTAAGAGAAGAATATAAGTAGCACTTTATTTCTCAGGAGCAGGGTAAGGTTTTTCTGTTTGTTCTTTGTTTTGTTTTGTTTTATTTTATTTTGTTTTGACAGGCAGAGTGGATGGTGAGAGAGAGACAGAGAGAAAGGTCTTCCTTTATCGTTGGTTCACCCTCCAATGGCTGCCACGGCCGGCGCGCTGCGGCCGGCACACCATGCTGATCCGAAGCCAGGAGCCAGGTGCTTCTCCTGGTCTCCCATGGGGTGCAGGGCCCAAGCACTTGGGCCATCCTCCACTGCACTCCCGGGCCACAGCAGAGAGCTGGCCTGGAAGAGGGGCAACCGGGACAGAATCCGGTACCCCGACCGGGACTAGAACCCCGTGTGCCGGTGCCGCAAGGCGCAGGATTAGCCTAGTGAGCAGGGAGCTGGATTGAAAAGTGGAGCAGCCAGGACTCAAACCAGTGCCCATAAGGGATGCTGGAGCCACAGGCGGAGGCTTAACCTACTATGCCACAGCACCGGCCCCCCCCTAATTCTTTTGCATTCCTTATTCCATTGCCCAACACATCCCTGCCCATCAGATAGGATAGAACAATTTAAGGGTAATATGTGTTCTGAATTCTCTGTGGAAGCTTTAAAAAAGGAGAATTTAGGTACCACATTTATATAACCTACATTGTTCAGAAGCCAGAATTCAATATTGGAAATCATTTGTCATGTCGGAAAGGGGAGACTGGTTTTGTGGAGGTGATAGGTGTACTGAGGCAGCCTGCAAAAGGAACAGAAACACTGCTTTAGGAGAACAGGTGGCTGTGTGACAGCCATAGCATTGACCCAAACTTGCCAGGTAACTTCAGTCAGGTTGGCTCCCTCTGGGTTTCATCAGTGTAGTGGGAATAATGATGCTGCCTTCTGTATATCCTAGGGTTAAGGAGAATAGATACGAAGAGTGCTTTGTAAACAAGGAGATGCCCTCTCTGCTCTTGTGTCTTTTTAATGGTACTGGAGATAGCAGTGTTTGGTTAGAACATTTAAGATGGCAGGTTCTGGGGCCAGCGCTGTGGCATAGCGGGTAAAGTCACCACCTGCAGTGCCAGCATCCCATATGGGCGCCAGTTCGAGACCCAGCTGCTCCACTTCTGATCCAGCTCTCTGCTATGGCCTGGGAAAGCAGTAGAAGATGGCCCAAGTGCTTGGGCCCCTGCAAATGCGTGGGAGAAGCGGAAGAAGCTCCTGGCTTTGGATTGGTGCAGCTCCAGCCATTGCAGCAAATTGGGGAGTGAACCAGCGGATGGAAGACCTCTCTCTCTTCCTCTCCCTCTCTCTCTGTGTAGCTCTGACTTCTTTCAAGCAAAATAAATATTTAAAAAAAAAAAAAAAGGTGGCATGTTCTACAGTCATTGCTGCTAGGTAGCAAGTTATAATTCTTCCACAACACAAGCAGTACTTTTGTAATAGAGAATGAGCAGTGTGGAGAGAGGGTCCACAGAAAATATTGTTGTTTAGGAGTATTTGTTGTAACCAAACCAATGAACATTTTGAATGTATCATCTCTGGAATATAGAAATATGTAAGCTTATTTTTATTTATATGAAAGAGACAGAAGAAATTTTCCACCTGCTGGTTCACACCCTGATTACCTACAACAGCAGGGCTAGGCCACGCCAAAGCTAGAAGCCAGGGATTCCATCCAGGTCTCCTACTGGGTGATGAGGACCCAAGTACTTAACCCATCATATGCTGCCTCCCAGGATACACATCAGCAGGAAGATGGAAGCAGAAGCAAGTCTTAATTCCAGGTCACCTCATATGGAATGTGAGCATCACAAGGGGTGCCTTAAGTCACTGTGCCCCAACACCCCCAACAAACTTAATTTTTAAAAAAAATTTTTTTAGATTTACTTATTTATTTGAAAGAGTTACACAGAGAGAAGAGAGGCAGAGAGAGGTCTTCATCCAATGGTTCGCTCCCCAACTGGCCGCAATGGCCAGAGCTGTGCCAATCTGAAGCCAGGAGCCAGGAGCTTCTTCCAGGTCTCCCATGCAGGTGCAGGGGCCCAAGACTTGGGCCATCTTCTGCTTTCCCAGGCCATAGCAGAGAGCTGGATCGTAAGTGGAGCAGCCAGGTCTCAAACCGGCACCCATATGGGATGCCGGCGCTTCAGGCCAGGGTGTTAGCCTGCTGCGCCACAACGCCAGCCACCAAACTTAATTTTTAAAGATTTTTATTTTATTTGAAAGGCAGAGTGAGACAGAGGGATAGATAGAAGTTTCCCATGTACTGCTCACTCCTCAAATGGCCACAGTGGGCCAAGCTGGAGCCAGGAGCTTCTTCTGAGTCTCTGACGTGGGTGCAGGGGCCTAAGCACTAGGGCCATCTGCTGCTTTCCCAGGCACATTAATGGGAGCTGGATCAGATGCAGAGCAGCTGGGACTCAAACAGGTGTCCATATGGGATGTCAGCACTGCAGGTGATGACTTAACCCACTATGGCACAACACCAGCCCTCCTGGAACTATTTTTTAATGCTGTATATTGTGTTGCATTCTTAAGCAGTTGTGTTTTTAAAGATAAAGCTCAGGGGTCAGCGACGCTGGCATCCCATATGGGCACCAGTTTGAGACCTGGCTGCTCCACTTCCAGTCCACCTCCCCAGCTAATGCGCCTGGGAAAGCAGAAGAAGATAGTCCAAGCCCTTGGGTCCCTGTACCCACGTGAGAGACTCAGAGGAAGCTCTAGGCTCCTGATTTCAGCCTGCTGCAGCCCAGGCTGTTGTGGCCGTTTGGGGAGTGAACCAGCAGGTGGAAGATCTCTCTATAACTCTGTCTTTGAAGTAAATAAAACTTAAAAAAAAAATAAAGTGCAATTCCTGATTCTATTTTGCAGTCCTCATTGATGAACCACCTAATTATTAACTCTGAAGCTACAATACACCCTTTTTTGGTAGTTATTCTTTCTATTCCCATGTAACTCATGATTCTCAAACTTGTTCTCACAACCTCGTGATGTTTTTAAGATGCATTGAAAGGGCCAGGTGTTGTGTAGCTCAGCAAGCTGCCACTTGCTATGCTAGCATCTCATAGCAGAGTGCCTGTTTGAGTCCAGCTGCTCTGCTTCCAATCCACCTTCCTGCTAATGCACCTGGGAAGGCAGCTGATAATGACCCAAGAACTTAGGTTTCAGCCACCAAGAGACCCAGATGGAGTTCCAAATTCCTGGCTTCAGTCTGGCCCAGCCCCTGGCTGTTGTGACCATTTGGGGAGTGAATCAACAAATAGAAGATCTCTATCTCTTCCTCTCTCTCTTAACACTCTGCCTTTCAAATAAATAAATACATCTTTAAAAATAAAAAGTGGGGCCAGCGCTGTGGCGCAGTGGGTTAATGCCCTGGCCTAAAGTGCCGGCATCCCATATGGGCGCCATTTCTAGTCCCGGCTGCCCTTCTTCTGATCTAGCTCTCTGCTATAGCCTGGGAAAGCAGTAGAAGATGGCCCAAGTCTTTGGGCCCCTGTACCCATGTGGGAGACCTGGAAGAAGCTCCTGGCTCCTGGCTTCAGATTGGCGCAGCTCCAGCTGTTGTGGCCATCTGGAGAGTGAATCAGTGGAATAACAATAAACTCATCACATGTTAACATACATAAAATACTTTTATTGAAAAATAACTTTCTAGATGAACTTTAGTGATGAGTGGTATTTATATTTTGCAAATATCCTGAATATTTGGTATTATAGAAGATGGTTGGATTCTGATATCTGCTTTTGCATTCAATCTCTTGTAATATGTTGTTTTGGCTGAAGAATATGAACAAAAGTCTGGCCTCACATCGATGTGTATTATTTGGAAAAGGGGAGGAGTGTATTGATAATCTTTTGGATAGCCTTTGATACTGCATTAAAACTCCACTGGAGATTAGTTGCAGTATGTGGAATATAAAACTATATCAAAATAAATGTCTTAATATTTTATACTTTGAATGGATCTTTTATTGATGCATGATTTTGTAGCATCGTGCAAGGGTTATTTGAACAATACTGCTTATCTCCTGAATGTTGACACATTTCATTATATATATTTTACAAATCCTGTTTGTTAATATAACTATCAGCCCTTTTTTTTTTTTTTTTTTTTTTAAGATTTTATGTATTTGAAAGACAGTTACAGAGAGAGGCAGAGACAGAGAGGTCTTGCATCTGCTGGTTTACTCCCAAATGGCCACAACAGCCAGAGTTGAGCTGATCTGAATTGAGGAGCCAGGAGCTTCTTCCAGGTCTCCCACGTGGGTGCGGGAGCCTTGGGCAATCGCAATCCTCTGCTGCTTTCCCAGGTACATTAGCAGAGAGCTGGATTGGAAGTGGAGCGACTGGGACTTGAACCAGTGACCATATGGAAGCCAGCACCACAGGCAGAGGCTTAATATTACACCACGGCTCCGGCCTGAGTCTTACCTTTGCCAAGAATGGTGTCAAGCTGAACGTTGCTGACTTTGCAGAAAATGTCTTCCAAATACTTGGTGAATAACTCTAGGTTACCCGTTAGCTGTTGTTCCAAGTAAAAATGGTGTTCCATAACGAAAGCTGTTCACTCAGCTCAGAACTCAAAAAAATTACACATGTATTTTTTCTCAAAGCAAACATCATACCCAGAAGTGCTTCATGCATACATCCATCCATTTGATCAGAGAGAGTGGTATTATTAAAAATATATACACTGGGGCTGGCACTGTGGTGTAGCAGTTAAAGCCACTGCCTGCAGTTCCAGCATCCTATACGGGCACCAGTTCGAGTTCCAACTGCTCCACTTCCGATCCAGATCTCTGCTATGGCCTGGGAAAGCAGAAGGTGCCCAGGTCCTTGGGCCCCTGCACCTGCGTGGGAAACCCAGAAGAAGCTCCGGGCTTCAGATCCAGCTCCGGATATTGTGGCCATTTGGGGAGTAAACCAGCAGATGGAAGACCTCTCTCTCTGTCTCCGCCTCTGCCTCTCTGTAACTCTGCCTTTCAAATAAATAAATAAATGTTTAAAGAAATATATAGTTTCACAGACCTTCTTAAGTGAAACATATATGTTTTTACAGTGTCAGTACGTTTTATATCATTGCCTTGATTTGTGCTAAGGTAGAAGCAACTTTACCGTTACTTTTTTACCATCATGCAAATGTCATCACAGAGAGAATAGTTTTGATCGCAGTGGCTGCCTTAAAGGGTCTCGGTTATCCTCAGGGCTCCCTTCCCAAGCCACACTTTTGAGAACCACTGATCTAAAAACATGCTCAAAGCACTGAGAATTTGTTCCCCTTGAATGACTTTTCTGCCAGCAAAATTCTTCACCGAACAAAGCACCTTGATACAATCTCTTCTTCAAGAATTTTCTCAGAGGTTGGCAAGTAGACAATTCAGGAGTTACAAAGTAAGAACTTTGAATGGTTGTAAGACAACAAAGGGAGTACTCTGAGCTCTTGAACCACAGGACAAATCCTGACCAAAGGAAACCAAACCACTCCACATTCTCCCCTTCAGGCAGACCTCTTTGCCCTCAGAAGTCCTTTCACTGTTAACTTGGCCCCAGCCGCTGCGGTTTCCTCCCACCTTTGTTGTTCTTTGACTTTGGTGCTTCCCTGTCATACTTACATATGGTAGCCTTGAGCGACTGGAGCTGATCATGTATGTTTCTTTCACTTGTCCTTTTATGTTCACTTGCCTTCCCATGTGTCTGGTTACAACAGTGTTGGTGTTACACTGTACCCCGCAATTTATGCCACAGACTGACCAGGAAGGGAGCCTTTTGTAGAAAGAGCTGCTGTGCCGTCTCCATCCCCAGTCCCCTAGAAGTCCTTAGGGACCACTCCCAACTCAGTCTGGTTTATTTCCCAAGCCCCTGATCTGCTGAACTTTTTTAGTTCACCGGCGAAGTCCTAGTCCTCAGAGGGATTTCCATAAAACAGCTGAATCCCGCCTGGGTCATCAGTGGCATAAGTCCGACACGTGCTCGCCCGCCCGGGAGCCAATAGTAACTCACAAACGCTATCTTAGGAAGCCTCCCAGTGCCGTTGGCTGATTCTTTGGGAACGACAGCGTTAAAAAAAAGAGCAAGTATTTTCCCAGAACAAAACAAAAACAGGGTAGTGAGGAAGGCGTTGCCCCTTCACAGTATGGAGAGATGTTAAAGGTGGGCCACGAAAGGTACGTGTAAAACTCCCGTACTGTACCCCGGAATGACGGGCAGGGGAAAAGGGGGCGGAGATGGTCTCGGGGGTCTGGCCCTTTAAGGAGGAGGGGCGGACATAAGACTCTGTACCTTTAAGAGTCTCTTTGTCTGGAAACCTTCTTATTTACCCTCCTGTGCTTCAACCAAACTTCGTCCCGCGATTCACAACGCCGGTCTACGCCGCCGTCCCTTACGCCAGGCTCCTGCCGGCCGCGCGTTTGTGGCTGACCCTAAACTTTGCGCCCAGGGCGCGAACCCTCCTGGAGAGTCTCGGTGCCGGGGTCTGGGCCCAGCGCTGCGCCGTTGGCGCAATGCGGGGCTCGAGGGGCGGGGCTCCGGCGGGCGGGCCAATGGGCGGGCAGGGGGCGGGACCGCGTTCGGTTGTCTCGCGCCCTGGTGACAGCTCGCGCGTGCTGATGATGGCGGTAAATAGAGGGGGGCCCGGCGAGGGGGCGGAGGCGGTGGGCAGGCAGCGGAGGGGGTAGCTCCGGGGGGTGGGGGACGGGGACGGGGACGGGGAGGCCGCGACGGCCTGGGAGCCCATTCTAACACGCGGAGGCGGGGACAGGAGGCTCCGGCACTCCAGCCCTCCCCTTTAAAGAAGCAAAATCCTCACACACCGGGTGAGGGGCGACAAAGGCGGTGCGCGCCTCGCGGGCGGGAGGAGTGGCGGCAGGGGGCGGGACCGCGGCGCCGGCGGGCCGGGGGCGCCCGGGGCGGGGGCCGGCGGGAGGCGAGGGCGGGAGTAGGGGCGTGCGGGCCCTTCGTTTTGGCGGGGTGGGCTACGATTGGGTTTGGGGTACAAGCCTTGAGGCAAGAGCGGAGGGGAGGCTTGGGTGCTTCTGAGGGGAACCGGGCTAAGAATGAGATGAGGATTAAGGGGAGAAAGGGTTAGAAGCCAGGGAGAGCAGGAGTGAGGAAAAGCCAGCCCAGGAGGCACACAGCAGGGTGGGCGTCGGGGAAGCCCGGGCAGGGTTAGGAAGATCCGGGCTGGGCGGCGGGCTCCGGGGTTAGGTGGAAGCGCGGGGGTGTATCGAGGTGAGGGGTGCTGGGGTGGGAGTTGGAAGCGAAAGACAAGGAGGGGCAGCCCCGGGTTAGCAGTAGTTGGAGTAGGGAGAGAGAGAGTGATTAAGAGCCAGACGTGACAAGGGTGTGAACTAGTGCAGAGCGAGATGAGCTGAAGGACCGGCGGTGGGCTGGGGACCGCTGGCGAGGGTCTGAGAAAGGTATGGGTTAGGAGGTGGGCAGTGGGCGTACATTCTGGAAAGTGAGGGAGGGCGAATGAGACCCTGGACTGGAACCAGGTAGGGGCAGGAGTAAGAGCCTAGTGGAAGGGCGAGAGGCTGATGAGAGATGGGGTTTTTGTAAGACAATTCCGGGACCAGAAAAGCCGACAGAGTAAAGGTGTAAGAAGTGATGGCGGTCTGGGACCAGGGTAACTGGGGAATTACGCTAATGGAAAAGCTTCCCCGGGATCCACGGTAAAAAAAAAAAACAAAAAACAAAAAACAAAAAAAAAAAACAGGTGGGGAGAGGGCTACACGCAGTCGGCGAGAGGGGCAGGGTGAGATGGGCCCCCGCGTGTAGAGGATGAGGTGGGGGAGTGAGGCGGAGAACCGGGTGAAGGGACACTGGGGGAGTCCTGATGGATGTCGAACTCGAGTAGAGCGCGCAGGGCGGGAATCGAACGTGCGTGTGGCAGGGAGAGGCTCCAGAAGGCGTGCGAGGGTCAGGGCCGGAAGGCTGGCGTGAGGGACCCAGTGTAGGGAGCCCCTGTGCAGAAGAGGAGGAACCATGGTGAGTGAAAGGGGACCTAGAGGCAGGGGTGAACGCTAAAAAGTAAGGGCGGAGGCGGGGGTGGGAGGGATGCAGGAAAGGAATTCTTTGTTGGGAACTGTGTGTTGAAACTGTGAGTCCTTTTGTCCCTAAAAGTAGGAAATTCCAGAAACCTCTTTCTCTCTTCAAGGAATCTTAGATCCGCTTCCACCTTTAATTGCTTTTGATTCGACTTTCACGTCCACTTTGAAAACATGAGACCCATTTTGATTTGATTTCGTTCCTGTGTGAATGATCAGGCATGAGCCTGGGGTGTTGAAAACCTCTGCATTTCACCAGTGTTGTCATAATAGGAGAACGGGCTGTGTTTATTTACAGGGCGCCTGTGTAGTGTGATAGTTTTGGCATTTTAGCAGCATTGTACCTGACAGGCGCTTGGGCTGAGTGCTTTATCGACAGCATTTTCATCTTCCATGGAGAACATACTGCTGTTGGGATGGAGAAAGATGAGAATCTGTTTTGTTTCGATTAATCAACCAGCTTTCTGCTGAGTTGTTTTCAGTGGCTGGAGAATATTGAAAACTCATTTTAGAGAAAGGCAAATAACCAACCAGGGAAGTTTACTGGGAGAGAGATTTAAATCAGGGCTGTGAGGGTATTGAGCTCCTAAGCTGCCTTTAGCTTTGTGTGGGACGTCTCATACCATAGTAGAATTAGCAAAATGGAATGATGAGAGGGAGAATCATGGATTGGTGGGGAATTTTAGAGTGATGGACTTATCTCCTAGGTTAAACAATGAGTTTATGAGAAATTTTTATGAAGAAAATTCCCTGTAAGATTGCAAGCCTTGTCCGAGTGGAGGCTTGGACAGCTCCACTGCCCCCTTGTTTTATGGTTGTAAATAAAGAAGGATGTATTAATTACTATTAATTTTTCTAAAAGCGTTTGGTATTTAGGACACTTGGAAATTAAAAGGAAGATAAGAAATTTGGGCAAAATTTAGGTTATTCTTACTTGGTATTTAGTTTTAGTGATTTTTATTCTGAAGCTTTTACATTTAGCTGAAAATATTACTTTGCATTTGGTGGAAACAAAGGATAGCACATAATTTACTTAGGATAAAAATGTACTGCTCTTGAATCTTATTTGGAGTATTTCATTAGTTTATATTCAGAAGCACACACATACTTTTTTTCATCAGAGTTGTGTAAATTTTACTGTTTTGTGGGTGCTTGTATACATAGCTAAGTTAGCTTTGCAGCACAGTTAGCAAAAATTGGGTTTTGATTTGTGGATATCAAACATTGGTTATTGATTTTTGTGAATAATTTAGAATCATAACTCTTTCTGGATTCAGCTGCTGACTCTGTACATGGCATAGTATTTAGTTCATGGTTTGTTTCATGGATTCTGTTAAATATGTGTTCAAGGTGACCAGATTGATTTGGAAATTTAACAGGGACTTTTAAAAAATTACTAGTTTTGCTGCTAAGTTTTAAGAGGATTAATCTGAAAATGTTAACTTTCAAGATGAAAAGTAACTTTGATATGAAACACCTGTTTCTGTGAAATGTGTATGCATATTCCCTCCTGTTGTAGATGTGTTTGGTCTGACACTAGTACTAGGTTGTATTATGCATGTATGGTACTGCCATTTTAAATAATGGAATTGTTTTTAATCTAGTATCTTTATATAAATTATTTGATAATGGAAAGGAAGAAAATATAAGGTCAACTAATATAGAATGGGTCCTGCCTTTTTTTTCCTGTATGGAACCAATATGTGCTGAACCACTGATTCTAGTTGTGAATGGTTAGTTCTCAACTGGTATTTCTAAAACCAAAAATGGATTTTTTTCATTCTGATAATACTATTTCTCAGTAAAGACTCTAATGACAAACTCAAGCTTTGTTCTCATTTATTGATCAAGTAAAATTCTACCCAATTTATCTTGTCTAAAATCTTATGTGCAAAGCAAAGGGCTTTTAGTTTATCTTTTCAGGTTTGGATGGGTAGGTTGTACGTAATTCAATATTTTTCTGGTTAATCGTAGGGTCTTTGGATGGAAAGAGATCTTGACAGAACCTCTAGTTTATCCTGCAACTTCAGTCAATATCTTACTTAAATCATCCAGGTAGATAAAAGTTTATCCTGTTTTCCTATAAATCTTCAGCAGTGTTGTGGCAGCCTTTGTAGATAATCTTTCTCAGCACTTGATGATGGTCTCTCTGGAGAGTCTGTCTTCCGTCCACTTGCAGACACATAATGCTCTATCTGTATTTCTTATCTTTCCCCATTCTCAATTTTTGAGTAAAGAAAATATCTGCTTGCTATGGTATTGGTAAGACATTAGGTCTTCATAAGCTTGATAATAATGGCTAATCCACGTGTAATGCTTGTGTTCTGTTTGAGACACTGATGAAACACTTCGTAAACTGTAAATCATTTACTCCTCACAGCAGTCCTCTGAGGAAGGTACTGTTACTATCCCTGTTTTACATGTAGTGAAATACAGCGTTCCTGAGATTAAGTGATTTGCTCAAGGTTATACTCAGACATTTCTTTAATTTTTAAATTTTTATTTATTTGATGGACAGAGAAACTGAAACAGAGAGAGATCTTCCAACAGCTGTTTCACTCCCCCAAATGCCTTCAACTGCTTGAGCTGAGCCAGGTCAAAACTAGGAGCCGAGAACTCAATCCAGGTCTTCCTTGTGGGTGGCATATGGGTGACATGTGAGTGACAGGGACCAAAATACCTTCTTGTCTCCCAGGATACGCTTTAGCTGGAAGCTGGAATTGGGGACCAGAGCTGATACTTAAAACCAGGTACTCCCACATGGGATTAAAAAAAAACACACACACACTTTTTAAAATTTGTATTTCACTTGGGGGCCGGCGCTGTGGTAGAGCAGCTAAAGCTGCCACCTGCAGTGCCGGCATCTCATATGGGCGCCAGTTCAAGTACCTGCTGCCCCACTTCCAATCCAGCTCTTTGCTATGGCCTGGGAAAGCAGTAGAAGATGGTTCAAGTCATTGGGTCCTTGCACCCACGTGGGAGACCCAGAAGAAGCTCCTGACTCCTGGCTTCATATGGGCCCAGGTCTGGCCGTTGAGCCAGCAGATGGAAGACCTCTCTCTCTGCCTCCACCTCTCTGTAACTCTGCCTTTCAGATAAATAATAAATTTTTTAAAACAAATTTGTACTTTACTTGAAAAGCAGGCACACAGAGTTCTTATTCCCACTGATTGACTCCCCAAATACCCACAATGTCCTGGAGTAGGCCAGGCCAAAGCCAGGAGTTTAGAGCCCAATTCAGTTTTCCACATGGGTGTCAGGGACCAAAGTACTTGAGTGATCACCTCTTGCTTCCTAGGATGTACATTAGCAGGAAACAGTAATTCAAAGTGAAGCCAGGGCTCAAAGCAGGTACTCTGATATGGGATGCTGCCCTCCCTAGCAGTTTTCTATTTTATTTTTTAAAATTTATTTACTCAGGCTCATTTGGCTAATCCTCCGCCTGTGGCGCTGGCACCCTGGGTTCTAGTCCCAGTTGGGGTGCCGGGTACTAGTCCTGGTTGCTCCTCTTCCAGTCCAGCTCTCTGCTGTGGCCCGGGAGTGCAGTGGAGGATGGCCCAAGTGCTTGGGCCCTGCACCCACACAGGAGACCAGGAGAAGCACCCAGCTCCTGGCTTTGGATCGTCGCCATAGCGGCCATTAGGGGAGTGAACCAACAGAAGGAAGACCTTTCTCTCTGTCTCTCACTGTCTATAACTCTACCTATCAAATAAAAATAAAAAATTAAAAAAGAAAAAAAAAAAGAAAGGCAGAGTTACAAAGGGGATGGGGGAGAAACAGAGAGCTCTTCCATCTGCTGGTTTGTTCCTCAAATGACCTCAATGGCCAGAGCTGGGCTGGTCCAAAGTCAGGAGCCAGGAGCTTCCTCTGGGTCTCCCGTGTGAGTACAGGCACCCAAGTACTTGGGCCATGTTCCACTGCTTTCCAAGGCCACCAACAAGGAGCTAGATCAGAAGTAGAGCAACCAGGACACAAACCAGTGCCCAAATGGGATGCTGGTGCCACAGGCAGCAGTTTTACCCACCATGCCAATCAGTTTTCTTTTTTTTTTTTTTTTAAGATTTTTATTTATTTATTTGAGAGGTAGAGTTATAGACAGTGAGAGGGAGAGACAGAGAGAAAGATCTTCCTTCCGTTGGTTCACTCCCCAGATGGCCGCAACAGCTGGAGCTACGCCGATCCAAAGCCAGGAGCTTCTTCCTGGTCTCCCACATGGGTGCTGGGGCCCAAGCTGTGAGCCATCTTCTACTGCTTTCCCAGGCCATAGCAGATAGCTGGATTGGAAGAGGAAGCTGCGACTAGAACCAGCGCCCATATGGAATGCTGGCACTGCAGGTGGAGGGTTAACCTACTGTGCCATGGCACCGGCCCCATCAGATTTCTAATCAGTAAACCCAATGCTTACTCTCCAAACAACATCTTAACCACTGCACTAAATAGCAGCCCTGATACTCAGATATTTTTACAACTACTTGTTTAATAGTTGATCATCTTTTGTACAAATGATGCTATTTTTGGGTCAGGTGTTAACCCAATGATACGTGTAATCTTTATTTTAGTTCAAAAATAGAACTCTGCCAAGTGGTGGGAATGGGGTTTGAACCTTGGCATTTTGCTGGCAGAGGCTATGCTCTGGTGTTACTTCCACTAGACTCTTGTGAGGTCATCCCCTCAGTAGTACTGGTTAGTTCATCTCTTAGTGGATCCTGTTTGCCAGTCTTTAAGGTATCCCTTTGATTCTGTTATTAACCTCAGTTAATAGCGCCATTCCTTTGTAGACTTCTTTTTTTTTTTTTTCCAATTCCTGGGACAAACACCCATAAGGGTTTTGTATAATGCAAAGATTATATCAAGGTTCTTAGAATGCTTCTATTTTTTTCATTTCAAGTTTGTATTTATAAAACAAAACAACCCCAAACCAATTTAAAAATGACTTACTCTATTGCAGATTACCTGTCTACCTTTCTAGCTAGAAAACCTGTACATGTTACATGCTCTGACAGGTTTGCAGTTGAAAGATTGTTGCTATTTTGAAAAAAAAAAAAGGAACAAAATCATTTTTTTTAGAATTTTATGCTTTTATTAATTTGAAAGGCAGAGTGACAGAGAGGATCGGGGAGAGATAGCAAGAGAGATCTTTCAGCTCTTGTTCATTCCCCAAATGGCTGAAAGCCAGGAACTCAGAACTTCATCCAGGTGGCCCTGGTACTTGGGTTGTCTTCTGCTGCTTTCCCAGAGGAATTAGCAGGGAACTGGTTAGGAAACAAAGCAGCTGGGACTCAAACCTGTACTCCCAGCATTGACCCAGTGACTGCGGATTTTTTTTTTTTACAATTTTTCAAAGTTAAAAGCTACAGAAATGGTGCAGGATTCACCAGTTATTTCCATTTTGCCCATTTGCTTTATCATTTTCTCACTTGAGTATTTTTAAACAAGTTAAATGAAAGAAAGTACATATGAAAACCTTAATTTGTTTTTTTCCAAGAGGGAATAAACAGGAAGTTTGACGTATGTTTGATTTTAATCAAGCACTTGAAGCAAAAATCTCAAGATTGGATTTAGAGTGCATCTTGTGGTTTTGTGGTTTGCCGTCTTTCAGCAGGATCTGAAAAAGATTCTTTCACTAATGAATGAAGGGTTTATAGGCCTCTCCTATCAGCAGAAACCATGTGGTCATGCATCCCTCTTGTGGGACATGCTAACTGTCCATGAGGTCTGGGTATTATTGTGTGAGAAACAGGAGCCACAGGTCCTTTCAACATATGACCAAGAAAAATTTAGAGGAAACGCATATTTTGAAGATCTTTTAGGTCCTTTCAAGGAGCCTGAAAAAATCGAAGTGCTAAATATATTGCTTTAAGAACATTGGCTGGGATTAATACAAATAGGATTGCCTCATGGTGAGGGTCCAAATAGAAATATTGTAACATTTTATTAACTCCCCCCAAAATAATCCTAAATTTGGGGAGCCTTTTCATTTGTTTAAAGAAATTTAGCTGACCCCCTTCCCATCTCTGTCATCCCTTACCTTCATTTAAATGATAAATTTAAGTTATTTTAAAAGATTTTAAAATAAGAATCTAAGAACCTTGATGCAACATTCATTTAAATGATAGTCTATCCACTTGATAAAGATGTGATCTGCAAAGGGCTGTCCAAGGTTTAAGTGAAAAGAATATAAGCTGAATTCTGATAAATTTAATTCTAGCACTTGTGGGCTTCCCCACCCCCTTTTAAGTGATTATCAAAGCTATGAAATATAGCTCCTTACTAAAGCTCATCGTAATAATTAAAAATCTTCCCTTTCACAAGGATGAGAAAAAATTACAAATTATTTGGAAAGCATTCTTTGTAGTCACGCATTATTGTTTCTGAGACGTGGGCAGTTTTTTGAGACTATGACACGGGTCCTTTTCCATTCACATGTTAATAGAAGTCTGGAAAGTAAGGCGTGCTGAAATTTTCAGGGCTGTTTTTATTACGTGTCAAGTTGTAAACAGCATTCTGTGACAGGTATTTTCTCTCTTTGTCTTCTATGGAGCTAATTAGTGATTTACTCTCTAGTAGCGTCTCTTCCAGCCTTGCTGTGTGAAAATGCCTGCTTCTCTGTGCCTTCCGTGCAGCCAGGGCTGGCACATGACTGGGGGCCAGATGTTGGTTAGCACATCAGAAGGATCGGGGATAAAATTCATTTTTGTATTGTGCTTTTGAAGATGTGCTCGAAAGGCTTTTGTCTATGCCATTCCCCTTCTCCATCATCTGCCTCCCCCATTCAAGTAGGAGTGTTGTAACCTTCTGTAGCCCAGAGCTACTGTCCTTGATTCAATTTGGGATTGCTTTCTGTTCTGCCCCCACCCCACCCCCACTCCCACGTTGTAGGATTTGGGGAGGATTAGCAGGGCAGTCTGGCGGAGGAGTTTAGAGCCCAGAGAGCTGGTCTCCTCTGCTGCCTCTCAGAATACAGAGCTCCAGTCATTGTCTTTAGAACCCAGCAGTGCTTCTCTTGCTCAGCAAGTTATGTGAGGGCGGGGCGGGGGGGGGGGGGCAGCACTGTTGTGAGTGAGTTAGGAAGATCTTTCACACGACGCTCCTGTCTCTCCAAAGGAAGGATGCGCTCTGCCATTGTGTCAGCTTTTTCAGAATGCAGTGGAGTGTCCAAAAGATAATTCAGACCTTGGCTAACACTTTGTTACGTTGGTGTTCTGCTCTTTCCTGCCTGCTGCTTTATCTCTTTCTTTCCATCTCTGACATGGGAAAGATGTGTGGGATCTGTCATGTGTTCACTTGGATGGGCCATGTGACTTTGAAATAAAATCTCAAGCATCAGTTAGTTTTGTGAATATAAATTTTCACTGAAAAATGAAAAGAAGTGTAGATAGAGATTTACTGATTTACCAGCTTTGAGCCAAAAGCCTTTCTAGAATGCCAGATGATTTGTGATACTTATTTTTGCAGTTATGGATACTAATTTATCAGGATAATAAGGTCAAAGTCCCTGTTAGGGCTAATTAGATTCTCCTTGACAAAAATTCTTACCTGGAGGTGGCCACAAAGAATCAGGTAAGGAAATATGTGACTAGCTCTCTGTTCAGCTATCATTGCTAATAGCAGTATAATCGTGGACATCTAGTCATTGACAGTGAATCAGCATTTGTGAATAGAGGTCATCTCATTTATGTACAGTTCATAAAGTATGTGAAGCTGTACTGTTTTGTTCTTATAAACCAGAATGCCTTGAACATCCCTATGAATAGCCATTGCTAACATACTTCTCTTACTCTCCTTTTTCTGTGTTCTGATATAACCACCTTTATCAGTTATCTTAATTATATCCAATGCTCATGGTTAGACACTAACTCTTTTTTTTTTACTAACTATATCTTATAACTTAACATCTAGAAGTAGTAAAAGGTCAAACTAATAAATAATATTGCATATAAAAAAGTAAAATAACAGTAAGTTAACTGATTAGAGGTATGTTATAAGCAAAGATAAAAAGTGAGTACAGGGGCCAGCACTGTGGTACAGTAGGTTAATCCTCCGCCTGCGGCACCGGCATCCCATATGGGCGCCGGTTCTAGTCCCGGCTGCTCCTCTTCCCATCCAGCTCTCTACTGTGGCCTGGGAAAGCAGCAGAAGATGGCCCAAGTCCTTGGGCTCCTACACCCACGTGGGAGCCAGAAAGAAGCTTCTGGCTCCTGGTTTTGGATCAGCGCAGCTCTGGCCATTGTGACCATTTGGGGAGTGAACCAGCAGATGGAAGACCTTTCTCTCTGTCTTTCCCTCTCACTGTCAGTAACTCTACCTCTTAAATAAATAAATAAATAAATAAATAAAAAATCTTAAAAAAGTGAGTACAGGACAATGGAATTAAACATACACTTTAAAAAAAATTATTTATCTGGGAGGTAGAGTTAGAGACGGAGAGACAAAGGTCTTCCATCCGCTGGTTCACTCCCCAAATGGCTATAATGGCCGGAGCTAAGCTAATCTGAAGCCAGGGACCAAGAGCTTCTTCCTGGTTTTCCACATGGGTGTAGGGACTTGGGCTGTCTTCCACTGCTTTCTCAAGCCATAACTAGAGAGCTGGATCAGTAGGAGCAGCTGGGACAGGAACTGGCGCCCACATTGGATACCATTGCCACAGTTGGAGGCTTAGTGTACTATACCACAGTGCCAGCCCCGAATATACTCTTTATAGAAATGTGTCTAAAATGTTTGGCCTAGCTTGAAGATCTTGTAACAGTGCATTTCAGGCCCAGGCCTGTGGCTTGGCAGGTGGAACCACTACTTGCAGTGCCAGCATCCCATATGAGCGCCAGTTGGAGTCCCAGCTTCTCCACTTCCAGCCCAGCTCTCTGCTAAGGCCTGGGAAAGCAATAGATAATCGAAGTCCTTGGGCCCCTGCACCCATGTGAGAGACCCAGAAGAAGCTCCTGGCTTCAGTTCAGGTCATTTGGGGAGTGAAACAGCAGATGGAAGACCCCTCTCTCTCTCTTTCTGCCTCTGCCACTCTGTAACTCTGCCTTTTAAAAAAAAACAAAACAAAATAATGCCTTTCAAGTGGAAGGTTAGTGTTCTTTAATGAAGACATCAGTCCCGATTGTGGTTAGTGTTATTGTTTGCTCTATGCCCAAATCCTAAATTGGTTAAACATTAGCAGACTTCCAGTTATACTTGTAATGTGGTTCTTGAATTTTTTTCTCCATCTGCAGTTCAGCTTACCCTACAAATAATAATAAATTAAAAATCTATTTGATTGGCAGCCCATGGCAGAGCCTCGGGTGATCACTGATATCATAAATAAGAGTGTTAATTATTAAAGAACCAACAGAAATCACTGTGCACTTACTCCCCATGTAGGACAATTTCCATCCTTAATGAGTTGTACTTTGAGAATTAACTGCAAAACTTGTGCTTAAACTGTACTCTATCTGTTGTATGTGTGTGTGTGTGTGTGTGTAAACTGTTGAAATCTGTACTTGACATAGAGTTGGTCCTCTGAATATAAACTAAAAATGAACCATAAAATATCTATTTGAGCTGTGAATTCAATAATCTTAATCACTTAAATAAATATAAAACACATAATTACCACTTTTACCTTTCAGATTGACAAAGATTTATAAAGCCAGTGATAGCCAGTAGTAGATGAGGATGTGGGAGAGCTGGAAGTGTCATATACTGTTGGCAGGAATACAAGTTTTCTTGGAGGTAAATTTGGCAGTGTCTGTTGGAATTTAAAATGTATATACCCTGAGAGGGCTGGCTCTGTGGTGCAGTAGGTTAATCCTCCACCTGTGGTACTGGCATCCCATATGGGCGCCAGTTCTAGTCCCGGCGGCCCCTCTTCCAATCCAGCTCTCTGCTATGGCCTGGGAAAGCAGTAGAAGATGGCCCAAGTGCTTGGGCCCCTGTACCTGCATGTGAGACCAGGAAGGAGCACCTGGCTCCTGACTTCAGATCGGCACATCTCCGGCCGTTGTGGCCATCTGGAAGTGAACCAACAGAAGGAAGACCTTTCCCACTGTCTGTAACTCTACCTCTCAAATAAATAAATAAAATCTTTTAAAAAAATGAATATACCCTGAACCCTGCAATTCCATGTCTTAGTTGTTTGTTATAGTAAAAAAGAAAAAAAAAGAAGTGTGTCATTTAGGTACTTAAGGATAAATAATGTGTGATGGGTCACATAGTAGAATACCATTTATCTGTTGAGAATACAAAAGATGTCTTTTTGCTGATGTGGAAAGATATCTATTGTTAAGTTATGAAAATAATGTTATAGAACATTTGTGTTTTGAGTATTCTGGGGAGGGGGGTTGGACTGTGGTACAGTGGGTTAAGCCACCGCGTGCAACACTGCCATCCCATATCTGAATGTGAGTTCCAGTCTGGGCTCCTCTCCTTCTGATCCAGCTGCCTGCTAATGTACCTGGGAAGACAGTGGAAGATGGCCCAGTGCTTGGGTCATTATCATCCATGTGGGAGACTAGGATGTAGTTCTTGGCTCTTGACTTTGGCCTGGTCCAGCCCTAGCTGTTGCAGCCATTTGGAAAGTCAACCAGCATATTAAAGATCTCTCTCTCCATCTGTCTGTCTGTCTCTTTTTAAAGATTTATTTGAAAGGCAGAGTGACTGAGAGGGAGAGACAGAGAAAGACATCTTCCATCTGCTGGTTCACTTCCCAGATGACTACAACAGCCAGCCAGGAGCCAGGAACTCCATTCTGGTCTCCCTTGTGGGTGGCCCAAGTTCTTAGCCATCTTCTGCTTTCCCAGGTATGTTAGCAGGGAGCTGGATTAGAAGCAGAGCATTGAGACCAGCATTGTGGCATAACTGGTTAAACCACCACCTGTTGTGTCAGCATCCCGTGTGGATGCCAGTCCAAGTCCCGGCTGCTCCACTTCCCATTCAGCTCTCTGCTAATTCACCTGAGAAAGCAGCGGAAGATAGCCCTAGTGCTTGGGCCCCTGCCACTCACATGGGAGACCCAGATGGAGTTCCTGGTTCCTGGCTTCAGCCTGCCCCAGCCCTGGAAGTTGTGGCCATTTAGGAAGTAAACCAGCAGATGGAAAATCTCTGTCTCTCTGTCTTTCCCTCTCTCCCCCTCTGTAATTCTGCCTTTCAAATAAAGAAAAAGAAAAAAAAAAAAAGAAACAAAGAAGCAGAGCAGCCAAGACTCAAATCTGCTGGCATTACAGATGGCAGTTTAACCCCCTGTGCCACAACACTGGCCCCTCAAATATTTTTTAAAAAAAGATTCTTAGTTTTGTAAAATGTAAGAACTGGGATAAAAATGCTCCTTTTCTGGTAGGTAAATATTCACTTACGACTCCATCTACTCATGTATGTATAGAGTTTAATTTTAAAAAGCATGTGAGGGGCCGGCGCCGTGGCTCACTAGGCTAATCCTCCACCTTGCGGCACGGGAACACCGGGTTCTAGTCCTGGTCGGGGCACCAGATTCTGTCCCGGTTGCCCCTCTTCCAGGCCAGCTCTCTGCTGTGGCCCGGGAGTGCAGTGGAGGATGGCCCAAGTGCTTGGGCCCTGCACCCCATGGGAAGCCAGGAGAAGCACCTGGCTCCTGGCTTCGGATCAGCGCGGTGTGCCCGCCGCAGTGCGCCAGCCATGGCGGCCATTGGAGGGTGAACCAACAGCAAAGGAAGACCTTTCTCTCTGTCTCTCTCTCTCACTGTCCACTCTGCCTGTCAAAAAAAAAAAAAAAAAAAAGGCATGTGAGGATAGATTAGTTAACTGAGATTATTTTCATGAAGCAATATTCTGTAGTAAGGGAGCAGAAGGAGGATGGCTTGAGAGAGAAGAGTTGCATTCATGAGGTATTTGAGAATGGGCAGAAAGGATATAGTGGAAGCTGGGGCCAACTGGTAGGGTTTTAAAATCAATGATAAAGAACTTACATCTGTAAAAGGGAGATGATAATATGATAATAGTACTTAGTTATGAGAACTAAATGCATATATACATACTAAGTGCTTAGTGTTAGTTATCTCTTTTTCCCTCCACAGGCAGAGTTAGACAGTGAGAGAGAGACAGAAAGGTCTTCCTTCCATTGGTTCAACCCCAAATGGCCACTATGGCTGGCGCGCAGTGCTGATCCGAAGCCAGGAGCCAGGTGCTTCCCCCTGGTCTCCCACGTGGGTATAGGGGCCCAACCACATGGCCATCCTCCACTGCCCTCCTGGGCCACAGCAGAGAGATGGACTGGAAGAGGAGCAACCGGGACTAGAACCCGCACTGCAGGCAGAGGATTAACCAAGTCAGCCACGGCTCCGGCCCCAGTTATCATTTAAAAAAAAAATATTTATTTATTTATTTGAGAGGCAGAGACAGAGCAAGGTCTTCCATCTACTGGTTCACTCTCCAGATGGCTGCAATAGCCAGAGCTGCACCGATGCAAGGCCCGGAACCAGAAGCTTCTTCCAGGTCTCCCATGCGGGTGCAGGAGCTCAAGGACTTGGGCCACCTTCTACTGCTTCTACTGCTTTCGCAGGCCATAGCAGAGAGCTGGATCAGAAGTGGAGCAGCCGGGACTCAAACTGGCACCCGTATGGGATGCCGGCACTGCAGGCGGCAGCCTGTCTATACCACAGCGCCGGCCCCTTATTATTATCTTTTGTAAACCTGTATAAACCAATGTGTTGTCCTTTATCAGGTGCAGTGATTATTCCATTGACCTCATGAAAGATCACAGGTAGTTTGAGGTTTGTTTGAGTAGTATTAATGGTTGATCCAACCATTCCTATACTCCACTTTGGATCCTCCAACCCACTGATGATGCCTACTACCCAAATATGAAATACTGGGACCTGCATTTGGCACAGCAGTTGAGTTGCTGCTTAGAACATCTGCATCCCACATCAGAGTGCCTGGTTCAAGTTCCTACTCCCTTGCCTTTTTTTTTTTTTTTTTTTTTTTTTTGAAAGGCAGAATTACAGAGAGGCAGTCGTGGGAGAGAGAGAGACAGAGAGCGAGCTTCTATCTGCTGGTTTACTCCCCAAATGGCTGCAGTGGCCAGAGCAGGACTGATCTGAAGCCAGGAGCGGGGAGCTTTCCCAAGCCAATAGCAGGAAGCTGGGGAGGAAGTGGAACAGCCAGGTCTTGAACTGTTACCCATATGGGATACTGATGTCGCCGGCAGTAGTCTTATCTGGTACACCACAGCGCTGGCCCCACTCCCTTGCTTCTGATCCAACTTCCTACTAATGTGTACCCTGGGAGGCAGCAGATGATGGCTTAAGTACCTGGATTCTTGCCACCCACATTAGAGATCCAAATTGAATTGAGGGCTCCCGACTTTAGCACGTCCTAGCTCAGCTCTGGCTATTGTGGGCATTTGGGGAATGAACCAGCTGATAGAGATCTTTCTGTCTCTGCCTTTTTAAAAAAAAATGAAGATAAAAACTTTTAAAAATTAAAAAAAAAAAAACCTGAAACACTGCCTTGTATACTAATTAACATTTACAATTTGTGGCATTTCATTATGAGACATTAAAAAGGGAGGGAGAACAGTTAATTCTATTTTAAAATGTCATTTTCTGTGCCTGGGGGATGTGGAGTACACGTGTCACTTGCACTGAATGTGTTAATAAGTTTTTGTTAGCAGTGTGGCGTAATGAGCATATTAGCTACAACACCTACGCTGGCAGCCAGCAGTCTGCTTGTGAAATCCTTTAGAGTACAAGAATCTGTTGAGAAGTGTTCCTGAGCAGTTGAAATATATAGGGGGTGGGGGAGATTGCATAAAACAAATAAAACAGAAAAATTTCTCCTCCAAAAATAATGTTTCGCCACTGAAAGCCTCAAGAAAAGGTGTTTTACCTGTGTGCTGAGATGTGACAGTGATTTATGTAGGGCTAATTCTTTTATTATTTTGACTTTTTTTTTTTTTTTTTTTTTTTTTTTGACAGGCAGAGTTAGACAGTGAGGGAGAGAGAGAGAAAGGTCTTCCTTCTGTTGGTTCACCCCCCAAATGGCTGCCTCAGCCAGCGTGCTGAGGTGCTTCCTCCTGGTCTCCCATGCGGGTGCAGGGCCCAAGCACTTGGGCCATCCTCCACTGCCTTCCTGGGCCACAGCAGAGAGCTGGACTGGAAGAGGAGCAACTGGGACTAGAACCCGGGATGGCGGCGCTGCAAGCGGAGGATTAGCTTAGCGAGCTGCAGCGCCAGCCTTGACTCATCATTTAAAGAATTTCAAGGTATATTTATGAAAGTATTTTAAGAATGGTGATTCTGAGATAGGAGTTTGGTGTAGTAGTTGACCCCACCTTGGAATGCCCATATCACATTCTGGAATGTGGGACCCAGCAACTCCTATTTCCAGCTTCCTGCTAACGTGCATCCTGGGAGGCAGCAGGTGATGGCTCAGATACTTTGTCCTTGCCACCATGTGAAAGACCTGGACTGAGTTCTTGGCTTGTCTTCTGCCTGGGTCAGCTTTGATGCAGGCACTTGGGGAGTGAGCCAGTGATGGGAGGTCTCTGTCCATCTCTCTCTCTCTCTCACTCTCTCTCTCGGCCTTTTAAAATAAATCAATACAAATTAAAAGAATGATAGTACATATATATATTTATCTTTAAATTATTTTCCTCTTCTATTTCCAGTTAAAACATATCATTATTTCTGCAAAATAACAGAAACGTTTTTATGTAAGCACAATTCTTGGCACTTAGGAGATAGTCAATAAATTTTTATTGAAGAAATGAATGCATTCATGGATGAAAATATTATGAACTTGGATGTTGTATATCCATGATTTAGGTACAGTCTAGCACTGATATAGACAGGCTTTTCTCTGTTCAGCACTCATTGCCATGATCATTTTCCTACCCCATCCTTGCACCTTCTGATATGTTTCACATGTGTCTGATCCTGTATGCTTTTTTGTAAAGTACTTAATAATTTTTTATGTATAATTACAGAATTTCTCATTGGACCACACTATTGTAGAATTTGGCTATAGAATTCTATTTGTAAAAATGCTGTAGATCTTATTCTGGTTTTTATTGTTTTTACTAAACATTATATTTCAAGATCTATTCATGTTAGATGTAGATTTAATCTATCTAAACTACAGCATAATATTCTATGATGCACATCCGTTCCCAGAGTGGTGAGCACCTAGGCTACCAGTAACAGTCTTGCCCGTGTCCATTATGGCCATGTTTCAGTATTTTTCTGGGATGCAGACCCACGAGTGCCATTGTGGCCTGTCAGGCTGCTTGTTTATTGTATCAGTATATAACCTACAACATTCCATTCCTATAAATTCCCCAACACTTGGCATGGTCTACATTCTAATAATTAATGTCTCATCTTAATTTTAATTTCAAATTACTAGTGAGTTTGAACATTTCTTCATATTCTAGTTAGCTATTTCTCTTCTGTGAATTACAGAATTTTTTAAAATACTAGAATATATATAATTCTTGTTTAGTTTTAGACTGTACAAATATCCTCTGGGGTGTCATCTATTAATTTTGTCCATGGTATTCTTTATTCAAAAGAAATGCTTGATTTTGATGTCAACAAACCAATCATTTTTTAATTTTGATATTTTGTCTTAGGTGGCTAGTGAACTTAGGTCACCCAGAACATCTTTCCAAGTTTCTTTCTTTGGTCTTTATGGCTTTACTTTTCTCATTTGAGAGGCAGAGATGAGGGTCTGGGGAGAGGGGCACAGGTAGACAGAGAGGGAATTCCCATCCACAGGTGCACTCCCCAAATGCCCATGATAACGCCTGGCTGAGGCTAAAGCTGGGAGCCTGGAACTCAATCCATGTCTTCTATGTGGGTGGCAGGGATCCAGTCACTTGAGCCATCACCACTGCCTCCCAGGATCTTCATCAGTAGGAAGCTGAAGTCAGAAACAGAGCAATGTATTAAACCCAATAATAGCTAGGCCAGGTACACACTCACCACCCCTAACCTGCATTAAGTTTCTAATGTAAGAGGAGCAATCTTTGAATGTGGTGTAAAATTTGGATCCAGCCTTATTTTTCTCCGTCTGTAGAACCTGACTTCCCACCACTCACTACTAATCTGGCTGAACTATCTGGTTGATTTGTGGAAACATCTTATGGTAGATCAGATTTCTCACTTTTCTATCCTGTATCATTGGTCCACTTGTCTCAGAGTTTTTTTTTTTAATGGGGACACAGTTGTTTTTGGGGACGTGTTTAGCATGGTTGGCCCTGGTGCTCTCACTGCCACTAAGTACTACCCAGTCATTATGACATCCATGGTGCTCCACATATTTCCAGACACCTTAGATGAGGTCTTCCGCCATACCATGTTTAGTCCCATACCATCATTCTGGTGTTTCTTAATAGATGGCAGCAAGGAATCCCTCTTTGCTCTTCTTCAAGATTGATGTGGTCGGTTGTGGACCTTTTCTGTTCCACAAACAGTTCAGGTTTATTTAGTTATTCCTCAACCCCAGAAAAAAAAAAAAGTCTTGTTATAATTTTGATGAAATTGAATTTTTAAATTTATTTAGCAAAACTTAGCATCTTTATATTTATTTATGCTTTTAAGGGTTTATTTACTTGAAAGGCAGAGTTGTGGGGGTGAGGAGAGAGAGAGAGAGAGAGAGAGAGAGAGAGAGAGAGCGCGCGCTTCAATCTGCTAGTTAATCCCCAGTGGCTGCAGGAGTCAGGAGCTTCATCTTTTTCTCCCATGTAGGTGACAAGAGGCCTGGTACTTGGACCATCTTCTAGCATCTTTTTAGAAAGTTAAATTACTCTAGGGCTGGTGTTGTGGTGCCGTGGGTTAAGCCACCGCTTGTGAAATCTGTATCCTATATCAGAGCTCTGGTTCGAGTCCTGGCTGCTCTGCTTCTGACCCAGCTCTGTGCCAGTGTGCCTGGAAAGAAGCAAAAGATGACCTAAGTACTTGGACCCTCTGCCACCATGCTGGAGACCTGGATGGAGTTCTGGCTTTTGGCTTTGACCTGGCCCATCCCCTGCTATTGTGATCATTTGGGAAGTGAACCAGCCAGTGAAAGATCTCTTTCTCTCTCTATCCCTCTCTCTTTCACTCTGTCTTTCAAATAAATAAAATAAATCTTAAAAAAAGAAGTTGCTCCATCTGTGAACATGAAAGCATGAATGTAATAATTGAACATAGTAATTTGTTATTTTCATAAAGCTGGAGGAACTTTTGGTATTTTTTTTTTTAGATTTGTTTATTTACTTGAAAGGCAGAGATAGAGGGGCTGGCACTGTGGCACAGCGGGTTAAAACCCTGGCCTGAAGCGCCGGCATCCCATATGGGCGCAGGTTAGAGTCCTGGCTGCTCCTCTTCTGATCCAGCTCTCTGCTATGGCCTGGGAAAGCAGTAGAAGATGGCCCAAGTCCTTGGGCCCCTACACCCACGTGGGAGACCTGGGAGAAGCTCTTGGCTCCTGGCTCCTGGCTTCAGATCGGCACAGCTCTGGCTGTTAAAGCCATCTGGGAGATGAACCAGCGGATGGAAGACCTCTCTCTGTCTCTACCTCTCTCTGTAACTCTTTCAAATAAATAAAATAAATATTTTTAAAAAAATAAAAAGAAAGGCAGAGTTAGAGAGAGAGAGAAAAAAATCTTCCATCCGCTGGTTCACTCCCCAAATGGCTGCAACAGCTGAGCCAAGCCAAAGCCAGTAGCCAGAAGCTTCTTCCGGGTCTCCCATGTGGGTGCAGGGGCCCAAGGACTTGGGCCATCTTCTGTTGCTTTCCCAGGCATATTAGCAGGGAGCTGGATCAGAAGTGGAGCAGCAGCCAGGAATCAAGCCCATATGGGATGCTGGAACTGCAGGCAGCAGCTTTACCCAATAACCACAGTGCTGGCTCCAAGACATTTTCTTTGTTTTTGTTTGTTTGTTTGTTTGTTTTTTGAGAATCTATACTGAGCATTTCAAAAGTTCCTATATCCTGCTACCATTCCCTTCTCAATAGATTCCAAAAGTTCTTTGTTGGGGCCAGTGGGAACTCTTTCCTGAATATAATTACATCATGTAAAATTATTTAGAACAAATTGGTATACTTGTTTAAGTTTTAAAATATTGTGCAGAAGGGAAGCAATTTGTTGTGAAAATTTCAGCATTTCTTTGAAATGATTGATTCCTAGAATGATTTCTTTACCAGTTTTTCAAAACTCAGTTTTCAATTCTTGTCTTCCATAGCCGGCACCATGGCTCAATAGGCTAATCCTCCGCCTGCGGCACTGGCACACCGGGTTCTAGTCCCGGTCGGGGTGCCGGATTCTGTCCCAGTTGGCCCTCTTCCAGGCCAGCTCTCTGCTGTGGCCCGGGAGTGCAGTGGAGGATGGCCCAAGTCTTTGGGCCCTGCACCCCATGGGAGACCAGGAGAAGCACCTGACTCCTGGCTTTGGATCAGCACGGTGTGCCAGCCGCAGCGCACCGGCCGCAGCGGTCATTGGAGGGTGAACCAACAGCAAAGGAAGACCTTCCTCTCTGTCTCTCTCTCTCACTGTCCACTCTGCCTGTCAAAAAAATTTAAAAAAAAAAAAAAGTTTTACAATTGTTGTCTTCCAAGACCCTTTCCTCCATGTTAACCCTTGTACACAAATCTTTGTACTTATTTTTCCTTCCCTCTATCTCTTGTACTTTGTGCAGTTTGCCCAGAACCCTACTGAAATTCATTACATGTCAATATAGAATTCTTTGACTGTTTTCCTGTCTATGTAAACCTCTTGGAGAGCAGAAACCCACTTTATACTTTTGGATAAATTTGCTTTCACGAGTGTTTCTGAACTGCCTTTGGTGACTGAAGCACTGGGCTCCTCTGTAGCTGCTAATGTCTTTTTGGGTGCATATTGAATCTTTAATAGATCCTGGTGGTGTAAATTCACTTTCTCTCTAGACGGTATTATGAGGAAATTGAAGAATGGGCTCTACACCTTTGTTTATGTCATATTGGTGAGTAGTACATAACAGCCAGAAGCAGTGTCGGGAAAGCCTGCTTTTTGCAGTCTAAAGGTCTAGTGTTCCCTTATTTGGAGAATGAACACATTGGAAGAGAAGCCCTTTGAATTTCCTTACAAACTCCAGATAACATTCATGGCCCTAAAGGGGTACTCCCAGTGAATCAATGACACCGTTTATAGCAACCAACCCACAATGAAAAATAACATCTCTTAGAATTGAGTGGAACCCAATGGAAACTTTTCCATGACTGAGCTAAGCTGTCACAAACATAGTTTGCAATAATTGAGAGGAGTCAGCACTGTGGCATGGTGGGTAAAGCAGTGTTGGCATCCCCTATGGGCACCGGTTCAAATCCCGGCCGCTCCACTTCCAATCCAGCTCTCTGCTATGGCCTGGGAAAGCAGTAGAAGATGGCCCAAGTCCTTGGGCCCCTGAACCCTTATGGGAGACCTGGAGGAAGCTCCTGGCTCCTGGCTTCAGATCAGTGAAGCTCTGGCTGTTGCGGCCAACTGGAGAGTGAAACAGCGGATGGACGACTTCTCTGTCTCTGCCTCTCCTCTCTGTATGTAAGTGTGACTTTCAAATAAATAAATCTTTTTAAAAAAAAAAAACACGCACATGTATATGTTGCTGACTAGCACATCAAGAATTAGAGTAACCATTTCATAAAAGTCCCTGTGTGATCCTTCCTTTGCCTTGCCCCAGGTGTCTGCTACCCTGTGATCAAGAAAGTTGAGATTTTACTTCTCTTTAATACATTTTAAATTCTAAACTGGAAAGGCAAACAGTTCAATCATGAAAGGCCTTCAGTCTTTCTCTGTGTATATATTTTGCACAAAGTGATACTTTTTTAAAAAAAAGATTTATTTATTTATTTGAAAGGCAGAGTTACAGAGAGGCAGAGGCAGAGAGAGAGAGAGAAAGGTCTTCCATCTGCTGGTTCACTCCCCAGATTGCTGCAATGGCCGGAGCTGTGCTGATCTGAAGCCAGGAGCCAGGGGCTTCTTCCAGGTCTCCCCTGCACCTGGATGCCGGAGCTGTGAACCAGGGCTTTAACCCCCTGTGCCACAGCGCCAGCCCCACAAAACAATAATTTAAAAAAATAAGCTAATATTTATTGAGCACTTACTTTGTACCCTTGACCCTTCTTGGCACTTTACACATCCTAACTCCACATTAACGTTATGAAATACATGAAAAAAGAGTATGGAGTGTTTACATAGCTAGGAAGTTGGTATTGCTTTATGATAGTATGCAATTTTTTATTAAAAATCTGTTTTTATCTTCTGTCTTTGAATACTCTGAATCATCGAGGCCTGTGTTGCTTCTGCTAGAGACATTTAGCTGGAAAGTTCGACAGGCTTTAGATCTTTTGCATACAGTCCTAACTTCTCACTGCCTGATAGTCCATCAGTTTATCTAAACCCTATTGTATCTTCAGTAATGTCCATTAGAGCCTTTCTACAGCATTTATTTTACAAATATTAGGTCTTTTAAAATGGGAGTTTTCTTTTTTTTTTTTTTTGACTTTTTTTTAATTTTTTTTTTATTTTTTTTTATTTTTGACAGGCAGAGTGGACAGTGAGAGAGAGAGACAGAGAGAGAAAGGTCTTCCTTTTGCCGTTGGTTCACCCTCCAATGGCCGCCGCTGCAGCCGGCGCACCGCGCTGATCCGATGGCAGGAGCCAGGATCCAGGTGCTTTTCCTGGTCTCCCATGGGGTGCAGGGCCCAAGCACCTGGGCCATCCTCCACTGCACTCCCTGGCCATAGCAGAGAGCTGGCCTGGAAGAGGGGCAACTGGGACAGAATCCGGCGCCCCGACCGGGACTAGAACCCGGTGTGCCGGCGCCGCAAGGTGGAGGATTAACCTATTGAGCCACGGCGCCGGCCAAAATGGGAGTTTTCTTTATGTGAAAGGAGAGAGAGAGAAAAAGACAAGGAGAGAGGGATCTTCATCTACTGGTTCACTCCCCGAATGCCTACTATAGCTGAAACTGGACTAGGCCAAAGCCAGGAGCCAGGAACTCCATCCAGATCTCCCAAGTGGGTGGCAGGAACCCAAGCACTTAGGCTGTCATCTGCTGCCTCCCAGGCACATTAACAGGAAGCTGGATTGGAAGCCAAATAGCCTGGACTTGAACTAGTTGGAATAACTAGTATGTAGGATGCAGTATGTAGGATGTAGGATGCTGGTTTTCCCAGGTGGCAGCAAAGCTACAACTTCTTGAGCAAAGCTAAGTGCCAACTAAGCTTTACCACAGGTGTAGAACTACTTAACCCTCATGTTCCTTGCCACTGATGGAGGCTTGTTAGAATTACACTCATGCAACCTAATTATCTTGGGCCTAGCAGTTACCTAGATGCTGCTGTTCCTTGCTGTGTGATCCTGTGCTAACCGTTACTAACCTGACCTTCCATGCCTTGTTTGAAACGCCACTGATACTAACTCACTGTGAGAACTAACTGAGCAAATGAATGGGAAAATATTTCACACAGCTTAGTATTTAGTAGGAGTATAATAAATGTTCATCAATATTCTCTCCCCATAAAAACTGCTGTTCCGTGCTCACAAAATTGTATAGTATTTATAAGCAATGCTTGGCAATGACAGAATTAATGTTTAAAATTGGTTTGAATATATGCTGGCAAACTAAACTCTACCAGTTAATAATATTCATTATATGTTGGGCATATAGAAAGCAGGATTAGTTTTTAGCAGACTAATGAAATAACTACTCTGGTGTATACTGTATGGAAGGTGATTTTTGTTGACACTGCTGTTCTTCAAACTAAATGGAATTTGGTGTTGCTGGTTTGGTGTTTTTTATCAGTCTTATAACTTTAATCAGTAGTTAGTTCTCATCTACGTTGACTGTATATAGATTTTTCTTTTTCTTTTTCTTTTCTTTTTTTTTTTTTTTGACAGGCAGGGTGGACAGTGAGAGAGACAGAAAGGTCTTCCTTTTGCCGTTGTTTCACCCTCCAATGGCCGCTGCGGCCGTCGCGCTGCGCTGATCCGAAGCCAGGAGCCAGGTGCTTCTCCTGGTCTTCCACACGGGTGCAGGGCCCAAGCACTTGGGCCATCCTCCACTGCACTCCCTGGCCACAGCAGAGAGCTGGCCTGGAAGAGGGGCAACCGGGACAGAATCCGGCGCCCCGACCGGGACTAGAACCCGGAGTGCCGGCGCCGCAAGGCGGAGGATTAGCCTAGTGAGCCGCAGTGGCGGCGAAACACTTCATTCTAATACAAAAATTTAGAAGTGTAGAGATGATAAAATTACAGTTAGCCTTGGTAAATGCCACATGAAGTCTATTTTTTTTTTTTAAGATTTACTTATTTATTTGAAAGGCAGAGTTACAGAGAAGGGAGAGACAGAGAGAGAGATCTTCCATTTGCTGGTTCATTCCTCAAATAGCTCCACGGTGGGATTAGGCTAGGCCAAAGCCAGGAACGTGGAACCCCCATCTGGATCTCCCACATTGGGTGGCAGGGACTCAGGTAATTGGGCCATCTGCTGCTTTAGTGCATTAGTGAGGAGCCAGACTGGAAGCAGAGCAGCTGGGCACTCCAACCAGTGCTCATATGGGATGTCAGCATCATGGAGGCAGCCTATCCCAGTGCATCACAGCGTCAGGTCCCGCATGAAGTTTTTAATTAAAAATATAGTTGTTAGGAACCATATTGCCTTAGAAGTAAAATTTAAGGTAAACTTAAAATTTTTAAAAATATTTTATTTATTTGAGCAGAATTAGAGGGAAAGACAGAGAGAAAGGCTGGCGCTGCGCCGATCTGAAGCCAAGAGCCAGGTGCTTTCTCTCGATGTCCCATGCATTCTCCACTGCCCTCCAGGACCGCAGCAGAGAGCTGGACTGGAAGAGGAGCAACCAGGACTAGAACCCGGCGCCCATATGGGATGCTGGCACCGCAGGTGCTGGATTAACCAAGTGAGTCATGGCACCGGCCCCGAAGAATTCATTTTTAAAATTGAAGTTTGGGGCCAGCACTGTGGCGGCATAGTGGGATAAGTCTGCACTTGAGGTGCTGGCATTTCACATGGACACTGGTTCGTGTCCTGGCTGCTCCTCTTCTGATCCAGCTCTCTGCTTATGGCCTAGGAAAGCAATGGAGGATGGCCCAAGTGCTTTGGGCCCTGCACCAATGTGGGAGACCTGGAAGAAGCTCCTGGCTCCTGGCTTCGGATCAGCATAGCTCAGGCCATTGCAGTCTTTTGGGGAGTGAACCAACGGAAGGAAGACCTTTCTCTCTGTCTCTCTCTGTCTATAACTCTACCTGTCAAATCAAAAAAAAAAAAAATTAATTCTTCTATCATTGATCCATTTGGCCAGCATATATGTTAGTCTGTCCTTTGTGACACGTACTATGCCTTTTAAACAGCTTCATAAACCTGTGGATCACATTTCTGTTTAATAGCAAAGAATTGGGGGCCAGCGCTGTGGTGTAGTGGGTTAAAGCTCTGGCCTTAAGCACCGGCATCCCATATGGGCACCAGTTCTGGTCATGGCTGCTCCTCTTCCCATCCAGCTCTCTGCTATGGCCTAGGAAAGCAATAAAAGATGGCCCAAGTCCTTGGGCTCCTGCACCTATGTGGGAGACCCATAAGAAGCTCCTGGCTCCTGACTTTGGATCGGCTCAGCTTCAGCTGTGCAGCCATTTGGGGAGTGAACCAATGGATGGAAGACCGTCCCCCCCACCTCTCTCTGTAACACTTTCAAATAAATAAAAATTTAAAAATTTTTTGAAAAAAGTAAATTAATTAAAATACAGAATCATTTTATTTAAAGATTTATTTATTTAAAAGACAGAGTTGACACACAGAGAGGGAGAGACAAAGACAGAAAGAGAGAAGTACCTTCTATGACTATATTGGTTCACACCCTAAATGACTACAACAGCCAGGCCTGGGCCAGGTTGAAGTCAGCAGCCAGGAACTCTATCCAACTCCCACATGGGTGACAGGGGCTCAAATACCCAAGTCATCTTCCACTGCCCTCTCAGGTGCATTGGCAGCAAATTATATCGGAAGTGGCATGGTGGGGACCAAACCTGCATTCCAGCATAGGATGCCAGGGTTGCAAGTGGCAGCCTAACCTGCTGCGCCACAAGAGAGAAAAGAAACATTTTTTAAGAACTTTTATTTAATAAATATAAATTTCAAAAGTACAATTTTTGGATTATAGCGGCTTTTCCCCCCATAACCTCCCTCCCACCTGCAGCCATCCCATCTTCCACTCCCTCTCCTATCCCATTCTTCATCAAGATTCATTTTCAATTATCTTTATATACAGAAGATCAACAGTATATAGTAAGTAAAGATTTCAATAGTTTGCACGTACACAGATACACAAAGTGCTGTTTAGGGCATCTGCCATTCTATGAGTCTGCTGTGTATCCTGCTTCCCATGCTGGATCTCCTTTTTAATTCTATCAGTTAGTATTAGCAGACACTAGTCTTGTTTATGTGATCCCTTTGACACTTAATCCTATCATTATGATCAATTATGAACTTAAACTGATCACTTTGACTAGTAAGATGGCACTGGTACGTGCCACCTTGATGGGATTGATTTGGAATTCCCTGACATGTTTCTAGCTCTACTATTAGGGGTAAGTCTGAGTGAGCATGTGCCAAACTGTACATCTCCTCCCTCTCTTATTCCCATTCTTATATTTAACAGGGATCACTTTTCAGTTAAAGTTAAACACCTAATGGGGCCAGAGCTGTGGCACAGTGGGTAACACCCTGGCCTGAAGCGCCGGTGGCATCCCATTTGGGCGCTGGTTCGAGTCCCTGCTGCTCCACTTCCCATCCAGCTCTCTGCTATGGCCTGGGATAGCAGTAGAAGATGGCCCAAGTCCTTGGGCCCCTGCACCCACGTGGGAGACCCGAAAGAAGCTCCTGGCTCCCAGCTTCAGATCAGCGCAGTTCCCGCCACTGCGGCCAATTGGGGAGTGAACCATCAGATGGAAAACATCTCTCTCTCTCTGCCTCTCCTCTCTCTCTGTAACTCTGACTTTCAAGCAAAATAAATAAATAAATCTTAAAAAAAAAAAAAAACACCTAAGAATAATTGTGTGTTAATTAAAAGAGTTCAACCAGTGGTATTAAGTAGAACAAAAAAAAATACTAAAAGGAATAAAAGTTGTTCCTCGACAGGACAAGAGCTGATCAAGTCGTTGTTTCTCATAGTGTCCATTGAAAAGAAACATTTTGATAGATATTTTATAAACAAACAATCTAATTGGCAAGTGGACAGCACTATTATAACCTAGGTTATTCTGAACGACAGTCAGAGTATAAATAAATGTAAATAATGCAGTCCTCACACCATTTATGTTTCACAGGATTCCATGAATTTGTTTTGCAGTTTCTTTGCAGAGGCCCTGAATTTCCACTTAACCCATTATTGAATGCTCTTAATAGGTAGAACTCATAATTCTAATTAATAAACTAACTGGTAAACTAATAATTTTGAATCTTGAAACAGTTAAGATCAATGATCTTGAGACTTTGTTCATGCTGTTTATGTTGTGCACTGAAATGTAAAATATTATATGTGCCTTTTTGTTATTATTTACTCTGGGCAGCATGAACAAACTTCAGAATTTTAACTTTAAGGGGCCGTCACTGTGACACAATGGATTAAATTGCTACCTGCAGCATCAACATCCTATTAGGGTGCTGTTTCAAGTCCTGGCTGCTCCACTTGCGATCCAGCTCCCTACCTGGGAAATCAGCAGAACATGACCCAAGTGCTTGGACCCCTGCACCCACAAGGGAGACCTAGAAAAAGCTCCTGACTCCTGGCTTCAACCTGGCCCAGTCCTGGCTGTTGTGGCTATTTGGAGAATGAACCAGTGGATGAAAGACCTCCCTCTCTGTTTCTCCCTCCCTCTCTCTCTGTAACTCTGCTTCTCAAATAAATTAGTAAATCTTTAAAACAAATCTCTTAAAAAAGAATTTTAAATTTGAGTGGGACTGAGGATGACAAAGCTCATTAGTGCCAGTGTATGTCAGAAAAGCTAGTCTTCCTGATACCTAGACTAATTCTCTTCTTACCAGTCTATACTGAGCTTCCTAATTTAGCAGCCAAGAGATATTTAACTGAATTACTGACTGCAGTCTCCTTAAACTTTTATATGAGGTTTCCTTATTAACCAGTGAATGCATGTAAAATTTTTCTTACTTTGGTTGTCTGAGCTTCCTCTGCCTTAGTATCTTGTAAGCCTTTTGACCTATTTTAGCTTTGATTAGGTATGGCTGATCATTTATGATTTAAAAAATCACATGCCTTTGGCTTTAAAATGTCATTGTTAGGACAGGCATTTGGTATAGTGATTAAGATGCCAGAATACCCTATCAGGTTCATGTCTTCGCTCCACTCCATATTCCAGCTTCCTGCTAATGTGTATCCTAGGAGGCAGCAGGTGATAGGCTCACGTACTTGGGTCCCTGACACCCATGCGGGAGACCCAGACTGAATCCCTGGCTGTTAGCTTTAGCTTTGGCATGGCTCCACTCTGGCAGTTATGGGCATTTGGGGAGTGAATCAGCAGGTGAGAGATCTTGTTTGTCTCTCCCTGCCTTTGAAAAAATTTTCGAAGTAGGAAAAAATCATTCTTACAGATCTTCTATCCAAATGCAAAAAGGCATCTCAGTTTTGGTTCATTCGCAATGGCAATAAGAATGTGTTTCTACTCTAAACCAGTCAAATAGTATTAGATGTACCTTCCCAGGTTATGATCCTATTCTTGGGGCTGGCTTGAGACACCCAGGGAATATGAGTAGAAGCACTTTGGAAACCATGATTGCCATGACAATATGTTTTGCTCTTCTTCATGCATAAATCTTTTAATTGTGTACTTGAGACTTTTTGCCACATTTTGCTATGTACACTTCTAGATTGGAATCAGCCAAAAATGTGATTAGGACAAGGAAAAGAAATCAAGCAAGGCCTTGCTGGTAGTAAAGTTAGAGTAGATAAGTGGTAGGAAATAAGCCTACTGTGTTAGTTTCTTAGAATGTGCATGGAAATAATAGGTTGACTTGAAAATTTTATCTATGCTTAATATTCAGTCTCTTTATTCTTCATTGGTATTTACTAAGTATCCAGTAAATATTAGGCACTTTAACAAATTTTATTTATTTATTTGGGAGGCAGACAAACAAGAAGGATATTCTTCCATCCATGGGTTAAGTCCTCAAATGCCCGCTATAACCAGGGATGGGCCAGGATGAAGTCAGGCACCCATAGCTCAACCAGTCTCCATCTGGGTACCAGCAGCCCAACGACTTGAGCCATTACCTTCTGCCTCCCAAGGTGTGCATCAGTAGGACTGGATTGAAAGTGCAGCCAGCACTCAAACCCAGGCACTTGGATGAGGAATGTGGGCATCCCAAGTTGTGCCTTAACAGCTATGCCAAATGCCTACCCCCAATATATAAAATATATTTTAAATATAAAACTATATATTTTTAAAATATGTAAATTGCATATATATATGTACTTAATAACATCTATTCTACTTGGTAAACCTGAACAATTCCTACTTGCATTCCTCTAATATTAATACTAGAGAGCTTTTTAAAAAAGGGCATTGCTGGGGCTGGCGCTGTAGTGTAGCGGGTAAAGCTGCTGCCTGCAGTGCTGGCATCCCATCTGGGCACTGGTTCGAGTCCTGGCTGCTCTACTTCCTATCCAGCTCTCTGCTATGGCCTGAGAAAGCAGTAGAAGATGGCCCAAGTCCTTGGGCCCCTACATCCAAATGGGAGGCCCGGAAGAAGCTCCTGGCTCCGGGCTCCAGATCGGTGAGGCTCTGGCCATTGTGGCCAATTGGGGAGTGAACCATAGGATGGAAGACCTCTCTCTCTCTCTCTCTCTCTCTCTGCCTCTCCTCTCTCTGTGTAATTCTGACTTTCAAATAAATAAATAAATAAGGGCATTGCTGCTATCACCTTCACATTAGTCCCCAGTGCTGGTTTTTCTTTTTTTAAAGATCTATTTATCAGAAAGGCAGAGTTATGGAAAGAGAAAGAGAGAGAGGTCTTCCATCTGCAGGTTCACTCCCCAGATGGCCGCAACAGCTAAGGCTGGGCCAGGCTGAAGCCTGGAGCCAGGAGCTTCTTCCAGGTCTCCCACATGGGTGCAGGGGCCCAAGCGCTTGGGAATCCTCCGCTGCTTCCCGAGGCCATTAGCAGGGAGCTGAATGAGAAGTGAAGCAGCCAAGAATTGAACCAACACCCATATAGGATGACCCCTCAGGTGAGGGTCTAACCCACTATGTCACAAAGCCGGCCCCGGTGCTGATATTTCTTAAGAGCAGAAACCTGTGTTTGAATCCTAGCTCTGAACTTATTTTCTAGGAATTTATTTCTGCCTGTTTCCTTGTCTGTAAAATGTAATAAAAATAGTATCTACATCACAGTTGTGAAAATTGAATGAGCTAATACATTTAAAAATCACTTAGATAAGTGTCTGGCATGCATAAAAAACTGTGTAAATGTTAACAGTTATCATCATCGTTATTGCTATTATTATTTGACAGAATAGTTGGGTAGGGGTTCGAGAATAGCTTTTTTTACTGTTCGTGCCCTGAAAATTGCCCTAAAGGTAGGAAGATAAAGGGAGAAAACCAAACCTTGTTGAATATAGCTATGTGCCAGGCAGTAATGCTAGCAATTTACCTGCATTCCCATTTAATACTTATACCAATACTTACAGAGTCAATTAGAAAACAGAGAACATTTAGTAAGGTCTGGTATTAGTAAATTGACATCATGATGATAACTGGTCTCTATTCCTCCACATCCTATATTTTTGCCTACAAACTGGAGTTCAGCAGGTTTCACTAATAGGTAGGCTTGAAATGTGTTGTCCTGATGGTTGGGGACTTTATTGATCCTTTTATAGTTTGTTCCTACTTATTGTAGTGATTTGTTTTATGTATCTGTAGTTCCATCCCCCTCCTATTCTAAAGTATATTGCAGTGGTTTAAATGATAGGCGTGGGACCCGAATGAAAAATATTTGAATGTGTGGAACTTAGTAGTACTTTTCAGATTTGAGCCAGCTTACAATTTCCCAATTTTCAAAATCACCATTATAATTATTATAGTCATTCCTCTTCAAAGTAATAACTGTTTCATAGCACTTTAAGCCTAAATTCTATGTGGTCACATAGCTTAGGTATTATTTTTTTATAGAACTGGATACTGTAGTCAGTTTTGGGGGCACACCCAAGATTAATTAAAATAGCTTGGATTTATGTGTAATTAAGTTAAAATTTTTTTTTTTGGATTTTTAAATGGAAAGTAGGGTCATCTGGATAGCAAATAGGAGCACTTTGTGGATGTGAAATACTCCTCAGTGTAATGTCAGCTTAGCTTTCCTGGGTAAGATTGCCTCTACAGTTGTAAACTTTTCCTAAAAGTGTCTGTATACTCCTTGGGTTTCATGATCTTGAAATCTCTAATGCCTCCTAGGCCTGAGCTTTCTTTCCTTATGCCACTGATTTGCATCACAGTGCACCCAGATATGAAAATTGGATTTTTTTTTCCTTCTCTGATTTTCAGAAAGACTCTTCTCACAGGGCATTTGTGGATTTTTGTATACTTAACTGAAGAAAGGGGGAATGGAGGTGGGGTGAGCCTCACTGTGCATTGCTGCAGACAGCTTCCCTAGTAAGGCTCCCCATTCTTACAATGTTTTCAGACCTCCCTGACCCAAGAGCTTCACCCCCACCTAATCCCAGCTTTGCTCCATTATACTAACTCTGCTTTTCTTCTCTCTTTTCCCCTCTCCTCATCATTCTTCATCCCGTGCCTTTCAGAGATAAAACAACAAATTCTTCCCCTTGTCTAATGCAGAGCAATTTCCCTTTCTTGACAACCATTCTGGGATCTTGACAGCCATTCTGCAGTGAACCACCCACTCCAAGGGGACTGGACATGAGAGTGGGGGGCCCATCTTGAGGGAGCACATTTTCACAAAGAAAGTTTCTTCCAAGAGAAATTCTTGTGTTAGTTGTTAGGATGACAAAATAGAGCTTTTTCTAGCCTGTTCCATGGCAGCCAAGCATACCAATCTAAAGCTTTATCGAGTCCTGCTTTCCTGAGTAAAGTGTCTGAAACCTAAAAATGATTGCACGTATAATTTATCCAAATCATAAACTAGCCATCTTTGAGTAATATTAAATGTCCTGTGTATAGACTATAGATTGCTTTTAAAGAAGCATGCTCTTCCATAAAGATTATGAACCTTCTCAGCACATGACACCTCATGTCATCTTGCATTATTATAGATTTCCCCTATGCAAAAAGAATTTTACTTTTTGGTACTCGAAAAGTTACCCTGAGTTAAAGGTAGTTTTTTTTTTTTTTTCTGACAGCTTCAAGTTACATGCAAAAGCAATTTGTGATCATTAAAACCTAAAACAAATGCAAGAGTGCATTTTTTTTTCAGAGAATAAATCTTTTAATACTTCCATGTATGGATCAGTCTACCCAAAGTGACTGAATCTTTGCTCTCGGCTTAAAAAAAAATAGCTCTCCCCCAACATTTACTTCTGTTTTGAAGACTTTTAAGGAGTTTACTGCATTGTGATGTACGAATTCTTTTCTGAATTTATAAAGAGAATTCGCAAACTTGCTTTTTTCTTGCCATGTAGTAGCTCAAGCTTACAGATTGTTTCCCATAGGTAACAGAGAAGAGGAAACCTAACGAATGGCTGTGGAATAATATGGAAGAAGATGGAAAAAACTTGTTTAATGGGTAAGAAATAAAAGCATAGTAATAAAATGTTATTAATGGGAACTATTCAAAAATAATATTTGGTATGCCAATTTGTAATTATCCCATCTCTATTCGGAACTTTCACCACCTGCTTTCATTTTAACCATGTAAATTTTTTGGTGCCATGAATTAACTCAAGCTAACAGGGGGAACACAGCCATATATGAAGATAAAGTGAGAACTGGACACTAGCAAGCATGCTGAAACAGATCTAGGGTAGGTCTGGAAGCTTTTTGATGGTTGGATAGGGACGCTGTCTGTCATGACCTGTCGAGAGTAATTATCCACTCCTTTTTCTCCAAATACTGCCAGCTGCTTTGATGTTAGGCTCACCATGGGGATCCTGTTCATTTGAGCAAGTGCAGATGTGTGTCAGGTGGTAATCAAATAGAATGCCAGAGAAACCCAATAAAAGATTTAAGTTTATAAATTATAAAAATTTTTAGTGATGCAAATCCACACAGTCTTCTTCTCAGTATTTCAAACATTATAGATAACTGAGACCCTGTACTTGAATCTTAGCCCCCAGAGTAGATGTACTTATGCAGCCTTTTTCTTTGCAAAGTGCTTGAAAACGTGGGCTTTGAAGCCAGTCTGGTTTTGACCAGTCACTGTTAACATTTAAGTGTGTTAATCTCTCTTGGATATAAGATGGAATCAATAAAATGCCTATCTCATAGTGAAGTTGAGGATTAATAACATAATAAATATTCAGTAAACATTAACTATAATTTGCATTTCTATCCAAGTTAGCATTTTTTTTAATTTGTTATTTTTTTATTTAGTAAATATAAATTTCCAAAGTACAGTTTATGGATTATAATGGCTTCCCCCCCATAATTTACCTCCCACTCGCACCCCTCCCATCTCCCGCTCCCTCTCCCATTCCATTCACATCAAGATTCATTTTCAATTATCTTTATATACAGAAGATCGATTTAGTATATATTAAGTAAAGATTTCATCAGTTTGCACCCACACAGAAACACAAAGTGTAAAATACTGTTTCAGTACTAGTGATAGCATTACTTCACATTGGACAACACATTAAGGACAGATCCCACATGAGAAGTAAGTACACAGTGACTCCTGTTGTTGACTTAACAATTTGACGCTCTTGTTTATGGCATCAGTAATCTCCCTAGGCTCTAGTCATGAGTTGCCAAGGCTATGGAAGCGTTTTGAGTTCGCCGACTTTGATCTTATTCCGACAGGGTCATAGTCAAAGTGGAAGTTCTCTCCTCCCTTCAGAGAAAGGTACCTCCTTCTTTGATGGCCCCGTTCTTTCCACTGGGATCTCACTCATAGAGATCTTTCATTTAGGTCTTTTTTTTTTTTCCCAGAGTCCCCCCCGCCCCCCCCGAGTGTTTTGGCTTTCCATGCCTAAAATACTCTCATGGGCTCTTCAGCCAGATCCGAATGCCTTAAGGGCTGATTCTGAGGCCAGAGTGCTATTTAGGACATCTGCCATTCTATGAGTCTGCTGTGTATCCCGCTTCCCATGATGGATCATTCTCTCCCTTTTTGATTCTATCAGCCTTTTTTTAAAGATTCATTGTTTTTATTTGAAAGGTAGCATGACAGAGGAAGAGAGAGAGATCTTTTGTCCACTGGTTCACTCACCAAATACCCACAACAGCTGGGTTGGGCCAGGCTGAAACCAGGAGCCAGGAACTCCATCCAGATTGCCCACGTGGATAATAGGAACCCAAGCACTTAGGCCATCATCTGCTGCCTCCCAGGCACATTAGCAGGAAGCTGGATAGGAAGTGGAGGGGCAGAGACTCAGACTAGGTACTCCCATATAGGATGTGGGCATCCCAAGAAGTGTTAACTCTGCACATCACCCACTCCCCAGTTAGCATTTTTATGTACCAACTATCCATATATGAATCTTCCTCTAATACAATCCAAGTTTCAAAAAAGGTTAATAATAATCCAAGAGTCTCAAATAAGGTTAATCCCGGTGGCTAAAGCAGTAGATGATTGCCCAGGTCCTTGGGCCCCTGCACCCACTTGGAGACCCAGAAGAAGCTCCTGGCTCCTGGCTTCAGATCAGCCTAGCTCTGGTTGTTGCAGCCAATTGGGGAGTGAACCAGCAGATGGAAGACATCTCTCTCTCTGCCTCTCCTCTTTCTGTTTAACCTGACTTTCAAATAAATATATAAATAGTTTTTCCTGAAGGTTTTCTTTTCAGTTTCAAGCTTCATTTTTCTCAGAAAATTGTGCTGCACTATGTGTTAGAATAGTCACATGCTCTTACCGCGTATCTTATGGTGTATATGATACTATAATATTTTCACCTTACCTGTAAAAGTATCTGCATCAAAGCAGAATTTACAAATTCTCTTATTTCTAGAGGGTGATGTCAAGTTTTCTAGGATTCCTATCCATCTCTTTTGAAGGACAAGCCTTCTTGAGTTTATTTTTTTTCTTTTGGCATAAAATCACAATTTTTTTTTAAATTTATTAATTTATTTGAACAGCAGAGTTACAGAGAGGCAGAGGCAGAGAAAGACAGAGGTCTTCCATCTATCAGTTCACTCCCCATATGGCAGCAATGGAGCCGGGCCAATCTGAAAGGAGCCAGGAGCTTCTTCTAGGTTTCCCACATGGGTGCAGAGACCCAAGGACTGGGGCCATCTTAATGCTTTCCCAGGCCATAGCAGAGAGCTGTATCAGAAGTGGAGCTGCTGGGACTCGACCCGGCGCCTGTATGGCATGCTGGCACTGAAGGCAGCAACTTTACCCACTACACCACAGCACTAGCCTCCAACAATGATTTTTAAAGTATCTTTGATACTCTGTCCGTGGCTTGCCAGCACTTTCTTAGGTGGTACAGACAGTTACATATTTTAAGAAGGAAGGGTTGGGGCCAGAGTTGTGACATAAAAGGTTAAGTTGACTCCTGTGATGCTAGCATCCCATGTGATCACCAGTTCTAGTCTTGGCTGCTCTACTTCCCATCCAACTCCTGCTAATGGACCAGGAAGGCAGAGGATAATGGCCCAAGTGATTGGGCCTCTTCTACCCCAACGGGAGACCCAGATGGAGTTCCTGACATTGGCTTGGCCTGGCCCCGGCCATTGCAGCCATCTGGGGAATGAACCAGTAATGGAAGATATCTCTCTATGTCTCTATCTCTCTCTCTCTCTCTCTCTCTCTCTCTCTCTCTCTCTCTCCTGCCTTTCAGGTAAATAAATAAATAAAACTTTAAAAAGAAGAAGGAAGGGCCCTAGAACAATTATCTCTTTAATTTTCTTCATGTATTATTCTGCATTGCTATTAGATATTATGAACTATGCTATTTGTGATGGCTATAGGTAGACTATTTTAGAAGACTAATATGAAAAAAGAAAGTTAACATTTACTGAGTATTGTATGCTAGGCAATATTTTAAGTGCTTTACTCATTTCTTTTTTTTGTTTTGTTTTTGTTTTTTAAAGATTTATTTATTTATTTGAAAGGCAGAGAATAAGAGAGAGAGAGAGAGATCTTCCAACCACTGGTTCACTCCCCAAATGGCCGTGACAGCCAGAGCTGGGCCAATACTAAGCCAGGAACCTGGAGCTTCTTCCAGGTCACCCACACAGGTACAGGGGCCTAAGGACTTGGGCCATCCTCCACTGCTTTCCCAGGCCATAGCAAAGAGCTGGATAGAAGAGGAGCATCCGGTGCCCATTTGAGATGCCAGCACTGCAGGCGGCAGCTTTATCCTCTACGCCACAGCGCAGGCCCCCTACTCATTTCTTCATTCCTGATCCCATTTAGTCCTGTCATCCACTTGTGAGGTAGAGACTCTGGTTTTTTACTTTAGATTTATTTATTTGAAAGATGGAGTTACAAACAGAGGGTGAGAGACACACACAGAGAGATAGAGATCTTCTATCCACTAGTCACTCCCCACATGGCTGCAACAGCTGGAGCTGGGCCTAGCTGAAGCAACAAGCCAGGAGCTTCATCCTGGTCTCCTACATAAGTGGCAAGGGTCCAAGCACTTGAGCCATCTTTCACTGCTTTCCCAGGCTCATTAGCAGGGAGCTACATTGAAACTGGAACATCTGGACTCAAACCAGCACTCATACAAGATGAAGGTATCACAGATAGTGACTTTGCCTGCTGTGCCACAATGCCAGCCCCACTAATTTGTTTTTGCTTGTCAATGGACAGAAAATTTCAAGTAATGTGTCTTAAGTATGGGAAGAATGGGGACATGAGACTATCATTCATAAATATTTTTCCTGAATGTACTTCAGTGAATAAAACTTTTTTTTTGCTTCATTGTGAATCATATGTAAAGATAGAAATCACCTGAACTATCTAAGGAACAACACATGTTTAGAAGGGATTAGAGTGGCCTGATTTGTAGATTACCATTTAGCTGCTATTCATAGCAACATGCAGCCCGAAAGATTGAACTGCTCAGCAGTTTGGAACTGATTGGTAATTGGAAATGACTCTTTTGTCCTCTTAAATAATATTTGAATAGCAGTCAGCAGAAAGTTTTGCAAGAGAAGAAAACCAGGAGAAAGGTGACTTGTGGTTTTTTTTTTTTTGTTTTTTTTTTTTTTTTTTTTTTTGACAGGCAGAGTGGACAGTGAGAGAGAGAGACAGAGAGAAAGGTCTTCCTTTAGCCGTTGGTTCACCCTCCAATGGCCGCCGCGGCCGGCGCGCTGCGGCCGGCGCGCCGCGCTGATCCGATGGCAGGAGCCAGGAGCCAGGTGCTTTTCCTGGTCTCCCATGGGGTGCAGGGCCCAAGCACCTGGGCCATCCTCCACTGCACTCCCTGGCCACAGCAGAGGGCTGGCCTGGAAGAGGGGCAACCGGGACAGAATCCAGCGCCCCGACCGGGACTAGAACCCGGTGTGCCGGCGCCGCAAGGCGGAGGGTTAGCCTAGTGAGCCGCGGCGCCGGCCGACTTGTGGGTCTTAAAATTAGAATGTCACTTATAAGTGATGGTCTAAAAAGTAATTGTACGTTAACAATTGACATTTGCATAGGCACTAGAAAAGATTATAGTGTGTGGTTTCTGTTCTGAGTATGTCTTGCCAGAAGAATGGCTTTTTTTTTTCTTCAAACAGTAATTCACTTCCTGTTGATATAGGTAGGGCTTCAAAAAGTTCACGGAAAATGAACATTATCTTTTAGTTCCATTTTGCATACATTTTTTGAAAGATTTATTTTATTTATTTGGAAGGCAGAATTACGGAGAGAGAGAAAGGAAGAGAGGTCTTCCATCCGCTGGTTCACTCCCCCAGATGGCTGCAACAGCCAGGGTGAGTCAAGGAGATAGGAACTTCTTCTGGGTTTCATATGTGGGTGCAGGGGCCCAAGCACTTGGACTATCCTCTGCTGCTTTCCCAAGTGCATTAGCAGGGAGCTGGACTGGAAGTGGAACAGCCAGGACTTGAACCAGTGCCTATATGGGTTGCTGGTATTGCAGGCGGCGGCTTAACCCACTTTGCCACAATGCCAGTCCCCCATTTTCTATAAATTTTTTAAATTCCCCCTCGTGTAGTAAAGATTAAACACCATTAAAGAAGCAGCAGGGTGGTGCAGGGGTTAAAATGCCACTTTGTAACCCTGTGTACAATATTGGAATGCCGAGGTCTGAGTCCTGGCTCTACCTCCAATGTAGCTTCCTGCTGATGTGCCGTACTGAGAGGCAGCAGATGATGGCTCAAGTACTTGGGTCCCTGCCACTCATGTTGGAGACCAAGACTGAGTTCCTGGCTTCAGCCTGGTCCAGCCTTGGAAATTGTAAGCATTTGAGGAATGAACAAGCTAAAGAAGATCTCCCTGTTTATCTCTCTGTCTTTTTCAAATACATTTTTAAAAAAGGGAGGTTCAGGGTGGTATGTGGTACAGAGGTTAAATTGCAGCTTGGGACACCTTCATCCTTATCAGTGTTCACATCCTGGCTGCCCATCTGATCCAGTTTCCTGCTGATGCACATCCTGGGAGGCAGCTGGTGATGGCTCAAGTACCTGGGTTTCTTCCACCCACCCTGGAGACGCAGATCCAGTTCCTGGCTCCTGGTATCAACCTAGCCCGGCCCTGAATGTTGCAGGAATTTGGGGAGTGAACCAGCAAATGGGAGTTCACTCTCTTTTTCTCTCTGCCTTTCAAATACAATGAAAATAAATAAGTAAAAATTTTTAGAAAGGGAGTTTCATAAGTTAACAAGTGCATTGATAAAATGTCTCAGTGGTCAGTGATATTTTCCTATATCTTTTCCATTTTTTTCCTACTTTTCTCTCATTTGAGAATCCCCTCTGTGTTTTGATTAAAATTATGGCTGTTAGTGTACATATCTTTTTTTTTGTAAGATTTTATTTATTTATTTGACAGGTAGAGTTACAGACAGTGAGAGAGACAGAGAGAAAGGCCTTCCCTCCGTTGGTTCACTCCCCAAATGGCCGCAGCGGCCGATCTGAAGCCAGGAGCCGGGTGCCTCCTCCCAGTTTCCCATGTGGGTGCAGGGGCCCAAGCACTTGGGCCATCTTCTACTGCTATCTCAGGTCACAGCAGAGCGCTGGACTGGAAGAGGAGCAACCATGACTAGAACCGGCGTCCATATGGGATGCCAGTGCCATAGGCAGAGGCTTAGCCTCTATAGCATTGGCCACTATAGCATTGGCCCCCCATTATTTGCTTTTTCCATCCTCATTCCCTCATGAGTGTGAGATGAAGTTTTCCAAAGGCTGTATAATACTAAATAAAAAAGCAGATAGGAAAATCCAGCTGTTTTCCTTACTGGGGACATTAAAAAAGATTTTCAGTGTTGTACAGTAAGATTATCTTCTCACTGGATATGCCATGAAAAGCACTCCAATTTGTTTCTACATCAGAACATTACAGTGACCCCCACTGGGACAGCAAATCGTGTTGTCTTCTCCCAGTGATCTGTACCAAACTTGGAATGTTCCCAAGTTTGGAAAAGGCCTTTCAGGACAGCATTTTATGTTATACTATGAGTGTTTTTTTGGTTTTTTGTTTTGTTTTGTTTTTAATAGGCAGAGTTAGAGGGAGAAACAGAAAATAAGATATCTTCCATTTGCTGGCTCACTCCCCAAATGGTCGCAATGGCTGGGGCTGGGTCAGGCTGAAGCCAGGAGCGTCATCTGGGTCTCCCACGTGAGTACAGGGTCCAAGGACTTGGGCCATGTTCCACTGCTTTCCCAGGACCACTAGGAGGGAGCTGGATGGGAAGTGGAGCAGCCAGGACATGAACCAGCACCTATATGGGATGCTGGCACTACAGGCGGAGGCTTAACCTACTACACCACAGCTCTGACCCCTGCCTGGTGTTTCTTACTGGTAGAGTGCCAAGGGTGGTGTGGCTTGAAATTTTGTGATGTTTGATTCAGAAAAAGCACCAATTGATTTAAAATTTTTCCTATCTTATATGGAAACCCAATAAAACAAGAAACATGGGCCTATCCATTCATTTTTTTTGGTTACATTAATCTTATTTTGTCTTCAAAATTAGTGCCAGTTTTGTCAAGAAATTTAAAGAAAATTGAATACCAACTAATGTTAAGTTTATTCTATTTTTTTTATATTTGAAGAAAAATGTTCTTACATGTGTGAGATTTTCTTTGCCTGGTGAGCTGCTCCCAAGACCCTGTAATTTGTTTAATAGGCTTTCATACAGAAAGAGATTACTTGGCTCATTAGATTGAGTCACTTAATAATGACTTGAAGGTTAACTGATACAGCCGTCAGACATGTACTCACCAGCTAGACGTCTGTCTTATTACTCACTAACTTCACCCATTTCTAAGTTCAGACAATTGGAAATACTATTAGAATATAATGGAAAAGAAAACTGACATTCAAAAGGCAAGTGGCCAAAAATTTTCTCACTACTATTTTAATCTTAAGATACATTTTAATAGAAGCTCTTTTAAAAAGACATTTTTAATTGGCAAACACTTTGGACTTCCCATCATTGAAGATGTGAAAGGAGCTTTTTTTTTTTTTTTTGACAGGCAGAGTGGACAGTGAGAGAGAGAGACAGAGAGAAAGGTCTTCCTTTGCTGTTGGTTCACCCACCAATGGCCACTGCGGCCAGCGCACCGCGCTGATCCGAAGCCAGGAGCCAGGTGCTTCTCCTAGTTTCCCATGCGGGTGCAGGGCCCAAGGACTTGGGCCATCCTCTACTGCACTCCCGGGCCATAGCAGAGAGAGAGCTGGACTGGAAGAGGAGCAACTGGGACAGAACTGATGCCCTGACCGGGACTAGAACGCAGTGTGTCGGCACCGCAGGCGGAGAATTAACCTATTGAGCCACGGCGCCGGCCGAAAGGAGCTTTTTAATCAGAAAAACCATATAACTTAAGAGCATTCATCATCGCTGCCTGCTAGTCAGCCCCTTCTCAACTGTGCCTGTAGACCAAAGACCAGAGTGTCTCAGGGCCAAGTTAAATCCTAGGCTTCTTCCATCAAGTGGGAGATGATCATTTGGCTGATTCATGCTAGGAGGTGGCCTGTGAGGGATTCTAATGAAGGCCACCAACCAAACTCTCTGGTTTTGGTCCTGCATCTACGTCCACCTTCAGAGGTATGTGGAACCTCGAATTCCTGAGCCTTTCCAGGTCCTGAAGTTCTAACCAGCTTGTTTTTTGTTAATTTCATCTTGATGTAGGTAGCATTTATGTTTTAGCATGCTCTTGTCTGTTAGTTTCCATTCTGCTATTTATGTTCCAGCTTCCAAAATCTTTATGAGACTTCTCTTTTGCTCTTGTGTTCACTTCTCCAATTCTTTCTGTCCTTAAGAATTTATGCCCTGTTTTATCCACTAATTGTGATTCGGTGAGGAGGATTGAGAGGGAGAGGAGATGAACATGTGGTTTGTCATTGGATGCCCAGTGTTTAATATTTATTGTCAAACTCTTGCAACATACCAGAAATTATGTTAAACACTCAGTCTTGTCTTTTCTCTGATTTAAAACTCCTTTCAAATTCTACTGAGGTCTACAAATAATTCATTCACATCATTCTCATTGGTGACCTTTTTGAGCACTTTCTAAATTCTAGGCACTATCATATAAATCATTTCATGTAATCATGTCACTATCTGAGATATATATATATATATATATATATATATATACACAATTATGCTCCATTTTAATGAATACAGAACCAAATTCAGAGAAGATAAATAACGAAAGTCACACAACTGGTATAAAATCATGCCAGATTTGAGGTAGGTTTCTAAAATAAATATACTTTCTGTTATACTTTTGTCACCTACTTATTGGATATTAGATAGCTTTTGGGAGTTTTAAGTAGGGGAACAATACAGTGTAGCATGAAAAGGCTGTTTTTGTTTAATGCAGTAATAATTAAAATTTACTATAGTAGATGCAGAAGATAGCAGGCATCAAGATACCTAGCAGGTAAAGCAATAATAAGGTAAACATGCAATTTTAAGGGCCTACTTTGGGGGGAAGGGATAGCAGTGGAAATGGGGAGGGTGACAAAGTTCAAGAAGCAAGGCAATGGAAGGGGATGTTTGGTGCAGTGGTTAAAACACCAGTTGGGATGCCCACATCCCATATCAGACTGCATGGGTTCAAGTCCTGACTCTGCTTCTGATTCTAGCTTCCTGCTAATGCAGACCACAGGAAGCAGCAGTGATGGCTCAAGTGTCTGGTTCCCTACCACCTATGTGGGAGACCCAGATTCAATTCCTGGCTGCTGGCTTCAGTCTGGTCCAGCCCCAGCTGTTGGAGGCATTGGAGGAGTATACCAGCGCATGGAAGAACTTTTGCTCTCATGTGCATGTGGTCTCTCTCTCTCTTCCTCTCTCTCTCTGTGTGTGTGTGTGTGTGTGTGTGTGTGTGTATCTGCTTTTCAAATTAAAAAAAGCCACAGCAAAACCAAGGGAGACCTCTGAATCCATTCCCTTAAATGAGCTATAGTAACAAAAAACCTAGACCAGGGTCTGGTACTCCCATTTTTGAGCACAGATTAGTAGGCCTTGGTAATTGACTTGACTGTAACATGAATTTTTTCAACAGATGACTAAGGATACCATATCCAGAACAAGGGAATGTCAGAATGCTGAACTCAGGGAAAATTAGTAAGTTTATTTTTCCTTGAAAAGCAGAGACAGGGAGATCTTCCTGTACTGGTTCACTCCCCAAATTCTCACAACAGCCAGGGCAGGCCTGGCCAAAGCTAGGAACCTGGAACTCAATCCAGGTCTCCCGTGTGGGTGGCAGGGATCCAAGTGCATGCATCATCATCTTCTGCCTCCCAGGGTGGGCACTAGCAAGAAGCTGCAATGGAGAGGAAAGCCAGAACTCAAACCCAGGCACTGTGACAAGGGATGCAGGCACTCTAAGCGATGTCTTAACCACTGTGCCAAATGCCCACACTAGAAATTTGTAAATCTAAAGAACATTACGTGAGAATTCCCACCTAAAGATATGAATATCTGACATGTCTTCTGTATTCCTTTGGTTTTTTTTGACATTTATTTGAATGTACTTTAATCAAATCATACACTATTTCAGAAATTAGAGTTCATTAAAGACAAACTACATATATAGCTATATATATAAATCAATAATGTTTCACGTGTCATATTGAAACAAACTTAAAGATATGTCAACCCCCAGTATTGAGTAAACATGCCCTGTAACATACTGCTGGTAGTGGGTAAGAAGTGGGGATTGAGACTAGTGTTACCTTGGAAGGTGATTTGATGATAACTATCCAAATTTTAAATGCATTTATCCTTTGACACAACAGTTCATTTTCTGTAAATTGTCTGATAGAAATGTTTGCGCACTTGTGCCATGATATATGTCCAACAGATCCATGGTGCACTGTTTATAATAATGAAACACTGAAAATAGCAAAATTTTATTTTTATAACAGAGCTAGTGCAGGGGCCAGCACTGTGGCGTAGCAGGTAAAGCTGCCACCTGCAGTGCCGGCATCCCATGTGGGCACCAGTTCAAGTCCCAGCTGCTCCACTTCCAATCCCGCTCTCTGCTATGGCCTGGGAAAGCAGTGGAACATGGCCCAAGGACTTGGGCCCCTGCACCCATGTAGGAGACCCAGAAGAAGCTCCTGGTTCCTGGCTTCAGATTGGTGCAGCTCTGGCTGTTGCGGCCAACTGGGGAGTGAACCAGCAGATGGAAGACCTCTCTCTCTGCCTCTCCTTCTCTCTCTCTGTGTAACTCTGACTTTCAAATAAATAAATGAATCTCTTTAAAAAAATAAAATAAATTATTCAGTCCATATCATAGACTATGGTAGTTTTAAAAAAGAATGAAATAAAAATGTATACTAAAATATCCTACATATATTAAATTTTTAAAAAAGAAAGACACAGTATAACATGTATGCAGATACTCAGAGCCCCATGGATAGTGAAATTAAAGGTAAGGAATTTTTTTGGATGTACAAAAATTGAAATTTATGCATATGAAGGATCTTCAAAAAGTTCTTGGAAAATGTATATTAGGAAAAACTATGCATGGATTTCAATTTTTTGTACCAAAATTAACATTTTTTTCTTAAATATTTATTTATTTATCTGAGAGGTAGAGTTACAACAGAGATAGGGAGAGACAGAGAGAGGTCTTCTATCTGCTGGTTCACTCCCCAAATGGCCACAATGGCCGGAGCTGGGCCAATCCAGAGCCAGAAGCCAAGAGCTTCTTCCTGGTCTCCCACACAGGTGCAGGGGCCCAAGCACTTGGGCCATCTTCCACTGCATTCCCAGGCCACAGCAGAGAGGTGGATCTGAAAAGGAGCAGCCAGGACTCAAACTGTTGCCCTCATGGGATTCTGTCACCACAGGTGGAGGCTTAGCCCACTATGCTACACTGCTGGCCCTGAAAGCAATCTTAGATAAAAAAATAACTTGCCAAAGAGGACACTGAAATAGAAAGTTGTTTGTTGATTTATTGTCTTTTATCAACAAAGTTTATTAATTACCTGCTATGTTCTTGACACCATATCTGTCTCAAGTTCATTATAAGTGAGATACAGCCAAGCAAACAGCTGACTATGGTGCCACATGGTAGATGCTGAGTAAGGGGAAGTGCATATGTGTGCTCTGAGAGCACATACAAGGTACACCTCGGGGAGGCATTAGGCGCAGTGCTTAAATTGCTGCATGTGTTCAAGTCCTGGCACCATTTCCAATTCCAGTTCCCTGCTAATGCACACCATGGGAGGCAGCAGGTGATGGCTCTAGTACTTGGGTGCATGTTACCCACGTGGACACCTAGATTGAGTTCCAGCTGCTTGCTTCAGCCTAGTCCAGCCCTGGCTGTTGCAGGTATCTGGGAGTAAACCAGTGGGTGGGAGTTCTGTCTGTCTCTCCTTTTGAAGTAAATAAGTACAACAATTTAAAAATACTTCAGAACTGCTGGAGCTTAGTTGTGGCATAAGGAAAGAGGAATAGGCTAGAAAAATATTCAGGATCAGACCAGAAATGGCACTTGGGTTTTAAGCTGAATGCAGGAAGACATATTCAAAGGCTGTTAGAATAATGTGGACTAGAACTGATGAGAGTCTAAATTAACTTAGTGACAATGGAGATGGAAGTGTTTTTGTTCATTCAGAAAACAATGGCTGAGCATCTGTTTCCTGCTAGGTGTTGTTCCAGGTGTTTGGGATACAGCTGTGACAAAATAGAACTCCCTGCCTTTGTTTCTAATGGGGGAGAAAGACTAAATTTGTGGAAATTTCCTGGGAGGAAAACAAATCAGGAAGGAGTGGGGGCATAAGGAAGTGTTAGGTTGGGAAGAGTGACCAGGGAAGGCTTTACTGAGAAGGTAGTGAGGAGGAAGCTCTTGTAACGTCTGAGGGAAGAGCAGAAGAAACAACTGCACTGGTCTTGAGATGAGAGCTTGCCTAGGTGGTTGCAGGAGCAGTGAGGAGGCCGCTGTGGCTGGTGAAGGATCAGTGAGGGATGATGGGAGCTGCGGTCAGAGAGCTCAGGGGGTCTGAACACACAGGACCCTCCTAGACAAATGTGATGGAGAGTGCTGGTTGGATGTCGGCTCCGCATCCCATCCAGCTTCCCGCTAATGCATCTTGGGAGACAGTAGATGACAGCTCAAGTGCTTTGGCCCCTATAACCCACATGGGAGACTGGATGGAATTCCAGGCTTCTGGCTTTGGCCTGACCCAGCCCTGCTGTTGTGGGCATTTGGGGAATGAACCAGCAGATGGAAGATTGATCTTTCTCTTCTTTCTCTCTATCTTTCTGTCACTCTGCCTTTCAAGTAGATGAAAATAAATATTTTAAAAATATATATGTTTTTTAAAGATGTGATGGAGAAAAATAGAGCCACAGTTCCTAGGGAAGAATCAGTAGCATTTGGGATACAGGAGGTGGTAAGGAGGAAGGAGTCTTGATCACTGAGACAGGGAACATGGTGATTTCAGAATCTGAACACTGTGACTTCATTTAAGAGAATAAAGCAGCTGGAGCAGGCAAGTTTAGATACGTATTATCATGCAAATCTCTCTTTTACTACAACCTTGGGGAAGAGGCAATACTGATTACACCATTATGAAAGGGGAAAAGTCTCCCATTCATGGAATGGGTTTGCTTCTGGGAGCTCTCTAGAGACAAGACTTGATTGTTCAGCAGGCAGGAGAATGCCTGAGTAATGGGACGGCAATACAAAGCTAGATATGGATGAAACCCTTAGGATACTGAAACTGCTCCCGCACACACATTACCACTATGCGTGCTAAGACACACACCCCATTTACATTTTGTCCTTATCCTCAGTTTTCAAGATGTCTGCTGCATTCCTGGTTGATATGAAAGTAGTTGAACAGGAGGGCAAGCTGCTTCTACTGAGAGAGGCCACGACTGAACCAAATAGTGTTTCAGGGATTCATTCATCCCGAGTGCTCACTTACTGATGCGCTGTGTAAGTCTCTGTGTATTGCCTGGGTTACAGATGACAGTAGCGTGGTCTCAAGGACCTCAGAGTGGAATCTGGTAGATAAAGGAAACTAGGGATTCTAGTTACACATGCAATAGTGTTGGGTGTGAAGAAGGTATTATAGGAATACTAATGAGGAGTTCTCACACTGTAGGCTAAGTGAGGCAGACTTCTAGAAGAGGGTAACTTCTGAATCATGGCCTTTTGCGTTCACTGTCACACGCCCTTCTTCCTCTGTCCTTTCTCAGTGCCACAGACTCATCTTCACAGGTCCTTTCATACCCTTCTTGTAAGATCATCACAAAACACACCAAACACCGGAGTAAGGGAAAGCGTTTATTGGGGAAAACCCAGCAGACCAGAGGGAAGGGGCGAAGAAGGAAAAGAGGGTAAGAGAGAGAGAGAGGAGAGAGAAGAGGAGAGAGGGGAGCGAGAGAGAAGACGAGAGCGAGAGGAGAGAGGAGCCGAGAGTAGAGAGAAGAGTGAGCAAGAGAGAACGAGACAAGAGGAGAGAACGGGCGAGAGAGGAGAGAGAGGAGACAAGAGAAGAGAGAGTGAACCACCTGTTCAGGAACAGGTCCTCATAAAACTTTGCCAGACGGCAGGCAGGGAAGCAGAAGCGTCAAATCCCATTAGGATGAGGGTGGAGCTTGACACCAGTGGTTGGGCCATGTGGCCACCTGGCTTCCAGCAAGGGCGGTGGGGGCTAGAGCCTGGGATAGTGTCAGGGTGTAGATGGCACCATAGATAAAACTGCACCATTTTCCTTACACTTATTTTCCCCAGTATTCTATAGACTGTCATAGCCAGAGGGGGACAAATAGAAGGTCAATTAACAGAAGACAAATTGTGTAAGCAAGTTCATATGGAGTTTACTTTCTGTTATCTTATAATTAAAATTAATAATGCTATTATAAAAATAGAACTACATTTATAAAAGTAACATTGGAAAAACACAGTGGCTTTTATCCTGTAGAACACTGTCTCAATTGCTTCTGTCATGTTTGTGCCACTTCCATGATTTTTGTTACATGCTAGTAATATCTGTACAAGTTATTTAATATTTTTCTGTCAACCAAAATTTTTTAACCTAAAAGCCTGCTCAATCTTCATGCTAATAATATCCACAGAATTATGGATTTTGTTATTTTATAAAACATTAAGATAATATATGACTATTATGTTAAAAAATTTTGCTTCTGGAAGTTTCTGTTTTTGATAAGACAGAGTCAGCTGTTGAGCTGGCTTAAAGGCACCACAAAACACACCAAACACCAGAGTAAGGGAAAAGGTTTATTGTTGGGTGGAGGGAAACCCGATAGGCTGGAGGGAGAGGGCAAGAGAGGGCAAAAAAGGGGAGAGAGAGAGAAGGGGAGGGTTAAGAGGGGGCGAAAAAGGGGAGAAAGAAGGGGGGGTCGAGAGAGAGAGCACATGTGTAGGGAAGCACATCCTGCTTTAGTCTTTCAGGGGGTAGGGAAGTGGGAGCAACGAATCCCGTTAGGGTGGGGGTAGAGCTGATGCTTGTGATTGGGCCATTTGTTCACCTGACTTCTAGTAAGCCAGGCTGTGCTTAGGACCAGAGCTTACTGTGTAAGATGGCTATGGGGCCATGGCCTAAGATGGCGCACAGAGCTTAAGATAGCACCACAGATAACACGTCACCATTTTACTAACGCTGGCATTATGGTGTAGTGGGTAAAGCCTCCACCTGTATTGCCAGAATCCCATATGGGTGCTGGTTGGAGTCCTGGCTGCTCCACTTCCGATCCAGCTCCCTACTAATGCACCTGGGAAAGAATCAGAAGATGGCACAAGTGCTTGGGCACATGTACCGACATGGGAGACCCCGAAGAAGCTCCTGGCTTCGGCCTGGCCCAGCCCTGGCCATCGTAGCCATTTGGGGAGTGAACCATCGGATGAATGATCTATCTATCTTCCTTCCTTCCTTCCTTCCCTCCTTCCTTCCTTCCTTCCTTCCTTCCTTCCTTCCTTCCTTCCTTCCTTTCTTCCTTTCTTTCTCTTTAGCTCTGCCTTTCAAATAAATAAATAAATCTTAGAAAAAAGGAGGAAAGAACAATTAGTTTGAATGAAAAAGAAAAAGATTCTGTTTCTCCCTCTCTCTTTGTAACTCTGACTTTCAAATAAATAAATAAATCTTTAAATGAAAGAGAAAAAAAAAGAGTCAGCCCTTCCTACTCAGTCTCTCCCACAGAATGCCACTAAGAACCCAGACAGAGCACATGTCGTAGCAGTTTGGGAACTCTGAAGAGGAAATATTCTTGCGTGGATTAGAGGAGACCAGGATTTGAAGCACTTCCAGTCCAGCTGTTTGCTCCCCTTTTTTCTTTACTGTCGCCTGTCCAGGACTCAAGGTAACCCAGGCCTGGAAGTGGGCACCAAACATGCATAGAGAGCTCAGAATAAACCCTGGAGTCCTGGTCTGGGTTTGAAAGGAGACTTCTAACACTCAGGGAGAGTGAGAGGAATTCCTCCCTTGGAAACCTTGCTCTCCCTTGTGCCACAGTGCCCAGGCAATCTTGTGGTGGTGGTAGCCACAGTGACTGCAGTAGGGGCCCGTGAATGCTGGAAACTCTGAGGCAGTTGAACCTTCCTTTCCAGTTGGAGAGTCTATGGCCCTAAAAGGGGGGAGCAGAGCTGCATCACTTTACTTTCTCTCTATCCTCCTTTTTCCTAGCCCCCAAAATATCGTACATTTGTAGTTAATGCCCTAGCTTTCTGGCTGGATGACAGAAAAAGGAAGCTCCAGGAAAGTGAAATGTACGTGGGAGAAAGTGGAGAGAGAGAAGCTCAGGAAAGAGACCTCCTAAATTGTTCACAAACTTCTGGGCCCACCTTCAAATAACACATGTGTGGATCTGATCCTAAACAGCGATCCCAAAAGACTGAGAAGGAAACTATAAGCTTGATCACTACCCGGCTACTGGGTAGCACACATGCCAGATAGATCTGAATAGCTCAACAAAGCTTTGAATGTGGAACCAGTATTTAAATTACACACAGAAGTTTGATTGGAACTTGTGACTTGACTCTAACAGGCTGATGGTTTACCAAAACAACAATATCAACATTCTTCATATGGCTTAACCAAGACAGAGTTTTATAATGTTCAAAATGTCCCAGATACAAAATTAGTGGGCCTACAAAGAACCAGAATAGCCTCAACTCATGTGGAAAAGCAACCAACTGATGCTACTGCTGAGTTGACTCCTGTACCCTACACTTGGATTGTGGCTTTGCTGTCCGTTTGATTGACAAACCTAGGCTGCGTCATGTGCACGACTGGAGCAGTGACCATTGCGGGAGGTGGATTGTGCACAAACTGGCTTAGACTTCTCAGGACTGAGCCAGTGCTGTCAGCTTTTCCAGATCTACATGGCCTTGTGGAAGAAGAGCAGATACAGTAAAAAACAAACCAAAAAAATTCCTGCTCTCAGACTTAATAAAACTCAGTTGTCTAACTTGAGCACTTGTAAGGGACTTGGCTACAGTGAAGTACAGAGTTGAAAGGAGAGATAACATGTCACATGGCTCAATACACAATTTATTAAGCCCTCTGTGTATTTTCTCTTCATGTATGATCCTTTCCATTTTTATTTTTTATGCATATGAGTAAATATGCCTTGAGGCCAACTGTCACTTTAATACTAAAATAAATAACCAGTTGAGGAGCACTGTTGCAGAGAGCCACTCCTGATCCTTTGTAGCTGAATGAAGATGAGTCACTGCCCAGCAGATCCCCTGCCAGCTGCACACACTGACCCATGATACGTAGCTGCAGACTCCGTGTACAGGGGGTGGCATAGTTTGTACCTGCCATCCTCAGAAAGAAAGAAATGATCCAGGGTCTCCTCAACAGCCTTAGGCTTACTTGCCACTGTGATTTCTCTAAGGTAATGATACAGTGATGAGGTATCCTTTGAAATTGTGCTTTGGTGTATCTTCTGAGTGTTTGTTTGCAAATTCTTCTTGAGTTACCTCTGTTCAACTTACCACACAGTAACTACTTGGGAAGGTAAAGCAGAGGATTTCAGTAAACATGCTTGTGCGAGAGGCTACAGAAGTGTTGGAGCTCATATTATTTCAAGTCCTTAAACCTTAAGTGTGTCACGTTTCCAGTTGTGCAAGCAAAAACAGGGGTCTGAAAGAAGGTAGTTTGAAATCACAAACCTATAACATTTAAATGGCAGGATCTGATTGTGTGAAACTAAGCACTTGATTTTTTACTCCAGATCTTCCTAGATCCTGAGACAGTAATTTGCCCAGAAATGCCCTATGCATTACCATTAAAATATTTGGTCTGTGGGAGGGGAATATGTGTGAGTCTGATGGAAAGATCTCAGCAGAGAGCAGGCTTGTCAGAGTCTCGACTCTGTTAGCAGTGTCAGCCTGTGTTCTAGAGCCAGTCACAGGACTGTTCTGTGTAATGATTTACATGTCTCGAGCTCTATGCTCCAGGTATTGTTTTCAGCATTTCATATCCACTCACCAATTTAATATTTACAGCACCCCTTTGTGGTAGAAATATTATTCTTCCCATCTTATGGATGAGGACATGAAGGCCCAAAGGGATTATTACTTGCTGCAGATCACATACAGCTAATAGGAGAGAACTGGAATTTCAACACAGGCAGCTTGGTTTGAGCTTGCTATACTACCTCTCAGTTTATTTATAAATGACAGATTTTAAGTGTCTGCCTTAACTGTTTTAGATAGTTATTGGGAACGGAAAAGAAAATAATAAAAGCACTTTTAATGGGGAAGTAGTACTATACAAAAGAAAAATAGAGCAGAAGAGCCCAACACCGCTGTTGACAGTTACCATGAGAAGCTCTCCTCTAGAGATTTGTGATGTTTACAATTGTAGAATTATAAGATTAAAAGGCTCTCCAAAGCTTTGTGCTAAGAGGCCTTTATCTGAAACAGAGGTTCCCAGATTTTTCTAATTGCATGGATCTGTAAAATACACACATGGGTACACATACACACACACACACCATGTAAACTGCCATCTACTGTCCTTATCATAAGAAAAAGAACATTTTAACACCAGGAACACCGGAGAAATGAAATCTCTTAATAAAGAACCTATGTTTCCCAAGAACAAAACCGGTAGGAATTTCACCCTGACCAGTGAAAGTCCTGGCCTGAAGATTAGTAGTTGGCAAATTTATTCATCTGGTGTGGTGGAGCTAGATTCTGTTTGGGGTTAGGATAAATTACCTTGGAATAGAATAAACTCCCCAGTGATACCATCTTACCAGTTGATAGCATGTTCAGGGACATGCTAGTTGACCTATAGTTTGGCCTGCTTCTTGGTAATGTTTACCTTGGCACCGTGAGATGGCTTACCCATCCAGGTTCTCTGTGTTTATTTTTCATCTTCTGTATGAGATTGTAAACTCAGGTTTACAGGTCTTGTTTGTGTTGGACAAATGTTAATACTCTATCCTTTCTTTACTGTAGTAAAAAATATGTTCCATGAAATTTACTAATCTTAATTATGTTCAAGTATACAATGCATTAATATTCAGTGTATTTGCATTGCTGTCAAACAGATCTTCAGAACTTTTTCATTTTGCAAATCAGAAATGCTATGCCCAGTAAACAACTCTGCATCTCCCCCTCTCCCCAGCCCCTGGCAACCATCATTCTATTTTTTGTTTCTGTGAATTTGACTATCTTAAATGCCTATTTTTTTTTTAAGATTTATTTATTTATTTATTTGAAAGGCAGAGTTACAAAGAGGCAGAGGCAGACACAGAGAGATAGTCTATCCACTGGTTTACTCCCCAAATGGCTGCAACGGCCAGAGCTGGGGTGATCCAAAGCCAGGAGCCAGGAGTTTCTTCCAGGTCTCTCACACAGGTACAGGGGTCCAAGCACTTGACCACTGCTTTCCCAGGCCATAGCAGAGAGCTGGGTCAGAAGTAGAGCAGCCAGGTGTCAAACCAATGGCCATATGGGATGCCGGCACTGCAGGTGGTGGCTTTACCTGCTATGCCACAGCACCAGCCCCAAATGCCTGTTTCTTAATCCATTTTCTGTTGTTATAAAATGTGTAAGACCAAAGGTTTATTTAGCTCATGGTTCTGGAGACTGGGAAGTTTGAGAGCATGGTGCTGGCATCCAGTGAGGGTCTCCTTCCTGCATGATAATGTGATGGAAGGCATCCCAAAATGAGACAGAACAAGTGTACTAGATCACGTCTCTCTTTTCTTATACAGCTGTTAATGCCATCATGGGGTCCCATCCTGATTACCTCATCAATCCTAATTATCCTCCAAAGGCTGCACCTCCTAATACTATTAACATGTGACTTTGGGATGAAGTTTCCAACATGTGAATTCTGAGTAATATTCAATCCACAGCATTATATAAATGGAATCATACAGTATTTGTCTTGTGAGTGGCTTAGCATAATGTCCTCAGGTGCATCTATGTTGTAGCATGTCAGAATTCTTTCCTTGTTTACAATGAATAATATGTCATTCACACATGCGCATACACACAACACCAGATTTTGTTTCTGCATTTATTCACTGATAGACATTTCAGTTGTTTTATTTCTTGGCTCTTAGAAATAGTGCTGATGTGAATATTGATGTAAATATCGCTTCAAGACCCTGCTTTCAGTTCTTTTGACTATAACCCAGTAATGGGGTTGCTTGATCATGTGGTAGTTCTGTTTTAAATTTTTTAAGGCATCTCTGTATTGTTTTCCATAGAGTTTCATCATTTTACAGTCTTACCAACAGAGCACAAGGGTTCCAATTTCTCCAATTCTCAACAACCCATGTTATTTTCTGTATTTTGGATAACAAACATCCAAATCTATATGAAATAATACCTCTTTGTGGTTTTGATTTGCATTTCTCTGATGATTAGAATTCTGAACATCTTTTGCTTGTTGGCCACTTGTATAACATCTCTGGAGAAATATCCATCCAAGTACTTTGCCAGTTTTTTAGAGACATTTTATTTATTTTTCACTTTATTTGGAAAGGAGAGAGAGAGAATCTTTCATTGCTAACTCCCCAAATGCCTGCAACAGCCAGGGCTGGACTAGGTCAAAACCATGAGCCAGGAACTCAATTCAGGTCTGCCATGTGAATGACAGGGACCCACGTACTTGAACCATTATCTGCTGCCTCCCAGGGTATTCATTAGTGGAAGCTGGCATTAGAAGCAGAGTCAAGACTAGAACTCAGACATTTCAATATGGGATATGAGCATATTAACCACTGTGCCAAATACCCACTCTCTTGCCAATTTTTTAATCAGGCTATTTGATTTCTTGTTGTTTAGTTGTCGGGATTCTTTGTGTATTCTGGAGATTAATCCTTTATCAGATATATGATTTGCAAATATTTTCTCCTGATTCCTGGGTTGCCTGTTCACTCTGTTGATTGTGTCCTGAGTTTAATATAGTCTCATTTACTCTTTTTTACTTTTATTGCTTATGTTTTTGGTGTTACAACCAAGAAATGATTGTCAAATCCAATGTCATGAAGCTGTCCCCCTGTGTTTTCTTCTAATAGTTTTATAATTTTAGTTTTTATCTTTAGGTCTTCCTTCCATTTTGAGTTCATTTTTATATATGGCTTAAGGTAAAGGTCCAACCAAATCATTTTACATTTAGGTATCCAATTTTCCAGCACCATTTGTTAAAGAGACTATTCCTTCTCCCACTGAATGGTTATACCCTTGTAAAGATCATTTGACTATATATTTATGCAGAGTTTATTTCTGGAGTCTGTTCTATGCCATTGATCTATCTTTCTTTGTACCCCTACCTTAGTATGCTGATTATTGTAGTTTATAATATGCTTTGGAATCTGCAAGTATGAGTCTTCCAACCTGGTTCTTTCTTTTGAAAATCATTCTGGCTATTTGAGGTCATTTAAGATTCCATATGAATTTTAGGATGAATATTTCTGATTCTACAAAACATGCTATTGGGATTTAGATAGGAATTTTTATGAATTTGTAGATTCCATTGGGTAGTATGGCATTTTAATAATATTGTCCTCTAGTCCTTATACTTTTCTTTCTTCTTTACATGTTTTTGTTTCTTTCATCTCTTTCAGCAGTATTTTATAGTTTTTACTACTCTTTGGTAAGTTTATTCCATGGTACAGTAGAGAGAATTGTTTTCTTAATTTCCTTTTTGAATTTTTCATTGTTAGCATATAGAAATGCTGATTTTTGTATCCTGCAGTCTTATTGAATTCCTTTGTCAGATCCTGTAGGTTTTTTTATGGAATCTCTATAAGAACATGTAAAGTACAAACAGAGATAATTTTACTTCTTCATTTCCAGTTTGAATATCTTTTCTTTTTCATGTTTTTTAAAAGATTATTTGAGTGGCAGAGAGACACACAAGGAGAGAAACAGAGAGAACTCCCATCTACTATCTACTAAGTCACACCCCATATGCCTACAACTGTGGGAGCTTAGCTGGGCTGAAGCTGGGAGCCAGGCACTCAATCTGAGTCGTAAACATGGGTGCAGAAACACTATCACTTGAACCATCACTACTGCCTGCCAGGGTCTGTGTTAGTAGGAAGCTGGAATCAGGAGCTGGAGCTGGAACTGAACTCGAGTGCTCTGAAATGGGGTGGTTGTCTTACCTGGCAGCTTAATTGCGAGCTTAAACACTTGCCCATAGATATCTTTTATTTTATTTCCTTGCCTAATTGCTCTGGCCAGGATTTCTGATACTCTATTAAATGGAAATGGTAAGAGTGCACATCTTTGCCTTGTTCCTGATCCTAAAGGAAAAACTTTCAGTATTTTACCATTGAATATCACCATTTTAGTCTTTCACTGTGAAATATCACACCATTGTTGTTATTTGTGGGCTTTCCATAAATGGTCTTTAATATGTCAAAGTAGTTTCTTTCTATTCCTACATTGTTGAGTGTTTTTATCATGAAAAGATATTAAATCTTTTCAAATGCTTTTTGTGCATGAATTAAGATGATATGTGGTTTTTATCCTTCATTGTGTTAATATGGTACATTATGTTGAGTGGTTTTTGTATTGAACCATCTTTGCATTCAAGGAATAAATCCTACTTGGTCATTGTTTATAATATTTTTTAAATATTTATTTATTTATTTGAAAGTCAGAGTTACACAGAGAGAGAGAGAGAGAGAGAGAGAGAGAGAGAGAGGTCTTCCATCAGATGGTTCACTCCCCAATTGGCCACAGCGGCCGGAGCTGTGCTGATCCGAAGCCAGGAGCCAGGAGCTTCTTCCAGGTCTCCCATGCAGATGCAGGGGCCCAAGGGCTTGGGACATCTTCTACTGCTTTCCCAGGCCATAGCAGAAAACTGGATTGGAAGTGGAGCAGCTGGATCTTGAACTGGCGCCCATATGGGATGCCGGTGCTGCAGGCTGGGACTTTAACCCACTGCGTCACAGTGCCAGCCCCTGTCAATTTTGTTGATCTCTATTCTAATCTGTATAATTTCCTTCCTTCTGCTAGATTTAGGTTTAACTTTTTTTGTTTTGTGTTGTTGTTGTTGTTGTTGTTGTTTTAAAGATTTATTTCATTTATTTGAAGGGGATTTATTTATTTATAGACAGGGAGAGAAAAAGATCCTCCATTTGCTGGTTGACTCCCTAAATGGCTGCAATAACCAGCTCTGAGCCAAGTTGAAACCAGGAGCCTGGAACCATATGGGTCTTCCATGTGGGCCATCGTCTGCTGCCTTCCCAGGATCACTAGCAGGGACCTGGATCAGAATTAGAGCTCCTGGGACTAGAACTGATGCTCATATGGGATGCCAGCATTGCATGGCAAGTTAACCCACTGCATCACAATGCCTGCTTCTAACCTGTTCTTCTCTCTCTTTTTTTTTTTTTTTTAAGATTTATTTATGGCTGGCACCACGGCTCACTAGGCTAATCCTCCGCCTGCGGCGCAGGCACCCCGGGTTCTAGTCCCGGATGGGGCGCCGGATTCTGTCCCAGTTGCCCCTCTTCCAGGCCAGCTCTCTGCTGTGGCCCAGGAGTGCAGTGGAGGATGGCCCAAGTGCTTGGGCCCTGCACCTGCATGGGAGACCGGGAGGAAGCACCTGGCTCCTGGCTTCGGATCAGCGCAGTGCACCGGCTGTAGCGGCCACTTGGAGGGTGAACCAACGGAAAAAGGAAGACCTTTTTCTCTGTCTCTCTTTCTCTCACTGTCTAACTCTGCCTGTCAAAAAAAAAAAAGAAAAAAGAAAAGAAAAAGATTTATTTATTTATTTGAAAGGCAGAATGAGAGAGAGAGAGAAAATCTTCCATCCACTGGTTCACTCCTCCAGATGGCTACAATGGCCGAGCTGGCCAGTCTGAAGCCAGGAGCCGGGAGTTTCTTCCAGGTGTTCCATGTGGGTGCAGGGGCCTAAGCACTTGGGCCATCCTCTGCTACTTTCCCAGGCATATTAGCAGGGAGCTGAATTGGAAGTGAAGCAGCCAGGACTCACTATATGGGCTGCTGGGGTTGCAGGTGGCAGCTTTACCCACTAAACCACAATGCCAATCCCGTAACTTTTCTTTTTCTAGTTTCTTAATGTGAAAGTTAGGATGAGATCTTTCTTGTGTTTAACACCTGCTTTTACAACTACAAACTTCCTAGTTAGCATTGCTTTTTCCATATCCCATAAGTTTTGTTATGTACTCATTTTAGTTTATCTCAGAGTATTTTCTAATTTTCCTTGTGACTTTGACACTTTTGCCATAAAAACGAGTTTGTATTTAGCACAGTGTTTAAGATGCTACTTGGGATGCCCACATCCCATATCAGAACTCCCTGGATTTGAGGCCCAGCCCCAGCTCCTGCAATCCAGCTTCCTGATAACGTGCACCCTGGCAGGCAACAGGTAATGACTCAAATAGTCAGGTCCCTGCCTCCTACATGGGAAACCCAGATTGAGTTCCTGGTTCCTAGCTTTGGCTTGGGCCAGCCCCAGCTGTTGCAGGCAGGTATTTGGGGAGTAAACCAGCAAATGGAAGATCTCCCTCTCTGTTTCTCTTTCCCTCTGTCTCTATGTCTTTCAAATGAATAAATAAATATTATTTTTTTAAAAAGAGAAAGTGTGTTGTTTAATTTCCACATATTTGTGGATTTCTTAGTTTTCCTTGTATTATAATTTTTTTTTTTTTGACAGGCAGAGTGGACAGTGAGAGAGAGAGACAGAGAGAAAGGTCTTCCTTTTGCTGTTGGTTCACCCTCCAATGGCCACCACTGCTGGCACGCTGCGGCCGGCACACCGCGCTGATCCAAAGCCAGGAGCCAGGTGCTTCTCCTGGTTTCCCATGTGGGTGCAGGGCCCAAGAAGTTGGGCCATCCTCCACTGCACTCCCGGGCCACAGCAGAGAGTTGGCCTGGAAGAGGGGCAACCGGGACAGAATCTGGCACCCTGACCAGGACTAGAACCCGGTGTGCTGGTGCCGCAGGCAGAAGATTAGCCTATTGAGCTGCGGCACCAGCCCCTTGTATTATAATTTCTAGTTTCATTCCATTACAATTAGAAAAGATACCTTATGTAATTTCAGTCTTTAATTTCTCGAGACTTATTTTGTGGCCTGTGGTCCTGAAGAGTGTTCCATGTGCACTTGAGAAGAATGTACTGACATTGTTGAGTCAGGGGTTCTATATGTGTGTGTTAGGTACAATTGCTCTATAGTGGTGTTCACATACTGTATTTCCTTATATCCTCTGCTTTTGGTTATTCAATCCATTATGGAAAATGGAGTATTGAAGACTCATACTATTATTGTGTTGCTGTCTGTTGCACCCTTCAATTCTATCAAAATTTGTTTTATATATTTATAAGCTCTGAGCTTTGGCCCTTTTATCATTATGTAATAGCCCTCTTTGCCCCTCATAAGAGTTTTTTATTTAAAGTCTAAGTTGTTTTTTTTTTTTTTTTTAATCTGGCATTAGTGTAGCCACCCTTGCTCTCTTTTGGTTACCATGTACATCAAACCTCTTTTTACATCCTTTTCCTTTCAGCCTATGTTGGATCAATTCACTGTGTTTCTGTCTAAAGGTAGGAGTCCCAGTATGGGAGTTTCCTCCTGGTTGCCCTGTGCTATGCTATGTGTAGGGTGAGAGACATCATTGGGCATGCCAAATGCCCCAGATATCCCTACCCCCTTTTGTTATCATTATTTTTGGTTTTACAGTGGCCTGGGTGCTGTACTAATGGTGTTTAGAGAGTGAACCAGCAGATGGGAACTCCCTCTCTCTGTTTCTCTGCCCCTCAAATAAATTAAAGAAAAACCACTTTGTTGACTTCCTAATGTCTGTATTTTTAAAATATTTATCTATGAGGCAGAGGAGAGAGACAAATAGAGTAAGAGAACTCCCATCCATTAGTTCACTCCCCAGTGGTCTGCCATGACCCAAGGATGAGCTGGTATAAACCTGGGATGCAAGAGCTCAATCCAGGTTTCCTGTGTGAGTACAGGAACCTAAGTGCTTAAGCCATCCCCACTGCCTTTCAGGATTCTTATTAGCAAGAAGCATGAGTCAGGAACTAGAGGCAAGTATTAAACCTGGGTATTCCAATATGGGACAGAGCCACCTTAACCACTGTCTTAACTTCTAGGCCAGATGCCCACCCCAGCCTTCCATTTTTCATACTTGAGTAACCTAGCAAAATTAAACTGTAATCAAGTTGGCTTTCACGACTGCATTTCAGAATCCTGTAATGAAAATATTAATAGCACGAGCATTTGTTTAAGTTGGCTGAAACCTCCCTTGCATACTAAATGTGTATTTGTCATTCTTCCATCTATTCATCCATCTTTCCAAAAGGTGTTTGGAGTCTTTGTCACTCTAGAAAGCACTAAGTAAATAAGACACTGCTGCTCAGAAGTCAGCTGTGTTCTCTCACCAAAGAATTGCCCCTTCGATGGTGGGCAGGGACTCTGAAGACGCTACTGGTGCCTTGGTCTTAGAATGATGCCTCTCTCTAACATCTTTCCAACACCTCCCCGTTTCCACTGTTAGATGATTTTTTTTTCCTTCCTCTCTTAACTACAACCAAGTATAGATGGTCCCCACCTTAAAATGGCTTGACTTGGGAATTTTTTACTGAAAACGGTCCAGAAGTGATACACATTCAGAAGAAACCATGCTGCAAAGTTTGAATTTTGATCTTTTCCCAGGCTGGCTGTATCTGGTGAGATACTCACATAGGACGCTAGGCAGCGGCTTTGAAGCACAGCTTTCAGTCAGGCACACAATCCTGAGGGTAAACAACTGACGCTGTAAGTTGTGTGTTCCGTGGGTTAGAGGTTCTAAAAGCATTTGCAGTCAGGCACTAAAGAGCCTGGGCTGGGTCAGTAACTGAGATTTCCCAGTGAATTGTCAGTCACTCCACTCTTCATCACCTAGCACATTTAAGGATATAGAAATCTTTCTACTATTTTTTGTGTGTCCCTTAAATCCATATGGGATAATTTCACCCACCTCTGCCTTACTGGAGCCTAGATTTTCAACCCTGTGGTGTACAACAGGTTTAAGAGAATTGTCACTAGTGAGATAGAAGCAATGGGAGGTGCTTTACATGGAGTTTTTACACTTTTTCAATTTCAAACTGGAGTCCTTTTCAAGGTCTTATGTTGTTAGAGCATGAAGGAAGCCTTTATAATAATGTTGCATGACAGTGCTTAAACATTTTATTCATCACTTATTTCAACTAAGTGAATATAAACAGGGTGCATATTTATTGAGTAATAACAAAAATTTAATTCCCTTAATGTAGATCTCTATTTATTAACTTAAATTCAAGTGAAAGACACTTCCTCCCCAACCCCCAAAAAAGACCAAAAAGATAGAAGTACTATAAGATCTTCGATCACAAAAGAATAAAATATTGAATTACATTTATTCTGGCTTTTTTAAAAGATCTATTTATTTATTTAAAAGGCAGAGATACAGAAAAAGGAGGGGTTGGGGGTGGAAATCTTCCATCTGCTGATTCACTCCCCAAATGGCCGTAATGGCCATACCTGGGCCAGACAGAAGCCAGGAGCTAGGAGCCAGGAGCTTCTTCTGGGTCTTCTAAATGAGTACAAAGACCCAAGCACTTTGGCCATCTTCTGCTGTTCTCCCAGGCCATAGCAGAGAGCTGGATCAAAAGATGAGCAGCTGGGACACAAACTGGCACCCATATGGGATGCCAGTGCCTCAAGCATAAGCTTAGCTTACTGCGCCACGATGATGGCTATGCTGCTGTGCTTTTGATCAGGGTCCTGCTAAAGAACCTGGGAAGGCAGTGGAAAATGTTCCAAGTTCATAGGCCGCTGCCACCTTCATGGGAGACCTAGATGGAGTTCCTGGCTCCTGGTTTTAGCCTGGCCAGTCCAGTTTCCTTAACCAGATTTTCCAAAGAATTTCAAGACAATCTAACTCCAAACTAGCTAGCAATATTATCTCCTATCTTTTTTGGTATGCAGCCAATCAGCCAGACTGGTCTACTCACCATTTCTTTGGAAGTGCCCTGAACACTCGCTTCCTTGACATGCTATCATTCCCTGTTCTGTGCTAATCTCGAAGTCTAGCTTAGGTCCCGCCATTTTCATAACGCTTTTGCTGACCACCATACCACACAGTGAATCTCTCCCTCAAGAACACCTCATTGCCCATAGCCCCAGTTGTTTTTCTGGTTTACTAACCATATTCCAGGCTCCTTGTGAGAGAGGCTATAATGTTTTTTACCACTCACTCCCTGCCCAGGACTCCTGAATAAAGAACAAAGAGCTGGGTCCCATCTCTTCGCTGGGCACCTTTTACTCATGTTAGTTCCAGCATTGCCTTCTTATCCTAAATGAAGTTCCTTCATTGGCTAGAAAGCCGAACTACTTTGCATCAAGAAGAGATAATAGGCCGGCGCCGTGGCTCAATAGGCTAATCCTCCACCTTGCGGCGCCGGCACACCGGGTTCTAGTCCCGGTCGGGGCGCCGGATTCTGTCCCGGTTGCCCCTCTTCCAGGCCAGCTCTCTGCTGTGGCCAGGGAGTGCAGTGGAGGATGGCCCAGGTGCTTGGGCCCTGCACCCCATGGGAGACCAGGAAAAAGCACCTGGATCCTGGCTCCTGCCATCGGATCAGCACGGTGCGCCGGCTGCAGCGGCGGCCATTGGAGGGTGAACCAACGGCAAAGGAAGACCTTTCTCTCTGTCTCTCTCTCTCACTGTCCACTCTGCCTGTCAAAAAAAAAAAAAAAAAAAAAAAAAAAGAAGAGATAATTACCTTCTGAAATTCTGTGCTCTCTGCTCATTAACCCATTCTTTCTCAGTTCCAGCTCTGTTGCAGGGCACTGTACAGGACTGTCATGCTTTCCTCACTACATACGGATATACTGGCAAATGCCTACACCCTAGTATACACAAATTTAAGTCTGTGCTGGCAAAAAAGGCAAATGTTTAAAAAAAAACTTGGCTCACACACATGGTGTGCTGCTTGCATGCAAAGAAAGTATAAAAGCTCAGTAAGGATGCCACTTTTAATGGCTTCCAACAATGTGACACGTTTAAATCAAGTTAGTTTCTTCCAACTGGAAACTCAGTGCTATTATGAGGACTATGGTGTTCAAAGATACCAGCTTCCATGAAAGGTATTTTTTTGGCACTTTATCACTAGGAGTTAATTTAGTCCTAATGATTTACTGAGGGCTCACCTACTGAGTACTATGCTCAAGACGTGGAAACCACCTAATACAGGATTAGGCAATATCACAAGATATCACTTAACTAAAGTGAGGGACTAATTTGATGTCTTAAAACACTAGAATAAATATATGGGGGCTGGTGCTGTGGCATAGGTTGAACCTCCATCTGCAGTGCCGGCATCCCATATGGGCTCTGGTTCAATTCCCGGCTGTTCCACTTCTGATCCAGCTTCCTGCTTAATATGCCTGGGAAAGTAGTGGACAATCACATCTGGTTAAGAACCAGCTTTGGAATCTATCTTACAGCTCAGCTCAATACCAGCAATGCAACCTTATAGAGGTTTTATAGTGACTAATGGTCTCAGACCCTCATATGATAGCACCAGTCTCAAGCCATTGTACTTACGAATTGGAGGACTTGCTCCCCTCAGCTATGTAGGGAGTACTTCCTAATTAGGGCTCTTTCCTTCTCTAAGCCTATCTGTTCTGTTTAAATCACTACTTCATCAGATTGTTGTGAGGAATAAGTGACATACTAAGTTTTAAAACAGTGTCTAGATATGATAAGTGTTCAATAAATTATGGTTAACTGTGTGTAATGCAAATTAATATGGAAATACTGTAAATTATGTTACCCCAGCCAAATTCTGTCCAACTGTATTCTACTTGGGGAAATCTTTGAGAGCTGCCTATCATATACCCCTGAGCATACCAGGTAACTGGCCTTTTACTCAGAGCCTTCCCACATGGCATTACCTTGGTGAAGTCAAAACTAGGGCCTAAATCTTAACTCTAAAGACTCAAAGCCTCAATTTTGTTAGAAAAGGTATGCTGACCACTCTCCTGGGAACTAATTTATGTGATCAAAATCATCAGAGTGGAGATTCCTTTACAGTGAGAAATAGAACGGTTACACAGACTAGTACTTGAATTTGGTGATTATTGCATTCTCTGCCTGAAGGCAGGCAACATGGAAAATCGGTTTTGGTTTTCTGTGCAAGGAGTCGATGCAGAGGGAGCCTGCTGGATGGTTTTAGTGACTTGTATGGTAGCACCGTTCTCAAGCAGTTGTATATGAGTTGGGAGACATGCTCCCCTCGACTGTATAGAAAGAGGATGCCTACTCATGGCTCAGAGGATGCCCCCACATACTGCTCACCTCCAGTCTGTGGTCAGGCTGACAGTCCTCAATAGTCACATTCTCTCTGGCTGTCCCAGGTTATACTTGTGTTACTTTGATTGAGTTTGGGGGTCCCCAGAACTCTGCAGTCACTCAGACCTCAGAGTTTTGGTGTTTTTAACCAATGGATTGTTGTTTCTACTATATTTTTAATAGATGGCAGCAGATGATAATCCAAGTGCTTGGGCCCCTGCCATCCACGGAGGAGGCCCAGATGGAGTTCTAGACTCTTGACTTTGGCTTGGCCCAGCTCTGGCTGCTATGGGCATTTGGGAGTAAACCAGTGGATGGAAGATCTCTTGTTCCCCTCTCTCTATCTCTCTGTCACCCTGCCTTTCAAGTAGGTAGAAATAAGTAAGCATCAAAATAAATAAGTAAATACAAACTCAGAGAAAAATGTGTGTTGAGGTGGTTAGGATTTGGGACTTAAATTACGAAGTTCATTGGCTGGGTGTGTACTGGCCCTCTTTCAGTTTTATCCCTGCACGAATAAGGACTCAGTCCGAGACCTCTTGTGCCTGCTCACTATAGCTGAGTTCCCAGAAGTACTTCTGTTTTATTCTACACAAGAGATGAGGGTTCATCCACAGTTCATGTCTTTGAAATGCCTTCTATGCCTTATTTGAAAGAAGGCTCCCTTTATATTTTTGCCACACAGCACATTCTGCTGGACCTGTAAGCATTCAATGGGCACACCCCCACTGGAGAGTGAGCTGCAGCTGAATCTGCTTCTTTAATTCAGCTTCATTTTGTGACGTTATGGGCTTGTATTTAACATCTTAATTGGACTTCTACTATCCTTGCACAAGTTTTAAAGACCTAAGAAAATTGGAAATATTAGAAAAGCCCTTCAATTTGCTTTTAGAAGATCATGATTTTTCCCATGTTTAACATGAAGGTATCATCTAATTTTCTGTTTAAGAATATCTTATTAGGAATGCCTTATTACGTGAAAGCATCTGGACAAAATCAAGGCCAGAGACTCAGTTACTGTAAGATGCTCAGTTAACCAGCCTGAATTAGGCTCTGTAGAGGCAGAAATAACTGGCCCAGCACCCTGTTTTCAGAGGTGGGTGATGAGGAAGACCAGTACTTTGGTTAAACTTTTGTCACAGTTCATGGAGTACACACACATCTCATCTGAGCCTCCCTCGGAACAAGTATTTAGAGTAGGTGTTGTTCCCCAGCTTCACAGACTGAGAAACTGGAGCTTAGGAGACATCAAGAAGTTCACAGAAAATGGAATTAAAAGATAACTTCATTTGGTGCAAAAAAAAAAAAAAGTCTGAAATCCATGAATACAAGGGGTCTTGGAACTAAATATTTTGCACCAAAACAAACTTATCTTTTGAAAATTTTTGTTTTATTTGAAAGGCAGAGACAGAGAACTTCCATCTGCTCGTTCAGTCCCCAAGTACCCAAACAGCTAGGGCTGGGCCAGGTTGAAGCCAAGAACTTGCACCTTAACCCAGGCCTCCCATGTGTGAAGCAGGAACCCAACTACTTGAGCCATCACCTGCTGCCTTCTAAGGTATATATTAGCAGGAAACTGGAATCAGAAGTGGAGCTGGGAATATGAACCCAGGCACTGTGATACGGAATGTGGGCATCCCAAGCAGCATCCTAACCACTGCACAAACACTACCTCTAGACTTATTTTTTTAATTCCCTTTTTCCATGAACTTTTTGAGTACCCTCTTAGAGTACCTTCTGTACCTGGGATAGTACACACCATTCAGCTAATTCCCTCATCATTCTCTACACATGGACACGCATTTTCTGTTGCTATGTCTGTCTCTTTCTGTCTTCCCAACTCCTTCAGCGAGTTTGGTTGGATGTTGAGAGATTTATTTTACTTATCAGTAATTGTAATAATGTTAGGAGTTAGTCTACAAAGGAAAAAAAGATCTCTTGAGATTCAGGGAAGAGAATGAGTTTGCCAATGAATTCACTTCTATTGACTCTTTTTGGTAGTGACCCCTGGGGAAGAAGAGTAGAAATTATCTTGGTACCTTGGTTGATATGAAATGTGAAATGATTGACACTTGGCTGACTGAGGTTCTGCTATATTGCCACTTCAGTGAGCTGAAGAAGCGTGTACTTCATAAGTCATAAGCTAATGGAGCGATAGTGGGCAGGGGGCTCCTTATGCCATGACTAGTGCCACTAGAATATAATTCCTAGGATACTCTGAATATCGTCACACTGCCTATCTCGAAATCATGTTTTCTAATGAAAACATGGTAGATCCTATTTGTTCTATGCTTGCCGATGCCTGAATTTTTAAGACTGCCAGAATACTGAGTTACCTCATTGCCATATTCTTTTTAAAAATTCGGTAACACATAATGTTTCTCCAAAAAGTACAAAGGTTGACCACTGCACCTCCTTTTCATAACCACCCCCAGTTCCCCACAGGGCATGTAGTATTACCAGTTTCTTATTTCTCCTCTTCACTGCATAAGATTGTGTGTGTGTGTGTGTATAAAATAGTGATGTACATGTACTATACTGTTCTGCCCCTTTGCTTTTGTCTCATGCTGTATTTTGAATTGTTGTACACATAGGCCTGCCTCTTTAAAAAAATTAACTGGTGGTTTCTATATATGGCTGATCTATTATTTATTAGCCCATTCCTATCAAAGAGTCTGAGTATTCTCTGTCACCTACAATTTTCTCCTTTGATAAATAATTAACAAAAACTCCTGTGAGTTTGGGCCCTGCTCTTTGGACATTTGTCATCTTTGTTCTTGAAATCAAATGCTTGAAAGTTGTGTCTACATTCATACAAAATCGATGGGTCTCCATCCCGAGATAAGCTTTGGGTGGTGTGTCGTGGGGCAGTCACAGGAGTGTGCTGCTGTCATTTAAGTAGCAGGACATCAGGAAGTTGGGGTTCTCTTTTTTATTTTAAAATTTTCTTTCTTGTTTATTTGAAAGGCAGAGGTACAGAGAGAGGGAAAGAAAGACAGAGAGGGATTTTCTGTTTGCTGGTTCACTCCCCCAAATGGCCACAATGGCCAGGGCTGGGCCAGGCCAAAGCCAGGAGCTCAGAGGCTCTTCCAGGTCTCCAACATGGATGCAAGCAAGGGCTTAATCATTTGGGCCATCATCCGCTGCTTTCCCAGGAACATTAGCAGGGAGCTGGATCAGAAGTGGAGCAGCCAGGTCTTGAACCAGTGCCCAATGGGATGCAGCTTAACCTACAACATCACAACGCTGGCCCTGGGATCCCTATTTCTTAGGACAGCCACTGGAATAATCAACACCAGCATCTAATCCTGAGGATCCATTTGTAAACTCTTGTCAGGTTTTTTTCCTATTCACAAAAATTGTTCCTTTTTATCTCTGCAGTCAGCTTCTAATGTGTACACGTGTGTGTCTTCCATACAAATGACCATGTGTGGAAAGCCCTCTTAAGCCATGTGGAGATAGAGGGAGGAGGGGAGGTCCAATTTCACTGCTTGGGCTGCAGCTGGGAAAGCAATTCTTAGCATCTCAAGTTGCAAGTTTGAATTAATTTTTTCAGAGAAAATGCATTTGGTAGTTAGCTGCCATGGTGGTAGCACAAGTATGCTAGTATTATACTATAGATGCATTTTGGGTTCAGCAGGATTTTTTAGACCAAGTGCTATTCATAACATTGTTTCCATGAAAAATATACCAAAGTCTCAAATGGAAAACAATTTGTTTGTTGGTATTTATGAATATTGTGGTGGATCTGTAGGGCCAGATTTAGTAGTTGAAACCAAATATCATGTGGACTGTGAGAAATCTTTATGTAAATGGGATGAGGGAAACAAAAATATTCAAATTTTTAAAAATAAAACATTGGGCCCGGCACTGTAGCATAGCGGATAAAGGCATGCATCATCTGCAGTGCCAGCATCCCATATGGCCGCCAGTTTGAGTCCTGTCTGCTCCACTTCCAATCCAGCTCCCTGCTAATGCACCTGGAAAAGTAGTAGAAAATAGCCCAAGCCCACGTGGGGGGCCCAGAAGAAGCTCCTTGCTCCTGGCTGGCTTCGGATTGGCCCAGCTCCGGCCATTGCAGCCATTTAGGGAGTGAACCAGCAGATGGAAGACCTCTCCCTCTTTCTGCCTCTGCCTCTCTGTAATTCTGCCTTTCAAATAAATAAATAAATTTTTAAAAATATATACAATCTTTGTGCTGTTTGCTGAGACTACAGTGAGACTTAAGTAGGATGAACCTTTTACTTAGGTATAGGATTATTGGAGTCAGTGAGGAAGGGGCAGAACTGTGAAAAATAGGGACTTTATTTTCTCAGCAGAGGAGTAAGTTTCAGAAAGAAAGAAAACACTAGCTTAACCAAGGACGCTTCAACAGACTGACTAAAAGTGGCTTTGTGCCCCTCAGAAATGGAGACAACACTTGAAATTTTGTAGACAGAATTGTGGATACAAATCTGGTAAGGTCACTGAGAAAAACTGACAAGGGTGGATGGTAAAATGATGACAGAAATGCAGGCTATATCCTAACTTATCTGATTTGTGAATGCTGTATACCCCCAGGTTTCCTCTTACCATCAAAGAGCATATTGTTTTTGTCTTTAAAAATATTTTTATGGAACTTTCCAAACATACATTAAAATGAAGAGACTAGTAGAGTGAATTCCATGTACCCATCAGCCAGCCTCAACAATTGTAAACATTTTGGCAATCTTGTTTTTCTCTTTCTGTTCCTTTTTGTTCACCTGGAGTATTTTAAAGCAAATTCCATGCAGCATAATATTGTACCTATAAATACTTCAGAGATATTGCTTCCATACTGTTGAGGTGGATTCGTTCTGAGAGAAGGAGCATGGTGCAGGCAAGAGGCGCAGAGTCACCACACAGACCCCAGGAGTCAGGTGAAAGCGGGCCAGAGGCGAGCAGCCCGCAGACTCGTTTATTTCAGTTGGTATAGCAGCTTAAATAGCCAAGGCAGCCAATTCGGTCAAGGGCGGTTTATGCCCTAACCAATCACAGCCTGCTGCCAGGCAGTATCTGAAGCCATCCAATCATAGCCTCTTGCCAGGCAGGCTCCATTGCCAGGTGGGTTTCGAAGCCATTCCTGAGGAACTGATGCTAGCTTGCCTGCGACCATCTTGGCATGGCCTTCTCATTCTACCACACCATACCAAGTTTTTTTGCTTGTTTATTTTGTTTGTTTTTTACAAAACATTTATTGGAGCCAGCGCTGTGGTGTGTAGCTGGTTGAACTGCCATCTGCAGTACCAGCATCTCATAAGGGCATGATGTGAGTCCCAGCTGCTCCACTTCCAATCCAGCTCCCTGCTAATGCACCTGGGAAAGCAACAGAAGATGACTCAAGTGCTTGGGCCCCTGGACTCACATGGGAGACCCAGATGAAGAAGCTGGTGGTTCTTGGCTTCTGTCTGATCCAGCCCTGGCTGTTGGGGCCATTTGGAGAGTGAACCAGTGGGTGAAAGACTTCTCTCTGCCTCTGCCTCTGCCTCTCCCTCTCCTTCTCTGTAATTCTTTCAAATAAATTTTAAAAAATCTTTCTTAAAAATAAAAAATAAAATAAGATGTATTTTATTTATCTTAAAGGTAGAGTGACAGAGCGGAAGGAAGGAAAAAAATCTTCCATCCACTGGTTCTTCCTCCAAATGGCTGCAATGGTTAGGGCTAGACCAGGCTGAAGCCAGAAACTAGTAATTCTGTCCGGGTCTCCCACGTGGGTAGCAGGGGCAGAAGTACTCAGGCCATTGTCTGCTGCCTTCCCAGGAGCATTAGCAGGGAGCTGGATTGGAAGCAGAGCATCTGAGACTCAAATCAGCACTCCGGTATGCCAGCTTCCACTTTTAAGGCCATTTATTTGTCAGGGAACCCAAATCATTGGTCCTACAGTGTCTTCTCCATTGTGATTTGTTGATTTGGCTAGTTGCAGCCCATGGAAGCATATTCCTGTTATCTCTTATAACCTGATAGTTATACCCAAAGGCATCACTGGTCTCATTATGTCAGCCAGGCCTGGTTGTGTAATTTTATACTTAGTGTAAAATTAATTAGGGCAGTCAGGTGGTGACATCCTTCTTCTCCACTATTTTAAAGTTTCCCAGCTGTTTTCACCAAATAGCTTAAGGAATTACAGCCTAGACCTGTTGTTTCATCATTATTCACATGTATATATCTATATAATTTTAACAAATGTATTGAAGTATAATTTATATAAGTAGACATTTTTCTAATTTTTTTTTTTTTGACAGGCAGAGTTAGACAGTGAGAGAAAGAGAGACAGAGAAAAAGGTCTTCCTTTTTCCGTTGGTTCACCCCCAAGTGGCCGCTATGGCCGGTGCACAGCGCCGATCCGAAGCCAGGAGCCAGGTGCTTCCTCCTAGTCTCCCATGTAGGTGCAGGGCCCAAGGACCTGGACCATCCTCCACTGCCTACCCGGGCCACAGCAGAGAGCTGGACTGGAAGAGAAGCAACCAGGACAGAATCCGGCACCCCAACCGGGACTAGAACCTGGGGTGCCGGCGCCACAAGCGGAAGATTAGCCTAGTGAGCCGGGGTGCTGGCCAGACATTTTTCTAATTCTTAAAATTTTTTTCTACTTTTTAAAATGTATTTGCAAGATAGATAGAGACAGAGATCTTCTATCTGCTGATTAACTCCCTAAGTGCCTGCAATAGCTGGGACTGGGCCAGGTTAAAGCCAGAAGCCTGGAACTCAATCCCTATCTCCCACATAGGTGGCAGAACCCCATTACTTGAGCTATCCACGGCTGCCTTCCAGGGAGCAGCACACTAGCAGGAAGCTGGAATTGGGAGTGGAGCCAGGACTTGAACCCAGACGCTTCAGTATGGAAAACGGACATCCCAAGTGGTGTCTTATCTGCAGTGCCAAATGCCTACCCTATAAACACATATATTTAAAGGGTATGACATACAAGAATCTTCAAGGGGCTGGCGCTATGGTGTACCGGGTAAAGCCACCACCTGCGGCACCAGCATCTCATGTGGGTGCGGTTCAAGTCCTGGTTGCTCCACTTCCGATCCACCTCTCTGCTGTAGCCTGGGAAAGCAGTAGAAGATGGCCCAAGTCCTTGGGCCCTGCACCCGCGTGGGAAGGCCTAAAGGAAGCTCCTGGCTCCTGTCTTAGGTTCGGCGCAGCTCTGGCTGTTGTGGCCAGTTGGGGAGTGACAGCGGATGGAAGACCTCTCTCTCTCTCTCTCTGCCTCTCCTCCTCTCTCTGTGTAACTCTGACTTTCAAATAAATAAATCTTTTTTTTTTTTTTAAAGTCTTCAAAAGGTTCATGGAAAGCCCTTTTTTTTTTTTTTTTTTTTTTTTTTTTTTTTTTTTTGACAAGCAGAGTGGACAGTAAGAGAGAGAGACAGAGAGAAAGGTCTTTCTTTGCTGTTGGTTCACCCTCCAATGGCCGCCGCCGCCAGCACACTGCGCTGATCTGAAGCCAGGAGCCAGGTGCTTCTCCTGGTCTCCCAAGGGGGTGCAAGGCCCAAGCACTTGGGCCATCCTCCACTGTACTCCCTGGCCACAGCAGAGAGCTGGACTGGAAAAGGGGCAACCAGGACAGAATCTGGCGCCCCGACCGGGACTAGAACCCGGTGTGCCGGCGCCACAAGGCGGAGGATTAGCCTATTGAGCTGTGGCACTGGCTGGAAAGCACATTTAATATATGTGGATTTCATAACATTTTTGTGCCAAAAATAATCTTTTAATTCTATTTTCTATGAACTTTGTAAAGTACCCCATCAATATATACTTCAACATAAGTATATACATGAATATACATTTTTATGGTTTACCAGCTTCTGCAGAGAATGTAGTATTTGAGAGGCACATTTCAGGGACAGGCTATAATATCCACAGTCAGATTTTTAAAGAGTAAGACCTGATTCTCAGTTTTAGAGAATTTTTCCGTATGGCAAGAAAGAATAGCACATCTTTAGTTTGGTCCTTGCTTTATCACTAGATTGTCAGGGAGATCATGCTAAAAAAAGCCAAACACTGTGTTTTCCCCTTACAGACATTCAGCTATCCGAACCTCCTGTTTGCAGACATGCACCTGCTATTTTGGAGGATTATAATAAACATGACCTTCTTTTGGAAGGCTCCTCTTCCCAGCTGACTTCGTGTTCTGTTTGAAAACCACAAAATAACAATCTCAAAATAATTATTTTTAAGAGAAAAATCATTTTATTTCTATAAAAACTCTTCTTTCTTTTTTCCTTTATGGAAGCTTCTTTGTATCATGTAGTAATCCAAGCCAGAATGAGACACAGGAAGTAATTTGCATCATGCAAGTCTCTTACCCAGTTGCTTATGTGCTGAATTGAGGTTTCTTTTCTTTCAAGTAATTTTTTTTTCAAGATTTACTTATTTGAAAGTCAGAGTTACAGAGAGGGAGAGACAGAGAGAATCTTCCATCTGCTGACTCACTCCTCAGATGGCTGTAATGGCTGGGGCTGGACAAGAACGAAATCAGAGTCAGGCATATCATCGGGGTGTCCCACGTGGGTGGCAGGGTCCCAAGTATTTGGGCCATCCTCCACTGTTTTTCCCAGGCGCATTAGCAGGGAGCTGGACTGGAAGTAGAGAAGTCAGGACTCAAACTGGTGTCACAGGTGGTGCCTTTACCTCCTATATCACAATACCAGTCCCTGAAGTGAGATTTCTGCTGCATTTAATGATTTCTGTGCCACTGGGCCAAATATGCAGTGTGACTAAAAACAGAGGATGATGCTGGTTTTCAATAAGGAGAAGTGTTAGCACATAAGCAGATCAGGATTCTATTGCACAGAACAATCTTTTCTTGTATTAAGGAACCCTGACCTATGAGTAATATCTTTCTTCTATTGTTGGAGCATTCATGTGTTGGAATACTTAGGGAAGTTGGGTTTGCTAACCAGGGAATGAGTAGAGCTGATTCTCTGGGCTTCTGAGAGAACTAGTATTAAGCAAACCCTAAGCAATAAAACTGATAGGAAAAGAATACTGGGGTATCCCAGAATGCACCCAGTGCCAGTTTGAGGTCAACACTATGAATCTCCTCTAGAACATGCAGAGCCAATACCAGTTTGTAGGCAGCAGAAACTACTGCGCGCAGAATGGACCTTCATATTCTTAGGTAGCCAATCCGGTTTTCCTTCACTTTTGGCTGCCACTTCTCTGCAAAGAGTCAAGTGTAACGTTTCTAAGAGTATATGAGTACATGCATGTGTGTGTGTGTATTTGATCTTCTAGTATTTTCAGAATTTCCCTGAATTTAATATGTGCAGTCTTCTTTTGCTACCTTGTTCTCAATCTACTATCCTGGAAAAATGGTTAACTTTTGGGCCCTGACTTCTTTGGCAAGAGTATGAGTTTAACGAATTAAAAAATCTGATCCCTTGAAGTCCAGCTAACTTGAGCTTTTTCTCCTTAATCTCCATCAGTCAGCCTGCAGATCTTGATCACCAGAGACCTGAATGAAACAATGTGTGTAGCCTAGCATGAGGTCATCACTGCTACCACACACACAAGTGCAAAACCTACCTTCCTCTCACGAACACCATTAATAGTAGTGAGCCACAATACAGGTATCACGGTGTGACAGTTCAGCCCGAGACCGCTTCACTGGAGTGAAATGGAAAGACTTTTTATTTTAAAAGTCTATGTGGGGCTCTGAGTGTACTAAAAATTATTGAATTATACACTTTAAATCAGTGAATTTTGTGGTATGCAAACGATACCTCAGGGCAATTGTTTAAAGATATTTGCCAAGATTAAAATACATAAAATTGAACTGATACTTGAGGTTCTAGAAATAGACAAAATCCTCGTGAAGACAACTGAAAACAGAACCTTAAGGCCAGCCTACCTTTCAGGAAAAGAGGAGACACAGGAAAACAGAGAAGGTGTGACTATAGACGTACAAAGAAAAACAAAAAAATACAGTAGCCTAAAATCCAGGAGAGGGGCTGGCATTGTGGTACAGCAGGTTGGGCTGCTGCCTGTGTTGCTGGCATCCCATGTAGGAGTATTGGTTCAAGTCCTAGCTGCCCTGCTTCTGATCCAACTCCCTGTTAATGTTCCTGAGAAAGAAGTGGAGAATGGCCCAAGTACTTACTCCCCTGCTACCCATGTGGGAAACCTGGATGGAGTTCCTAACTCCTGGCTTCAATTTGATCCAGCCCTAGCTGCCTAGCTGTCCCTGTTCAGCCATTTGAGTAGTGAACCAGCAAATATCTTTCATCATTCTCTCTCTCTCTCTGCCTTTCAAATAAATAAATACATCTTTTTCAAAAATAATAACAAAATTCAGGAGAGAATGAGTAGTGCATGTCAAATACAGAATAAATATGAGGAATTGAGAAAAGGTTAAATAATTATAAGAAAATTTCCAGTGACCTTTGATAAAAGTCTCCATGAGATGGAGGTGTTAAGGAATGAGGTATGAGGGACATGAAGCTGCATGAGACTCATGCCACAAATAAAGTAAGCAGGAGAGGGCTAAAACCTAGCAACAGTGTCAAGGATAGCCTAGAGGAAAGGGAAACTTGTGTCTGTCTGTCTGTCTCTCCCTTTAAACAGAAGACAATTGAAAATAATTGTAGTGCCAGGAAGGAGGCAAATGAATGAGAGCAGAGAATGCAGGAACGGAGGCCGAATTCTAGCTCTTCCTATGACTAGAGAAGTTGCTATGCAGTGTGAAGCAAGCATATGTACCCTACCAGTTCATCTGTCTTTTGTCGGAAAGCAGGGTTGACCCTTCCCATAGGTAAACCAGTGTGTAGGGCCCAGTGTCCTAGATGAACTCTGCTTCTTTTTCATTGAAGACAGAATATCTTAATGCAAGTGAGACATTGCCATGTTGGCATATTCTTAAAACTGCTGTAAGCCAGCATTGGATAGACTTGAACATCAGCACTTGCTTAGTGATGACAGAGGAGTGAAAGCATACTCCGCAAGAGCTCTGGCACACCCAGCCCGGTAGGTCCTGTCTTTTGTGGCCAGCAGCTACTGCTTAAGTGGACTTTCAGCTCTCAGGTCGGCTTTGGAACCCTTCTCAGAAGAGTCAGAGTCTCCAGAAGCCTCTGAGCTAGACTGACCTAGAGGTTAGCCCTCGCCCACTTGCCCACCCCTCCACATTCAAGCAGAGTGGTAATGAAGGAAAAAGGGAAAATCCAGCAGCCTTCAAAGACCCACTGCCTGTTCAGCAATCCCAGGGCCGCACTACCCCATAGCAAAACACTTCTGAAGTTTCTTTCCCTAAGCCCTCCCTTCTCAATGTCTGCCTCTGTTTTTTTGTGTTTGTTTTAGCTATAAATATGAAAATTCAAAAGGCTAGTGTCATTGTACTTTTATAGTTCTACACAATACTCTAGAATGTGGCACTCTCCCCTTTTGGATTATTAACTAGATCTTAATGTCTTTTCTATCTTGCTTTTTTAAAAATTCTTTTTCATAATTACATATTGACATTAAATTATCTTTTCCCATACCTCTTGAAGTAAGGTGTTAGCAGCAAAGAAAATTCACTTTTAACATGTTATTTGTAAAAAGTGTATTCACTGTGTCTCTTCAAGAAGTCTTTGCTTGTGTGGTAGATGCAATTCTGAGTACATTTAGTGAATTGAAGGGTTAAAATACCCAGTACTGTCGCATATGGCAGTGAGCAGAATCACAGATGTTGATGATACCACGTAATTAGTATTCTTTTATGTAAATGAAGACTGTCAGCATGTTACCATAGTGTCTACTCTCTCTGAAGCTGGAATTTATGCCACTTGGTCTTACCAAGACTGGGCAAGCTTATTCCATGTCCTTAGTTAAAGAACTGAGGAAAAAATCAATACATTGAGAGAGAGAAAATAGGAACTCCTTAGATTCCCTTTATTTTTTCCCTATATTCCTTTTGTTGATTTTTCTTCCAGAAATTTTACTTCTGGTGATGCAGCTGTGCATTTAGGATTCCCTAAGAAATTTGTTATTTGAGAATAATGTAAATAGTGCAATTCAAATCATATTTTCAAGGTATAGATTTTTTAAGATGATTCTAATGGTTAATCCTCTCATGCAGACTTTTTAAAAGGTGATGTTATAAATTTGGAAATTTGTCAGAACAAGTGGCAAAAGTTGGGGAGATTGCATTGTCTTTTTTTTTTTTAAGATTTCTTTTTATTTATTTGAAAGGCAGAGTTACAGAGAGGATGAGAGACAGAAAGAGATCTTCCATCCACTGGTTCACTCCCCAAATGGCCACAACAGCTGGAGCTGGGCCAGGCTGAGGCGAGGAGCCGGGAGCTCCCTCCACATCTCCCACGTGGGTGCAGGGGCCCAAGCATTTGAGCTGTCTTCTGCTGCTTTCCCAGTCACATTAGCAGGGAGCTGTATCTATCGGAAGTAGAGCAGCTGGTTTGCAGGCAGAGATGTAATCTATTACGCCACAACGCTGGCCCCCATTATCATTTCATTTAATAGTGATAGTTATCTATAGTAGAATGATTTTAAATCCTGGTTATGGTTTTGGCTTCAGTTAATTCAGATTTTTAAAATAAAAACATGGTAGTTAAAAAACTGAAAGCTAATATCTTGTCTCGTGTACTTTGCTGAATGCAGCTCAATCCTGGGTGTGCAGGTGTGCTGATCTACTTGCTGATGTAGACCCTGACAGACACATCCTGTCCTTTTCAGTCGCACTGCAAGTTTATCTGTTTTGGATTCCGGGGCCCGCCAGCCTGGATGATGTATGTTTGAAGTGGAAATGTTAGCATTATTATGACTTTTGAGAATATTGAAGGGAAAACTGTCAAATAAATTCTCTCTCTCTGCCAGGGAGTGTCAGGCCTTGCTCTGTAACAAAGTGATGAGACTGTGTCTGAGAGGCAAGTCAAACACATTGTGTTTCTGGAGCCGAGCATACCTGTGGTTGTGTTTTCTGTATTCACCAGCTTGTGTGCTGGTTAAGGTGCCTTTTTTTCATGTCACTTTGGAAGATTTCCATGCCATGGTCAGATATGCTCTTCCTCTAGACAAGCTCGTCTGCCTACCTTTTTATCAGCAGGGTGAGGTGCAAAGCAGCCCTGTGTTTTCCTGAATGGATTTGCTCTGCCATATGGCAGGTGAGAGTCACCACGACAGATTTGTAATGGGGAAGGGTTGTGCAGGAACGGATGTGCGTGATCAGCAGATTTATAGATTGGAAATGAAATGGGAAGAACGCTTTTCCAGAGGGCCCAGGCGTTTGGCAGTTCACCGTGGGGCTGGTGTAGGATAATTCGTCCATGTCTTTCTGGTTTGGCTCTTGGTTGTTCTAGCACAGGAGATGATTCTGTAAGGCACCAGTGTTCTGGGTTATTGTGTTGCTGTATCCCTACAGAAATATTCTCTTTGTATGATTTCAAGCTGTGCTATATTTCATATGATAACATCTCAGTAACAATTAAATTCCTGAACACATCGAGGGTAAAATGGGGATTTGCCAGGTATCAGGGTTTGAGTTATAAATTTCAAATTTGATTCAGCAAGTACTGAATCTATGGAAGGAATGAAAACAAAAAGAAAAAAGTGAGCTTTTTATTTTTTTAAAGTATTGCTGGTGTATTTAAGCCCATCCTGTTTTGTTTTGTTTTGTTTTGTTTTACGATTTATTTACTTATTTGAAAGAGTTAACATAGAGAGAGGAGAGGCAGAGAGAGAGAGAGAGAGGTCTTACATCTACTGGTTCACTCCACAATTGGCCACAACGGCCAGAGCTGCACCAATTCATAGCCAGGAGCTTTCTTCAGGCCTTCCCACGCAGGTGCAGGGGCCCAAGGGCTTGGACCATCTTCTACTGCTTTCCAAGGCCATAGCAGAGAGCTGGACCAGAAGTGGAGCAGCTGGGACTTGAACCATCGCCCGTATAGGATTCCAGCACTGCAGGTGACAGCTTTACCAACTACGCCACAGTGCCAGCCCCCATCCTGTTTTAATACTGGAGTCACCAGCCACATGTGACTATTTAGATTTCAGTTAATTAAATAAAATTTAAAATTCAGGCCTACAGTCTCCCTAACTGCATTTCAAGTGCCCTGCAGTCATGTGTGACTAGTTACTGGAGTACAGGACAGCATAGATAAAGAATATTTCCATCATTGCAGAAAGCTATTCTGGTCTGTGTTGGTCTAAATGGAAGAATTTTTTAAGATTTATTTTATTTATTTGAAAGAGACTTTCAAAGGGGGGGGGTCTTCCATCTGCTGGTTTGTCGCTCCCCGTCTTCGTGGAGGAACGACACAGGACCCTGCACTGTTCTTTTGTCTGCTCGGCCCTCCCCGGGTTTGCTGCTGGTTCTTCCCGGGTTGGCTACCGTCCCTTCCACCTCTGTGGAAGGGCGGTTCCCCCTGCCACTTTCCCCACTTCCGCGGGGGAGCGGCACACCGCCGGCCGGCTCTCTCGGGGGCTGCACAGGTGTTCCTTCAGCTGGATGTTCCTCCTGCATGTTGTCTCTCTCCTCCTTTATAGTCCTCTTCCACCAATCCCATCTCTGCTACCCACACGCCGAGTACGCTGCTCTCCTCCAATCAGGAGCAGGTCCTGCTGTTTATTGGTTGAACTGGAGGCAGCTGTGTAGAAGCTGTTTCCTCCTCTCCCAGCGCCATATTGTGGGAGAGCAGATGCATAGAATAAGTCTTAATTCCAGTAACTTAGTCTAGTCCGAGTTGCTCCCCACACTGGTTCACTCCCCAAATGGCCCCAACAACCAGAGCTGAGCCTATCCAAAGCCAGGAGCTTCTTCCGGGTCTCCCACATGGATGAAGGGGCCCAAGGACTCGGGCCATCCTCTGCTGCTTTCCCAGGCACATTAGCAGAGCTGGATCAGAAGTGGAATAGATGAGATTCAAACCGGCACCCATATGGTATGCCAGTGCTACAGGCCAGGGCTTTAACCTGCTGCGCCACAGCGCTGGCCCCTAAATGGAAGAATCTGAGTAATGAAATTCTTTCTCTGGTTTCTATGAGGAGTTATTCATCTCTCTAATGTTTATTAGAATAATATACAAAAAAAGAATCATCTGTGAGCATGTTTAAAATGGAGATTTAACCCCCTCTCCAGACTCAGATTCATTCTCTGGAATAGTAACCAGGAGGTAGCCTAGGAAATTCTGATGCTGATGGTGGTTAGAGCACCACCCTCACCCTCACACACGCCACTGTTGTGGCACAGCAGGGTAAGCTGCTGCCTGCAACATCAGAGCACTGGTTTCATGTCCTCACTGCTTTACTTCCATTCCAGCTTCCTGACAATGCACCTGGGAAAATTGCAGCTATTTGGGGAGTGAACCTGTGGATGGAAGACCTCTCTGTGTCACTCTGCCTTTCAGACAAATAAAATAAATCTTAAGGGGAAAAAGAGATAGGCGGTTCACAGACTACATTTGGAAAACTAAGTGAGAAGCCTGAGAATTGCCTATCTCTTGATTCCCCACTCACCTCGTTCTTTCTCTACAGATCTTCTTTTGTGCCCCCAGAAACTGACTGTAAGCATCATGTGTACCCAATTTGTACTCTGCATTGAGACTAAAGAGCAAAAAGAAAATTCCTTTTTTTATCATTCATCTTTTTAACATAAATAGGTTTTGATTTGGCTGTGCCCTAAGAAAAGTAAATAAAAGTGATTGTTCCAGTACTCTTCTGGAATGTGTGTAAGGGTATTTCTGACAGAATACTTTTCACTACTAAGAGCTGAATACCGACAAGTCCTGGCATTATAAAAGAGTAAAAACAAAGATGACACCCGATTTCTTTATGGAAGGAGAATATAACTAGTCAGAAAATGGATGGGGGTAGTGCTGTGGTGCACCGGGTTAAAAACCAGGCATGCAGCACTGGCATTGCTGGTTCAAGTCCCGGCTGCTCCACTTCTGATACAGCTCCCTGCAAATGCACCTGTGCAAGCCGCAGAGGATGGCCCAAGTCCTTAGGCCCCTGCACCCACGTGGGAGACCAGGAAGAAACTCCTGGCTCCTGGCTTCGGATCAGCCCAGCCTTAGTCGTTGTGGCCATCTGGGGAGTGAACCAGTGAATGGAAGACCTCTCTCTCTGTCTCTACTTCTCTGTAACTCTGCCTTTCAAATAAATAAAATAAATCTTTAAAAAAAAAAGAAAATGGATAAACACATCCAGAGAAATGACTTATAGGGCACTCAGCAACAAGTCAATATAAAAATAATAATTTGGAATAATAATAAAGAGTAATAATTAGAAACATAATATAGTAGAAACTAAATCCGGGCAGTGCTCAAAGGAAAAGCATGCCCTGACTTGACTGGGAATAATCTAGGTTGCTTTCCTTTTCGTGGTTTAAAGTTTCCTTTATGAAGACATGGCTCTGCCATCTGGAATGGGCAGTGAAAAGGATAAGCACCTGGAGTCTGATCCTGCAGTACATGAGTTTGTTCTGTGGGTTTTCCTAATAGACCAGTCCAAAAGTGGCATCTGAAAACTAAAGGGACACCTCAAAGTACACTGGGTCTAGCTCTTCTCTGGGCTCAGCTGATAATCACTGAACTGTATTTGCTCACAGGGATGAAAACTGGGGAGAAATGAGGTGAAAGAAAGCCACTTTATAAGAGGAACTATCTTTATGGGATTTTAAATCCTGGTATTGAAGGGGGGAAAAAGTGGTCAGGGTTCCAAAGAATAAAAAGCTGTCTTTTAAAATAGTCATCTGTGGGGCCAGCGTTGTGGTGTAGTTTGTTAAGCTTCCACCTACAATGCTAACACTCCATATGGGTGCTGGTTTGAGTCCCAGCTGCTCTACTTCCAATTCAGCTCACTGCTAATGTGTCTGGGAGAGCAGTGGAAGAAGTGCTTGGGTCCCTGCCACCCATCTGAGAAACCTGGATGAAGCTCCTGGCTCTTGGCTTTGGCTAGGCCTAACCCCGGCTGTTGCAGCCATTTGGGGAGTGAACCAATAGATGGATGATCTCTGTCTCTCCATCTGTCTGTCTGTCTCTCTATCTGTATCTCTCTGTAACTCTGCCTTTCAAATAAATAAATAAAATTTTTTTAAAAAATAAAATAGTCATCTGGGGGCCAGCATTGTGCTACAGCAGTTTAAGCCACTGCCTGTAATACTGGCATCCTGTGATCCCATATATTGGAGTGCCAGTGTGAGTACCTGCTACTCTACTTTCAATCCAGCTTCCTGCTAAAGACAGCCCCTGCCACCCAAATGGGAGATCCAGATGGAGTTCCTGGCTCATGGCTTCAGTGCGGCCCAGACCTGGCTGTTGCAGCCATTTGGGGAATGAACCAACAGACAGAACATCTTTCTCTCTCTCTCTCTCCCTCCTTTCCTCTCCCCCTTTCTCTTCATCTCTCTGTCATTCTGCCTTTCAAATAAATAAATAAATGAATCTTTCTAAAAAAAAAAATCAGTCATCTGGCTTATTTCCCTTGGAGAAATTGTCCCCTAGGATTCTATCCATGGGTTTTCTGACAAATACCAAAGAAGAAATGTAAAGAAAAAAAAAAGCTCACTATATACCAATGTTGGTTTATTTATTTATTTATTTATTTGAATGGCAGAGTGACAAAGAAATGGAGTGAAAAGGGAGGGAGACAGATGGACAGAGAGATCTTCCATCTGCTAGTTCCTTCCCCTAAAAGCTGCAATAGCCAGGACTGGGCCAGGCTGAAGCCAGGATCCAAGAATTCTATGATGGTCTCCCAAGTGGATGGCAGGAACCAAGCACTTGGGTCATCTTCCACTGCTTTCCTAGGCACATTAGCAGAAAGCAGGACTAGAACCAGCACTCTGACATGGGATGTCACATCACAAGTGGACATGACACTAGCCCCTGAACACTATTTTTTTTTTATTTGACGGAGTTATAGACAGTGAAAGAGACAGAGAGAAAGGTCTTCCTTCTGTTGGTTCACTCCCCTAATGGCCGCTATGGCCGGCACTTCACCGATCCGAAGCCAGAAGCAGGGTCTCCCATGCGGGTGCAGGGACTCAAGCACTTGGGCCATCCTCTGATGCCCTCCCGGGCCACAGCAGAGAGCTGGACTAGAAGAGGAGCGACCGGGACTAGTACCTGGTGCCCCAACTGGGACTAGAACCCCCGGTGAGCCACGGTGCCGGCCTGCCTGAACACTTTTAAAAAGCATTTTCACATAGTTCATATAGAAGATTTGTTGCTTTCTTTTTCCTCAGTAGTTAAAGACTTTAATACCAGTGTCACTGCCCTTTTTGTCTTAAATAAAATGTCTCCTTCCTTACTTGCTTAATTTTTCATTAAAAGTTAAAAAAAAGTCCTTTCTACAAGATTTAATTGTTCTTTGCAAAAAGACACATTAAATGTTATTTAAATGGAGGCTCACAGCCACACACACCCCCAACCCCCCCCCCCTTAGCCAAGTATCATTAAAATGATACTCTGTTCTATAAAGCAAGGCTTTTGCTTATCTTTATCTTGTTATCTCTGCTTTGAGTGCATTGAACTCCACCTAATATTGCCTTTTTTATTTGAGGCCCTTCATCTCTCCTGTTGGCACTTGAAATACCATAACTCTCAAAGGAACTTTCAAAAGTACCAATCTCGAATTGAAAACTAAGAGTCACAGTGAAATGCCAGTGGCAAGCCTTCTTCTAAGAAACTATTTTTGCTGAAAGTATTTTCATTTTCTTTTTCTTTTTCCTTCTTGGGGACTTTATCATGCCAGGTTAAGAGCGTGGCAACTTCTCTGAGACATGGATAGATGCAAACATGTAGGACGGTTACGGCTCGCCCAGGACCACTCGATCCTGAACCCTCAGAAGTGGCGCTGCCTGGAGTGCGCCACCACCGAGTCCGTGTGGGCTTGCCTCAAGTGCTCCCACGTGGCCTGCGGCCGCTACATCGAAGACCACGCCCGGAAACACTTCGAGGAGACTGGACACCCGCTGGCCATGGAAGTCCGGGACCTGTACGTGTTCTGTTACCTGTGCGAGGACTACGTGCTCAACGATAACCCGGAGGGGGACCTGAAGCTGCTGACAAGCTCCCTGCTGGCCGTGCGCGGCCAGGAGCAGGACCCGCCGGTGAGGCGCGGGCGGACGCTGCGGTCCATGGCTGCGGGCGAGGACGTGGTCCCGCCGCAGCGCGCTCCTCAGGGACAGCCGCAGATGCTCACGGCTCTGTGGTACCGGCGCCAGCGCTTGCTGGCCAAAACCCTGCGGCTGTGGTTCGAGAAGAGCTCCCGGGGCCGGGCGAAGCTGGAGCAGCGGCGGCGGGAGGAGGCGCTGGAGCGCAAGAAGGAGGCGGCGCGGCAGCGGCGGCGCGAGGTGAAGCGGCGGCTGCTGGAGGAGCTGGCCAGCGCCCCTCCGCGCAAGAGCGCGCGCCTGCTCCTGCACGCGCCCCGCGCCGCCGCCGGCCCCGCCGGCCTGCCTACCTCACGCCGAGCGCCCGCCGCCGCCGCCGCCGCGCTCAAGCCGCGCCGCCAGCCGGCGGTGGCCCCGGGCGTCACGGGCCTGCGCAACCTGGGCAACACCTGCTACATGAACTCCATCCTCCAGGTGCTCAGCCACCTCCAGAAGTTCCGAGAATGTTTCCTGAACCTCGACCCTTCCACAACCGAGCACCTGTTTCCCCAAGCCACCAACGGGAGGGCTCAGCTCTCGGGCAAGCCCGTCGGCGGCTCGGCCACTGAGCTGTCGGCGCGCAGCCACAGGGCCGAGGCGTGCGAGCGGGAGGGCCTCTGCTGGAACGGCGGGGCCTCCATCAGCCGGAGCCTGGAGCTCATCCAGAACAAGGAGCCCAGCTCAAAGCACATCTCCCTCTGCCACGAGCTGCACACCCTCTTCCGAGTCATGTGGTCGGGGAAGTGGGCCCTGGTGTCGCCCTTCGCCATGCTTCACTCGGTGTGGAGCCTGATCCCCGCCTTCCGCGGCTACGACCAGCAGGATGCGCAGGAATTTCTCTGCGAGCTGCTGCACAAAGTGCAGCAGGAGCTGGAGTCAGAGGGCGCCGCACGCCGCATCCTCATCCCCTTCTCCCAGAGGAAGCTCACCAAACAGGTCTTAAAGGTGGTGAACACTATATTTCACGGGCAGCTGCTCAGTCAGGTAGGTCTGTGCCCACCCCATCCACAAAACTGCGGCCAGAGGGAGGATTGTGTGTCCTCTCCCGGAGTGTTGGGCTAATCAGCATAGGCAGCGTTGGCTGTGATGCTGCCGACTGAGGGTAGCCACTGTGCTTCTCGCTGATGGCCTTGTTGGTGAACTTTTGGGTTGTTTCTTTCCTGCCAAATTTTTGGTTTAACTGGCCATACTGCTCTATTATCAGTGAATGACTAACCATTAACAGGTGTATATGATTGAGTGCTCGTTGTTGGCCTGCCATCCTTTCATCCGTGTTAGGAAACTGAGTAGAGCTTACCTGTAATCCTGTTTCCACAGTAGTTTGAAATAGCATTCTTGCTTCTGTAAACGCAAGGAAGGGAGGTGGCTGGGAGCATGCCAGAGACCCAAGCAAGCCTCCTTCCTGCTGCTTTACTTTTTCATTTCCTGGATCTTTAGCCATATAGAGACCTAAGCAAAGATTCATAGGTAAGATCTTGTGTAAAGATGCAGAAAAAGAATTTTTAGACTGCTAGGCTAGTGGTTAAGATGCCAGTGCCCTAAGTCAGAAAACCTTGGTTCAGTACTGGTCTCTGGCTCTTTATTCCAGTTTCTTGCTTTTGTGGACCCTGGGAGGCAACAGTGATGGCTCAAGTAATTGGGTTCCTGTCCACCATGCCGGGGATCCCGGTTGAGTTCCCAGTGCCTGGCTGCGGCTCTGGTTGTTCCGGGCATTTGGGAAGTGAATCAGCAGATGGGAGTGCCTGCCTGTTTCTTTCTCTGCCTCTCAAGTAAATGTTTCTAAAAGTGGGGGAGGTAGGCAACTTAGAAATTCGTGTAAAACCTCTGTACTGTGGTACTGGAGTTGAAATAATGTTGAGTGGAATGGGAAGAGAGTTTATTGAGGCTTTTGTTTTTTTCAGCATAGAAAGGGCAATATTTATCAACACTACCTCTGCATACCCTTCCCTTAGAAAGAAACATGCTCCAGGGAAGGTTAGAGTGGAGAGAATCATAGTACTTTGAGGCTGTGTATTGTGTCCACAGTGTGGAGACTGCAAGAAACAAGGGCGTAGAGAGAGGCAGGCTGGGCAGTGTGAAAGGACAGAGCCAAGAGGCAGAATGCAGAGATGACAGAAGCAGACAGGGACCTGCAAATTCTCCATCTCTGCTTCCGCGGTAGCATGCAGTCTGTCCTACTGAAGCACTGAATGGCAGAGCATGCTTTGAGAGAGAAGAAAGGGAGGTGTAATCTCTGTGCTGTGTGGTTCCTCATTTCCAGCCAGCATCACGTAGTTAGAAAGGTGTACCGGAAGCCATGTGTTCTAATTCTTTTATTAAAATTATGTTTATTCTAATATTACAATTTTTAAAATTATACCCTTAGTTTCTATAAAGCTATGTGTCTTGTATAAAGCCAGCAAAAATGTATGTGGGAAGCACAGACGGTCTATAACCTGTAAATCAATCTCTTCACTCTAGGTCACTTGTGTATCATGCAATTACAAGTCCAATACCATTGAGCCCTTTTGGGATCTGTCCCTGGAATTTCCAGAACGCTATCACTGCATAGAAAAGGGATTTGTCCCTTTGAATCAGACGGAGTGCCTGCTCACTGAGATGCTGGCCAAGTTTACAGAGACAGAGGCCCTGGAAGGGAGAATCTACGCTTGTGACCAGTGTAACAGTGAGTGCTATGTGGAGAGGTGGGGGTGGGACGTGGGGGTGTGCAACTGGAGTATCAGTTCAAAATGCTTCTTTTGCCCCTTGCCAAAGTAACACGGATTGAATGGCTCTAAAGCATTTTTTATTTTTTAAAAAGATCGATTTCTTTATTTGAAAGGTGGAGTTATAGAGAGAAGGAAAGAGAGAGAGAGAGAGAGAATCTTCTGTTTTGCTTCATTCCCCAAATGCCTGCAACTGCCAGGGCTGGACCAGGCTGAAGCCAGGAGCCAGCAGCTTCATCCGGGTCTCCCACATGGATACAGGGATCCAAGTACTTGGGCTAATCTGTTGCTGCTTTCCCAGGCCATTATCAGGGAGCTGTATTGGAAGAGGAGCAGCCAAGATGCCAGTGGATGCCAATATGGGATGCCAGCGTTGTAGGCAGTGACTTAACCCACCATGCCACAATACTGGCCTCTAAAGCATCTTTTAACCAACATCTTATTCTCTCGTTTTTTGAAAAACAAGCGTAATGATTTTATTCATTTATTAGGAAAGAAAACAAAGGCCTATGTCTTGGACCTTCTTTGACCCCTCCTGATGGAGGGGTCAAAGTTGTTTTCTTGAGAGGCATTTGAAGCTGTGGCTCCTGAAATTGCAACTCTGAGAATGTTAATACTTAGCTACATAGTGCTACAGGGGTACTGCTTAAATTCATGAAGGTAGAGCCTGACGTTTGTCTAAATTCAGGTGACACAGCGTGTTTGAGGACTGTACTGTCAGAAAAGCAGGCTTTTAGACTGACTTAGGAGACTGTTTAGTTTGCCGGAAGTCATGCTAAAGTTGGCAAAAGTTTTCTTACAAAAGCACAAGTCTTAAGGTACATTTCTCAGTGACAGCTTCAGGGATGTGTTCTGCATTTCCCCCTTTTTCATATATCTGAAGTGTTCACATTTCAAAAAGGGTCATAAGGGAATTCTTTCTAACAGCTTTCATTTTAAAGTGGAACGCTTTTCATATGGTTACATGGGCATCATGTGCAGGGCCCTTCTCCCTGACCATACTAACATCAATCAATGCTTTTTCTAACCCAGTGTGCACGGAGAAAAGGCAGAGCAAATACGTAGAAGCTCCTGTCTAGTTTTTATGGTGTATAAAAATTTGCAGGATCCAGCATTGTGGCACAGCAGGTAAAGCCTTTGACCTTAGCATCCCATTTGGGTGCCGGTTCAAGTCCTGGCTATTCCACTTCCAATCCAGTTCCCTGCTAATGTGCCAGGGAAAGCAGCAGAAGATGGCCCAGGTCCTTTGGATCCATCCATATGGGAAATCTGGTCTAGTCCCTGCTGTTGTGGCCATTATATATACATAATCTCCCTCTTTCTGTCACTGTCTTTCAAATAAATAAATCTTTTTTTAAAAAAACATACAAATTATGCAGAGACCTTGAAATCAATTTACAGCTATAAAAATTTGGGCTACAAATTTTAAAAATTATAATAACTCTTCTCATATTTTGCTCATGAATTTTTAAAATAGTAAATTATAGGAAACATGTTCTCTGAAAAATCAGGACAAAAATCAAGTCATATTTAATAGCATTTGGCTGTTTTATCTTATTAAGCTTTTTATTTATTTATTTGAAAGAGTTACAGAGAGACAGAGGCAGAGAGAGAGAGAAAGAGGTCTTCCATCTGCTGGTTCACTCCCCAGATGGCCACAATGGCCAGAGCTGTGCAGATCTGAAGCCAGGAGTAAGGAGTTTCTTCCAGCCTCCCACACAGGTGCAGGGGCCCAAGGACTTGGGCCATCTTCCACTGCTTTTCCAGGCCATAGCAGAGAGCTGGATTGGAAGTGGAGCAGCCAAGACTTGAACCAGTTCCCGTATGGGATGCCAGCACTGCAGGCGGTGGCTTTACCTGCTATGCTACAGCACCAGCCTGCATTTTGCCATTTTAAAATAAAATTAGGACAGGCCTTGGCACAGTGGTCAGGATGTCATTTGGGACACTCACATCCTAGATGAATGCCTGGGTGAGTCCCTCCTCTGCTTCCAATACAATTTCCTGCTGATGCACACACCCTGAGAGGCAGCAAGCTCAAGGACTCAGATCCCTTGCTACCCATGTGGGAGACCCGGATGGAGTTGTCAGCCCTAACTGTTGCAGGCATTTGGGAATTGAACCAGCAGATGGAAGATCTCTGTGTGTCTCTGCCTTTCAAATAAAATGAAAATAAATTAAGCAAGAAAATTTGAAATCTCTCCATCTGTCTTATCCCATTTTAAGGTACAGAGCCAGATGAGTTAAATTGTTTTATTAGAGCAGTGCCTGTGTTTTGTTTTGTTTTGTTTTAATAGTAACTCATAAAGCTTCTTCCTTGTATGAGACAAAAGAATATTAACAGCTTTAATTCCGCCATTCTTAGATATGATAGATTAGGCGAGAAGTGTTTTTATAAGAAAGGATTGTTTTTCTGGTTGCCAGATGTACCAGTGTATCAGGATTCCTTTAGGCAGGTGCACCTAATAGCAGGGAAGGAAGGCTGTAGTGAGGGGCTGAGATGCATTGATCTGTTGCTTGTGAAGTTTCAGAATTGTCAGTCTTCTGCCTGTCTGTGTGGCCAGCTTAATCAAATGGAGACAGAACTGATCAATCTCATTTGGATCAGTAATTTCTCTTTCTTTGTGAATTTCATTTTACGGAAACAAAGCCAGCTCCTATCTGGTCTTCATCTTAGCTCACATACTCCCTCTGCTGAGGGTGGCAGTCACTGCCAGGCTTCTCGGACAGCTACCATAATTTTCAAAAATCTTGAATAGGAATGAAAAGATGGCCAGGCCCGTCTGAATTCTTTCTGTGCATGCCCCCACGTCTCGTGACTACAGCCCTGCAGTCCTGGGGTACCCTCATTCTGATGCAGTGATGATGAGAAGCAGCGCCCCCCGTCTTGTTATCGCGGAAAGCTCTGCGCTGTCATCTGCAGTGATTTGCTCCTTTCACAAGTGGTACAGACAGGACTTGCAGTCAGATGCCAAGCGCTTCAGACACTGGGGCCACGGTGTTGACGGTCAGGGACAATTAGCGGGCACCACTGTGAACCACTAATTTTATATTTCCACCCATTTACTAGTTTAATGTAATAACAGAGCAGTCATCAGTAAATGAACTAGATAGAAGGCTTCTGATAGAAATTAAGAGAAATATTTCCATTATTTATTTGCTCGAATTTAGAAATGCATTTCCCCCACAATTTAGTAGCTGTAGAAACAAAATTAGAGTCCACTAGTTAAATCATGCAGGGGCTGGCATTGTAGCGCAGCAGGTTAAGCCAGTGCTTAGTGATGCTCGTGACACTGGCTTCCCATATCAGAGCACCGGTTCACGTCCTGTCTATTTATTTCCCATCCAGCTCTCTGCTAATGTGCCTGGGATGGCAGCAGAAGACGCCCAAATGCTTGGGCCCCTGCCACCCACACAGGAAACCTGGGTAGAATTCTGGGCTCCTAGCTTTGGCCTGGCCCAACCCTGGCTGTTGTAGTTATTTGGGGAGTGAATCAGCAAATAGAAGATTTTCTCTCTGTCTCTCCCTTTCTCTCTGTAACTCTGCCTTTTAAGTAAATAAATAAATGAATATGTTTTACAGAACCTGTTTACTCTGTCCTTTAGTAATGTTCTCCTTTTTATCTTTGCTTTTAAAGATTAATTTTTTAATTACTTGAAAGACAGAGTGACACAGAGAGAGCACAAGATAGAGATATCTGGCATCTGCTGGTTCACTCAAAGTCAGAAGCCTGGGACGCTATCCAGATCTCCCATGTGGGTGCCAGGGGCCCAAGTACCTGGGCCATCTTCCACTGCTTTTCCAGGTGCATTAGCAGTGAGCTGGATCCAAATGGAGAGCAGCCAAGACTTGAACCAGTGCTCTGATATGGGATGCCAGCATCCTGGACAGTGGCTTAACCTGCTCACCACAACACTGGCTCCTTTATTTTATTTCTCAATCCTAAAATAAATGCATTATTCCCCATTTTACTGGTGATAAAACTGAGGGTCAGTTCTGAATAACTTCCATTAACATATAACTAGCTGTGAGCTGGTAATAGAATTAGGTCTATCGAGCCGGCGCCGTGGCTCAATAGGCTAATCCTCCACCTTGCGGCGCCGGCACACCGGGTTCGAGTCCCGGTTGGGGCGCCGGATTCTGTCCCGGTTGCCCCTCTTCCAGGCCAGCTCTCTGCTATGGCCAGGGAGTGCAGTGGAGGATGGCCCAGGTGCTTGGGCCCTGCACCCCATGGGAGACCAGGAAAAGCACCTGGCTCCTGGCTCCTGCCAGGATCAGCGCGGTGCGCCGGCTGCAGCGGCGGCCATTGGAGGCTGAACCAACGGCAAAAAGGAAGACCTTTCTCTCTCTGTCTCTCTCTCTCACTGTCCACTCTGCCTGTCAAAAAAAAAAAAAAAAAAAAAAAAAATAGAATTAGGTCTATCTAGTGAAAATAAGTTTTATAAGGTTATATTATTATGCATGGTAACTTATAAGTCCATATCTAATGGCACAGAATCCTAATTATGCCTCTACTCTATTTGCATAGGCTATAGTGACTGTCCATTTATATCCCATTAATAAATCCATGATATCAGCAGTATATCATCCTAGACCCATCGAACAATTCTGGAAGTTGATGAGGGCAAAAACTTGAAAGCAGAGGTATCAAGGTCAGGTTTCATTGCTTGTAACCAAATAACACCCAAATAACAGTGACTTAAAATGAGATATTTTCTAATGCAGCCTAGGAGGCAGCAGATGATGGCTCAGGTGTTTGGGCCCCTGCCACCCACATGGGAGACCTGAATGGAGTTCCAGGCTCCTCTTTGATCTGACCCAGCCCTGCTGTTGTGTGTATTTGGAGAATGAACCAGCAGATGGAAGATAATTTTCACCTGCCCTGTTGTTCGGCTTTCAAGTTGGTGAAAGTAATAAATAAGTATAAACATTTTTTTTAAATGAGACATAGCTTTTATTGTTCTGTTATATAAAAGATGTCTGGTCATCAGGAACCTAAGCTCTTCTGTCTTTGCACTCGACTGAACCAGTGCAAGGTGTCTATCCACAGGGTCACCTCACGACCCAAGAGGAATTCCAGCAGTTACAGTGGAAAGGCCAAAGGGATACACCTCACACTGAGTCAGCCTTCTTTAAGCAGCCATCCTGAGTGCCACACTGTCACTCCTTTCACCTTAGCCAGAACTACCATGGCCATCCCATGCGGGTGTGTGAAGCTGAGAAATACAGCCTCACCGAAAATCCCAATGCTGCCCCAAACAAAACTGAGGCCCCAATTTTGAGAGAAAAGGTGAATGCATGTTGAGTGACAAGCCACTGTCTATCCCATAGCTAGGAAAGAACAAGACTTCTCACAACCTGTGTCTTACACCTTCCCAAACCTTACAGGCAAACGACGAAAATCCAATCCAAAACCCCTGGTTCTGAGTGAAGCTAGAAAGCAGTTAATGATCTACAGACTACCTCAGGTCCTCCGGCTGCACCTTAAAAGATTCAGGTGAGCTTGCTCTGGCGCTCCCAGAGGGCTGGGAGCTGTGGGAATAGTGGCTTGCAGCGCTTTGGGGAGGGCGAACGTCTCCACGGGTGTTGGGGAAGAGGGAGGGGTTTCGCAGAAGCCTATTCCCTTGAAACCTTGCACTTTCCTTGGAGATGAAATGGTTCGCCTCAGTAAGGCCAGCTGGTGTTGGGGCCAGCGAACTGGACCTCAGTTCTTGTGGCCCTGTTCAGTTGTCTAGCTGGCACCTGGCATCTGTGCTTAAACATTTTCTAGCCTCACTTGGGCTTTTGTGGCTTCATCTTCATAGTGAAATATAAAACAATCAACAAAAAACAGCACAGAAAAAACACCAGAAAATGGTTGCCCAAGTTGCTTGTTTAGGAATTTCTTGGTTCAGAGTTCTCCATGGAACAGGAAAGTAATTATATGTGGGCCTTGATTACCACCTTTAATTGATGGGGAAACCAAAGCTGGAAAGTTGGGTGTTATCAGTTCCTTGTCTCATCTGTCTGCCTGTGACCACACATGCCAGTTTTTACCAGTAAGGATTGTATGTTGGTGTTCCAGGTGGTCTGGCCGTAACCATCGAGAGAAGATTGGGGTCCATGTCGTCTTTGACCAGGTATTAACCATGGAACCTTACTGCTGCAGGGACATGCTCTCCTCTCTTGACAAAGAGACCTTTGCCTATGATCTCTCCGCAGTGGTCATGCATCACGGGAAAGGGTTTGGCTCAGGACACTACACAGCCTATTGCTACAACACAGAGGGAGGTGCGTGCGCTTTACTCTGTGGGGTGGGGGACACGGAAAAGGGTTGGTTTATCCACATTTCATTGCTTTCCTTTTATTTCCATCCCACAGGTCACCTAGGGGAAAAGTACATACGTTAAAACCCAGTGGAAAGAATTAAGAAAATTATATTCAAATTTTGAATATTTCATTAAGTAACAAGGCTGTTCTAAGAATTAAAAGGAAGTGACATGTGTAAAAGTGCTTTGAACAGTCCCCAGGACATAACCCTTGCTAAAGCAATGGTCGGAGGGTGTTGTAGTAAAGGCAACAGTATTGGTTATCGGTGGTATTACTATTGTGACCGTTGTGCTGCTTCTGCAGGACCCTTTCCTTTTTGGTCATGCAGAAACAGTAGTACCAAAGTAACCCCACTGGGATACTGTATGAGTCTCATTAGCTTTAGCTCACAACGAAGCTGAGGACATTGAATGAGCACTTACCGTGTCCTTACAACTTCCCTTACTGTGGGAAGTGTAGCGATGCAGGGACTCCTCCAAGGAGCTTCTGGTTCTTGTCCTGCAGAGCAGAGCCTCCCGGCCACTGCACTCAGGCAGATGGGCTGCAGGTGTGCCTGCAGCAGGGCACTCATCTGAACCCATCACCCAGAGCCTGTGGACAAACACACTAGTGCTTCGAAATTTCCCCTTATCACTGTCCTCCATTTCCAGGGCTCCTCCCCTCCCTGTCCTCTTCCTGTTGCGTAGCCCTCACTATCTGTGCTGTCTTGGTTGAAGGCTCTAATGGGCCATGAAAAGCCTGAGTAAAATGAGGACAAGAAGTACAGTCAGTGGGTATTGCAGTGTCATGGGCGGGTTGGTGTGGTGAAAGCCAGTGGTCACTGGAAGTCTGTTGGTTTCTTTTACTTGTCCCTTCCCTGCCACCAGGAAGCAAGGCTTGGCTCTATTCAGAACTCTTCTGTCCCTTTCTTCATCTCCTGGTTTTGCCTGCTGACAGAAATCTTAAGTAGTCATTTTCTCTCTTTCTCTCCTTTGGTTTCCTAGGTTTTTGGGTCCACTGCAATGACTCAAAGCTGAATGTATGCAGTGTCGAGGAAGTGTGCAAAACCCAGGCCTACATCCTTTTTTACACTCAAAGAACAGTGCAGGGCAATGCAAGAATCTCAGAAACCCAACTCCAAGCTCAGGTGCAGTCCCGCAACAATGGTGAAGGCAGACCCCAGACATTCCCCTGAACGGGAGGCGTGCATCAAAGACTGGATTGCTTTCTAACTAAAGGTGTCTACGTCTCCTTTCATGGGAGATAAGGCTTACTGCAGGAACAGACGACTCTTCTAGGTTTGCCTCACTGGGTCTAGAGTAGAACGTGCCAGGTGATTCATGTCTTCTCATGAGATTTGGAATTACTTTCCTTTGAATGGATTTGGGAATTCCCTCCTACCATAAAATACATCAAAAGGAGTAACTTCTATGAAGATCCTTTCATCTGTTGCTTCTGAATTTAGAGGGATCTGGGTGGAGAAAAGAGGGAGCAAATTGGTCACATCCACCGGGACAGTGGGATCCAGTATGTGATTCCCCTGCCTACTGGGACTTCCTTGGAGCCCCAGAAGAACCCTCCCGATGTGAGGAGCCCTGGACAGAGCACGTGAGGAGGGCCCTGCGCTGCTAGCCAGCTGGATGGGATTGGTTCCAAGGTGGGAAGTGAAGTCTAAGGATTTATTCCCAGAATGGAAGTAACCCTCAAGGGTTGAAGACTTGCAGACTTCTTGTATAGGGGCTAGCAGTTGAAGAATGAGCAAATTTCCCTGTGCAAAGTGGGAGGTTTTCATATGCCATACCCTCTCTGGCTGGTGCTGTCACTCAATCATTCCATTCTTCTGAGACCGGCGTGAACATCCCTTCGTTCTACAGCAGGGGCAGTTCACATAAGGAAGCAATAGACTAGTATGTGTTTTTGGTTGTATGCTGGGCCAAAGGGCACTCGCTCCTGACTATCCCAGTTCTATAGCAGATGCCTGGTTCAGGTCCAGGGCAAGCAAACGTGTGGTTTAAGCTGGGCCTTCAGCTGCTTGTTTAAGGTTTTCTCAGAACTCAGTTCTGAGGGTGGGCAGGAGCTTACTTCAATGCCTGGCACCTCTTTTTACCTTGGTGCAGCATCCAGCTTCTTTCTTGCCCCTAGAGAGCTGGAATGGTCATGTTCACAAGTGCCGAGAGATGTTGTTCTGCTGGGGCCTGGGAACTGTAAAGGAACCCACCTCCTCCTGCCCGACAGTTTATTACTGATGGCCCTGGCCTGTTTCCTCCCAAATCTCAACTCCACCAATACTCAGTCCATCAGAGAAAAAAGCAAGAGTGCCCTGTCCTTTACTCCAGCGCTAGTGAAATGAAACTTTAAATTGAGTCAGTTTCTAAGTGGAATGAAAGTCTGGACAAAAACCCTCCTCCCCATCCACACCACTGACTTCTCAGCGCTTCCCTGAGGCTCGTGGTGCAGGTGCACACAAACCCGAACTCTGCTTACTGCAGTGAGCCTCAGCCTACCACTATGAATGCTCATCTTTTGACTGAGTGTACCATGTTAATGTTTGAATTCAGGTAGAAGGGAATAGATGTGGAAGGGAGCTAGGGGCAGGGTGGGAAGTGGGGAAAGCGAGGCGAAAGAGTGAGGGATATAGCTTTAGCCATGTTGACGGGCCACATTCCCGAACAGATGGGTAGCAGTTGCCATTGACCTCTTCTGAGATGAACTCTCCCATAGGACCTTCCAGACAGCACAGAGACATGGAGGAAATTCAGACAGAAAATAGTTCACCCTGATAGGGAAGGAGTGACTATATTTTAAATTAAACTTGCTTTTGCCAACACTGTGAGGTTTCTGTAATATTTAGCTTTTATTTGGAAGCGATAGCGTATGGCATGTTTTATGCTGTTTGGTTTATATTACCTGCTGCAGGCTTCTTTATATAAGCACTGCCTGGGCTCAGCCTCTCCTGGACACTGTTTTAAAGTGTCCCAGCTGCCCACGCTGCCAGAGGCTTGGATGTGACCCTGTTCTCTTAAAACCCACGTTTGTAAGTCAGCATGACTTGGAGATGCTTCTTGCGGCAGTGGAAAAGCGCATTAACTCCGAACACTACGGAGAGTGAAAGGGGAAGGAAACTACAAGTTGTGCCTCATCTTCCCGTGAATCCCATTATTTATTACTCTAGAAAAAGAGAACTTACAACACGGAGAAAAGCTAGAGTATCTCTTTCGCCTCGTAAGCTGTCCACGGGGAAATACTTACTAAAACACAAGCATGTAATGGAAAACTAAAAGATCTTCCAACTTAATTTTTACAAATAGTTTTATACCAAATATTCTAAGGATTCTTAAGCAGATTAAGCACATTGTAAAATGAGTGCTTAACTTAGCTGGGCACCCATGTATCAAATTAGTAAAATGAGTTGGAATAGAAGCCAACATCAGCGTTCTCCAGCAGAGCCCCAGACTCGCGAAGGTGCTCGCCACAGTGCCACAGTCGCAGACACCTCAGGTACCCAGAGGCAGCAGCACTAGACACTGTTACAAACTTAGTATTTAAGGAGATGTTTATTCAAAGAGTTCCCTGCTGCATAAGCCGATGGCTGTTGGGAGGGAAATGTCCCTTTGCCTTTAATTTATTTGCATATTGTGAAGTAGATGAATGTCTCAGTTGCATCTTAGGTTAAATTGAAACAGTCTAAAGAGAACATAAGAACCAGTTAGGAGTTGACCATATTCTACCCAGTCGACCCCAGGATCTCCTAATGGACCTTAGCGGGCCTGCCTCTCTCCCAGGCACTGAGCTGGGAGTCTCCTTCAGGAGCCCTTGCAGACGGCTGGCATGTTTACTGCTGCTGTCGCCAGCCGAGTGAAAGCACCCTGGCCCTCAGAAGGGATTTTTACCTCAACCCAGCCTGACCCTCACCCTTGGTTGCCTCCAGGAGGGCATCCACACTAGTGTCAAACAATAGGAATGACCTCAGCAGCCAGGAACCGAAGCTCTTAGTAAATGGTGGACAGAGCTCTTGCCCGCTTTGATACCGCCCCTCTTAGGCTGAGGGGCGGGGGCAGTGCCACACTGGAAGGAATTCCCAGATGTCTCTTACAATGTCATTAATAGGATTGGAAACTGTAGAAAATGTTAATGTGTCCTATGGACTCAATAGCAGAGTTTATTTTTGTTTTTAATGGCAAGGCTTCGGAGCCAATGATTGTATGAGTTCCCGACTCTGGCTATGCTTACAGCTCCATCCAAGTACCAAGGAAGAACCAATGAGGTGGGTTGGCTGGCAGTGGGGCATGCCCCGTGTAAGGCCGAGAGGTCAACAGTAGTGCAGAAGAAAACTTGGTTGGGGATGGGTGGGGTGGGGGAGGGTGGGGAAGAGGGTGGGCAGGCAGGGAGGGAGAATGGAATTTGTTTTACTTATTGATAAAGTTTTGTGAACTAATTTTATACAATTCCTAAAATTTGGTGCCTTGTACCCAATTATGGTTTGCATGGGATTGAAAAGATTAAGGGAAAGGATTCCTTTTTGTCATTTCAAGTGGCAAATGAGTCTGTACAGTGTTTAAAGGACGTTTGGTATCAGACTTTCGAAAAGCATTTCTTATCTCTGTGTGTGAATGCAAATTATTCTTACCAGCAAGTTCTGCGATGTCATTGTGATCTCCAAGTTCTTTCTCTTTGTGATTGGTCGTCACACGGCTGCTCTTTAAGGCACACTGTGTAGCTCTTTCCACCCTCTTCGGTTCCAGACACCAGCTCTGGCCTTTTCAAACCAGCCTGGGAGACCACCCCTTTCTAACTGTATACCATGGCCCTCGCTAGGACCGCGCCTTGCTTTACCAGCTGGTTGCAAGAGCACAAAAACAGCCTTTTGGTCTTTATCCAAACAGTGACTAAGGCTGGAGGATGTCAAACAAAAAGGGTTCCTCTTGAAGTGGCACCTTCCCTCGGTTCTGAAGTTCTCTCACAAATGCCAGGAAGCAGTGTAGCAAAGTCCCCTACCACACATGAACACAGGATTGGAAGGAAAGCGGTGCACTGTGTAACATGCAAAGGTAATCGTGCAAAGGAGGGCGCAGCCTCTGACGTGGCCCCCGACGGGTTCCCCAGGTGCTGGCTGGGACAGTGGTGTGCTCACTGCAGGGCTCTGCACAGCCTGTTTCTTCTTTCTCCAACCTTCAGTTTTTCACCGAGCATGTGACATCTCACCAAAGGGTGTTTAAAAAGCTCGCCACATAAAGCACACTGATAACTGGGTCCCTCAACTTAGTTACTGGGCTCATTAAGTAGGTGAAGAGATTTCTCCCTGAGGGTTTTGGGTTTTGTTTTTTTAACCAGGTAAGTATGCTTCTCCCTGCTATTCTAATTCTTTTTTAAACTCAGCACTGACGCTGAAAAGCACCTTCTAAATTCAACTGAGAGTTTAGTTTGTATCTTCCATGCTTGATAACCATTCTCTACGTCTAGGGCTGTAACTGTAACCACTAGGTACTCATGGCTCTGAGAGACCACAGCTACTCTAACACCGAGCCAAGCCCTCGTTTTTGTGGCCTCTCCATACTTACTAATGCTTAACATCTTAACTAGCTAAAATTGTTATACTGTGCTAGCGTTAAATAGCCCAGGCTGAGAAGTATAACGTGATACAAAATTGACTTCCCGTGGGGAGAATGTTGCGTTGGCACTGATGAAAGCCAGCACCTGCATTTCCAGAATTACTGATTTTGGCACTTGTTAGATTCAGACTACTAAATTCGTATCACTTTGAAGAGTTAAGTCAGTGTAAATGAAACAGTACCCAACCAGCATTACGGCATTAAAAACCAACCAAGAGTAAACACTATCACTTTGAAACTAACACATTATGTTTTGAGAAACCAAAATTATGCTTTTGCAAGCTGCTATAATACTGGTTGGGTTTTGATTTTCAAATTTGTAAATTTTTATCAGATCAAACTGTTCATACTTAGGGATGAAGACTTTCAGGATCTAAGTTTCCTTCCCATGAAAAATAGCAAGTGCCACTATTTCATGTCTCAGCAGTTGTCTGATGGGGTTTAGCGTCCAGGCCATGGTTATAAACTTCCTCCTGGTCACCATTTGAGGGGTGATGGCTTCAGACATAAGCCTAGCTCTCGTGTACGTGACTCTTAATCATCTAAAAACCCCTCAGAATGTCTGTGATCCCAGTGTAGAGCCTGAAGGGTCTTGGCTTCGTCATAGGTTAACAACAGGCCTAAAATGACACAAGCTCACGGCTCTGTCCTATCAGGATGCATCTGAGTAATACAAGAGATTGGCACTTCTTAATCATTAAAAAAAAAAAAAAAAAAAAGGCTAAGTCTCAAACTTTCTTCATGAGATCTGTGCTGGCAGGATGAAGAAAAACGATTCTGTCCTGTTCACCTTTAGTGAACAAACTGTAGGGCCATTGTGGTCAGACTGACCTTCCTCTCCGATTCTCATCCTTTAATCCCACACCAGCTCTACAGGAGACTTGGTGCATAAAAGCAGTATTTTTTCAAACACCTAGTAGTGTAAATTGGCCAGCAACAAGCTGCCCTGGGGAACCTGTCTCTGCCTTTCTACAGCTTTCTGAGTCTTTCCATACCAGTTCCTTACATACTCAAGTTTCCAAAGACTCCAAAGCCCCAGAGTGGCCCTACTGTGCATGTTAGGGTTACAAACACCGGTTCTTCATGAAGGAGGCCGCTTCCTCGGCAGTGTCGCTGCAGCGCCCACTGCCCAGGCCTCTTCAGCACTGCCTCCACCTCACTGCACTGTTCTTGCCGCCACACCTCACTCTTCCAGCAGCAAAGCCCCCCCTCCCCCGGGCCTGGAACCCACGTGGTGCACTAACATGCTATGCAACACCAAATGGCTTCTTCCCGCAGTACTGCTCAGCAATGGAAATGCCTCAAGAATAAGCCTCATGCTCTGTGAACATCAACGTACGGTGGTTACCATTTCCATTCCTTTTCCTTTTTTAAAATGACGCAGACCACCTCCATTACAATCCATGTTTGGATCTTGTTCCTGCCTCTTTTGAGTATGAAATATAAATCATGTTTTTATGATTTTTGTAAATCTTGACTTTTTACACCTTGTTTTTGTAAGCAGAAGTTTCTTATTAAAAGAATAAAATGGCTGTCCTTGTATGCAGTCTTTATTTCACATATCTGTTAACACACCATTGTTAGTCCTCAGGACCGGAGCGCTCACACGGTGCAAAACTGTGGGAACTATGTACAGAACTTGACAGAGCAGAAGCGATACCTTAGCGGGGGCTGGGCTGCTCACCAGGGAGCACAGTTCCCAGTGGACTCAAGGGAGGAGAGAGAACCAGGCAGGGAAGGGGGAGGCTCCCGCTGCATCAAACTTCAGCCGCCATCGGGGCATGTCCTGTGGTGGTCACACACTGTGGGCTGCTTTTGGAAGGCTTGAGTACTGCACCGAGATTCCATCTATCTGCAATCAGATGACAGGACAACAGATGACATCAGAAACGGAAAGCACAGGAGGGAGACTGCTAAGATTCAAATCCCTTGTGCCATCTGGAAACACATTTAGCTAGGAAAGCCAAGGGTTTAAAATCGAGTCTTCTAAATTTCATGAACAATTGGTATAAATCACGGCTTCTCCCCACCTCTAGGATTCCTAAGACATGCAGAGATTAGGCGCTTACCTCCTTGGCTACACCCCTGGCTGGGGTGCCATTAGGTCAATATCACTCAAGTTCCTGGCCAGCCACACGCCTGCAGCAAACAGTCCCAAATTGAGAATCAAGTTCCTGGAAAAAGAATGTATTTCATCAGTCCTGTGGCCACGGAGTCCCTTGGATAGTCACCCAACACAGCGAGGAAGCCATCACCGCCTCCTTCCTGAGGTTGCCCAAGACCCACGTGGGAATTCTGAGTCCACTTCTGAGCCTGATAACGGCAGGATCAAACCCACAGACCAACTAAGCACTCGTCCAGCGCCCAAAACCCTGTTGGTATTTGGGCACCTTCTCCCGCCCCGTCACCCTATATAGCGTCTCTTTAACAGATCGCGTCTGCCCCCACGCAACTCCCGCGGTCAAGGACCCCAGCAAGGTACACCCAAGGCCATGAGAAGGACACGATGTTGGCAGTGTACCGAGACACCCCCGGGGACGCCAACCCCACAGGGACAGGGCAACGCAGCAGGTGTAGACGGTGAAGGGCAGAGAGGGACCGGGATGCCTGGCTCAGTTACCTCCGGAAATCATTCCTGTCAGTGGCAAAGCGATAGACGCCACGAAGCCAATCTCCCACGTTGTCAGGGATCTCTGGAGCTTCATTCGCGGGGCCAGAAGGATTCACAGTGACCCCACTGGAAGCCATAGCAGCACCTTTGCGCTCAGCACGGTCCCCTCACACGGTATAGCAGCCGCCCCGGCGATACGCAACTTCCGGCCTGGCACTTCCGGCGGTGCTGGCCGGCAGAGGGCGCTGCGACCTGAGCATGCGCCGACGTCCGAGTCGGGCCCGCCCCCAGCGCTGCACATGGAGGCGCGCGGCCCGACTCCACAGTCCCCTGCTGCTGGCTCCCGCTCTGCAGCTGCACGTGCCGAGTGATCCTTTCGGTGGCTCCAGAGGAGGATGCTGGGCTGTCCCAGCCCGTGAGGGTGGGGTAGGGGCTGGCTCTGCCCGGAAAACGTAGCCTTGGGGAATGGGGTTTTCAAGAAAGTCTCCATCGAAAGTCGTAGAACGCGCTGTGCTAAAAGGGGTCGCAATTTGTAACTCCCAGGCTCGGTCCCCGATTGCTTTCATCTTAGGAGTTTTGTAAGGGGAGGAGCGCCTGGTGTTCTCGCCTCACAAGATCCCTCCCACCCTATTCCCCGCCGTCTCCTGTCTGTGTCACTAGCAAATGGTGCAGTGCTTCCTGGAGGTGGCTCTGTCCCCTGCTTGGGGGCATCCAGGGGTCTTCCGGGACCGGGGAAGAGGCTGGCCCAAGAAAAAGCCTTCGGGTTCTGAGTCAGAGGAAGAGGAGCAGGTGGAGCAGGGGACATCCTCCCTCGGATCATGGGGCGTCTCTAGAAGGCCTTGTTCCCGCTTCGTGGGTCCCTCTGCCTCGGCCCCAGCTCGGCACTCCTTCCCCTGCTGGGTTTCCAGGCTGGAGCTGGCGGCTGCGGCGAGAAGGGCTGCACTGTTGGTGGTTAGGGTGTTCATCGAGGAGCGATCCTTGCGTTCAGTTCGTTTGGGTCCCTCCTCCCCTGTGCCGGGGCAAGACAGAAACGCTCACCTCGGGGCCCCGAGTTTCCCTCTCCCGGAACCAGGCTGGGCGACCCGACAGTTGAGCCCAGCGCCGCACCCGGTCCCGTCTCGCCCCTCCCCGCCCCAGGACCAGCGGCCGCCCCCAGTGCCGCCGCCAGTCCTCTCCAGGGTCCCCCGCCTCTCCGCCTCCGCCCACCAGAGGGCGGCCGCGTCCCCCTCCCGGGAGCAAGTCCGGCGCCGCAGCCCCGACCGCGGCGCGGGGTGGGTCCGGGAGGCCCTTGGAGCGCTGCGGCCAGGGACGCGCGGTGAGAGCTGCGGGCCCGGAGGCTCGCGTCGGGGGGGAGGGGGCGCTGCTGGAGGGAGGGGATGGCGCGGGACCGGGGCGAGGATCTTAGCTCAGGAGGACCCCTCCTCCCAGCCCAAGCCGCCGCCCCCTCCCGCTCTGCTCTGCACCTCTCCCATACCAAGGGTCGCCCGCCCTTCCAGCGTCCCGGCCGAGCTCGAGCCCGCGTCCGAGTAGCGGCTCTCGAAACAGCTGAGGCAGCAGGGGCTGCCCCCCGGCAGGGCATAGCGGCCTCCACCCAGGGGCCCGGCGCAGTCCTGGCAGCAGAAGTGGTTCTCGTGCCAGCGCCGTCCCTCGGCCTCGGTGCAGCGCGGGGAGAAGATCAGCTGGGAGAGGGAGAGGGGAGCGGTTCGTTCGTTCGTTCATTCATCCATCCATTCATTCATTCATCCAGTAGCCACGCCTTAAGCCCAGTTAACGCCGAAGCACGTCTAAGACATTCCCATTTGATCAGCTGCTCTCAGACGCAGGAAGGGCTGGACAGGCTTGGCCAGGATGCCCCAGGTAGCAGGTGGCAGGGGCACTGCTCGAAGGGCGTGCGACCCTGGCTGCCTCGGCTGGGGAGACTCCCAGCTCTGCTAGGCGCTACCTTTTGTGCTGACACTCAGCATAGCACTGGGCACCCGATATACTGAGATGGATTCCAAGAGTCTGCTGAGACATTCTGAGTCCGTAACATTGGAAGGACTCTGCTTTCATGGAGGGAGGGCACAGATAAAGTAGGGGTCCCACGTGCCCAGGAGACAGGGTGGTCCTGGGCTGGTTCCTGGTTCTCCCTACCTCATTCCCACATGCCAGGAGGGGCTGCAGCCCAGGAGGACATCCCTTAGTATCCCACCACGCTGGCCATACGCAAACCCAAAGCTCCACCACCCGCTGCCGGCCCCGTGCTGTACCTGGTCGCAAGCTGGGCAACGCGGCCGCAGCAATTCGGCGTGATGACGGCCGCAGTAGAGATGCCCATCGCGGTAGAAGTAGATGAGGCTTACCAAGGTCTGGCCACAGGCCTGGCAGGTAAAGCAAGACCGGTGCCAGCAGCGCCGCTCCCCTGCCCGAGCTGCGAACACTCCATACTCGCCTGGCTTCAGCGGCTGCCTGCACTGGCGGGCGGGCGCGCTGGGCTGGTCAGAGCCCGCACCACTCCCCTTGCCCATCCCAACCCCAACCTGCACACCACTCTCCTTGTCCATCCCAACCCCAACCTGCACCCGCTCCCCACTGCAGCCTCCACCAAGAACCCACCCCCCATGCTTGAGTCCCTTGTTCCCAACATCTTCCACATTGCAAAGCCTGGACCCCACTTCCTGGCCAGAATCCCAGAAGTTGGTCCCTTCTGCGTAAGTGAGAGGGGCAGAGTGGAGGGAGAGCAAGGCTCGCGGGGGGAGGGGGTCCAAACCTTCTCACAGGTGTGGCCTTCGAGCCCCGGAGAGACTGGGTGCACCACCCCCTGTCCCAGGGCCTCCTGCTTCCTCTGGGCACAGAAGAGCTGCAGCTCGGCGCGCTCCTCCTCCGCAAGGGCCAGGCAATAGCGCTCCTGCAGAACAGACTGAGGCTTAGCCGTGGGGTCTCAGAGAGAGGCTGCAGACCACCCCCCACCCGGGAAGTGCGGGAGCCAACAGCAGAGAGCACTGGGAAGGGCAGCGAATGAGGCAAAGGGGTACAAGAGAAAGGCCACCTCCATCCCCCCCACACCCCAGGGGTCACCCAGGGCCTGAGCGCCCCCTTAGCCCTGTCCCCAGGGTTTTAGCTCCTTGCTCCCAGTGACTCAGAGCCCAGCATGGACTCCCATTCTCCCGCCGTCTCTAATTATGTCATATACTCCCGTCTGGCCTCCCCGGCTGAATTGTGAGCCTTGAGGCTGGGCACACATGCGCCCTCAATAAACCCTTCGCCACCACACTCTGCATTGGTCCATTCCATGACTGGTTCCAAAAGCCGCTCACGTCCATCGCTCATTTGCTCGTAAACTTAACCACTGTGGCGGCCAGAGCAGACGTTCCTGCACCCCTTAAGTAGATGAGGCAGAGCTGGGCTTAAATCCATACCCCCTGACTTGGGGACCCTGGGTCTTCCCACAATAAGTGAGCTGAGGACCAAGGGATGGGGGGGGCAAGAAAGAGGGAAGAGGGGGTGCAGGACGCACATGGCTGTCTTGTGGAGGGAGCTGCCGCAGGAGGGTCCGTAGCTCAGGCCAGCCGGGGGCGTGGTTGGCGTCCAGGCGCTGGGGACCAGAGCTCAGAATTGCAGGACCCTGAGGAGCCAGCAGAGGGGGAGGCATTCCAGGGCTGCATTGTCCCTCGTGGCCACCTCCCCTCCAGCAGAGAGCAGATTCGAAGCATTCCCCTCTTGGGGATCCTCACTGAGGGCACCCAGTCCTGGGCTGATGGGAGGGAGGCTGGAAGGGCCCTTGCCCGCAAACTGCCTCCCTTCTGATGCCTGAACACCCTGTTCCCCAGCCGGGCTCCTTGTGGCTAAAGCTTTGAGGACACAGCACCTCCTCCCCACCAAGGAGAGCTCCCCAGGACTGTAAGAAAGAGGAATTCCTGAAAAGATAAAGGGGGTGGGGTGTCAAACCTCCCACCAGAGGGCAGGGAGCAGAGGGGGCCCCAGGGGTCTCAGCCCAGGCAGGACTCTCACCACTCTTACCGCCCCATTGGAAGGGTCCTCTGGCTCACGTCCTGGTAGGTGGTCCGAGTCACTGTCCCAATTGGCCGGTGGGCCTGGCTGCCTGGATGTGGGACTGTCCTCTCGGTGGGGCCAGCCATTGTCCAGCTCTGACATTGGTGGCAAAGTCTGTCCCAAACCAAGAAGAACACCTCCATCTCCTGGGCTCTCACAATGCGCTCGGCCTCACCCCGTCGGCCCAACAACCAGGTGGCTTCCGTGGTACTGTGCCCATTTTCCAGAGGAGCAAACTGAGCATGAATTGTATGCCCAGGGTAGAACAGCTAGTAAAGGGCAGAGCCAGGTCTTTAAGCCAGGGCTTTCAAAAAATCACAATTCTGGGGTCTCTTAGGATTGGGCTGGAGGTAAGAGAAGTCCCATGGTGGGAGACAGCAGGGGGTATTTTGCCTTTCGGGTGAAGCTTCGGGCAGGCGAGCCAGCCTGAGTCTTCCCACCCCCAACTGCTTGTGCAGGGACAGCACCAGCAGCCCAGTTCCTGCTTTTGGGCCGGCCCGGGTAGGACTGGGGTACAGAGGGGTGGGGCGGGGCGGGGCTGCAGAAGTTGAGGGGAGCGGGGGCCCTGCTTCCAGGAGCTCTCTGGGAGGGGGCAGGGGCAGAGCTCTGAACACCCGAGATACACACACACCCCCTGGTCGAAAAGCAACCAGAGCAGACTGCTCCAGCATTTTCTACAGTATAGGCCGTCCTCCACACTCTACCAGGGAGTCTCCCTTACCCTCTTTTACGGCTGAAATAAACGGAGATGAACTGATTGCCCAAGACCACACTAGAAGGCCAAGGGAAGCCTTGGGAGGAGGTGGCCTCCGAGCAGCAGGGCACACAGGAGGCCATCGCCAAAGCCCGGGTCTCCCTAAAACCCAGCTGTGGGGTCAGGGCCCGTGTCTACACCCCAACCGTTAATGATATTGCTCCCCAGTCGTGACCCCCCAAACACCCCCCCTTCAAATGGCCCGTGCCACCCCTCCCTCCTTCCTGGCTCCACACCCACCTGCTTCCTTCCTGTTCTGTCTCTCAGGTCAGGTTTCCTGTGGAAGGGTGGCCAGGATGGGCGCTTGGCAGTCAGGGCCAGAAGTAGCCACTCCCCCTAACAGCACTTCCCCTGCTCCAGGCAGCCAGGGAGGGGGCACCTGGGGCCCCAGAGGGGGACTTGCACCCTCTTCCCGCTGCGCTCTGCTTTCCGTGGAATCGTCCAATACGGAGACAGGAGACGTCGCTGGAAAATCAGACCTGCACCCCTCACCCTTGCACCCTCTGAGGCGGGCCCAACTGCACCTCCACCCAGCACTGGAACCCACCTTACCAACCGGCCCCATTCCTTACACTCCTGTCCTCTCCTTGCCCCTTCAGATCTAAGGGGCTGGGAGGAACGCCCTCTACCGCCTCCTAGCAGGTGTACCGAGCTCAGGGGTTCGGCCTCCCCAACCCACCCTTACCCTAGAGGGCACAGCCCCAGAGGCCCGAGGGACGGGAGGGTTTCCCGGGACAGCGGGAGGGAGAAGGGTAGGGAGAGGCCGGTCCCGTCAAGGCTCCCCCGACGGGACTTGGGAGGGCCCACCTCCTGCCGTGTGTGTCTCGGCTTGGCTGCTGGGGGCTCAGGGGCAGGGACTGGGTCTCCGCCGGGCTCTCACTCTCGCCGCGCGCCGATGTCTGGGCCGAACGGACAGGGGCCATCCCGGGGCCTCCACGCCCGCCCGCACCGCGCAGCCCTTCCTTTCCCACGCCTCCAGCGGCCCCCTCCAGCCCCTCCCCGGCCGGGGGGACAGGGCTGCTGGGGAGGAGCCTGGAGCCGCAGACGGCGGGAAAGCAGTCGTGAGCTCTCGGGGAGGACGCGTGAGGCTCCACTGCCTCCGCACACACGGGCTTCGCGCCAGGACCGCGTCCGCCGGCTCGTGCAGGATGGAAACACCTTGTCCGCAAGCCCCTTCCCCCGGCCGTCCCCGGAGTCCCCCCAGGCCTTGTCTCGGCCCCTCAGCCCCGCCCCCTCCGTGGGTGTCATCCACTTCCCACCCACTCCCTCCCCTCTCCTCAGAACGCTTCCAGGGTGCCCCGGCCCTGCCCTTCTCCCTACTGCCCCTTCACAGCCTCTCTTTTATCCCCTCTTCCAGCCCCCGTCCCCTCTGTGCTCCCCGGGGAAACCCCACCTCCCGCCCCTCAGCCCCGCCTCTTTGCCCCGCCCCCGCCCCAGGCTCCGCCCCGCCCCCGCCGGGCTTGCTCAGCAGCTGGCCCCGAGCGCCCTCTGGCGTCTGCGCATGCTCCCTGCTCCCGCCTGCAAAGTCCTCCAAAGGGACCTTCTAGGCTGCGCGCCGGTCGCCCCCGCTCGGGTCCGCCCGCCCGCAGCGTCTCGTTGGTGCTGCCGGTGACCTCCGACCCTTCGGCCGCGGGGCGGGGCGGGGAGGCCTTAGCTGCGGGCGGGCGGCGGCTGCTGCAGCGGGACCCGGGAGCGGGGCCCGGCGCCGCCCGGGCCGCGGGGCGATGTGAGTCGGGGCGCGGCGGGGCGGGGACGAGGCGGCTCCACCGAGGCCGCGTCGCGCCGCGCCGCAGTCTCCGCTCCCTCCCTGGAAGTCCCGGGCGGGCGGGCGGTGGAGCCCCGGGGCTGGGGGCGGGGATGCGGGGACGACGCGCGGCTCCGACCTCCCCACGCCTGACGGGTGTCCAGAAATTCTCTCTGACAGCCCTGCAGCTTAAACCTGCCTCTCGCTCCCCAGACCCCTCCCTCGCTCCCTTCCCTCGGGCACACCTGCGTGCCCTGCGGAGCCCCCAGAGCCCCTCGCTCACGCCGCCAGCCCGCCCCCGGCCCCACAGTTCTCTCCCAGATGTCCCCGAAATGCTCCACCGCTGGGAAACTCCTCTGCTGCGTACCCTTACCTCCCTCCCCCACCCTGTTCTTGCTCGGTGCCCAAATCTGGAATTCTTGCCCACATCCCCCCAAGACTTGTTATTCGTTATTACCCATCACCCCCTCTAGTTCCTGCCCTTGATCCCAGACCAGAGCCCCCCACCCCAACGTAAGCACCCCTCAGTGGGCTCTCTGGTGACGTGTCCTGGTATCTCCAAGGCAGGGGGACAGGAACATTGCACCCCTCCCCCACCCTGCCCCCTATAGTTACTGGCTCCACATGCCCCTAGGGCTCTTGGTGGCTCAAGCCCCAGGACTTCCCAGCCACCTGTCCCGAGTCTGCACACCTCCCTCAGCCTGCTTCCTCCTTCCAGAGTAACCCGAGGGGAGGGTGGGGTCCTTTGACCTGGACGTGGCTCAGGGTTTCAGGGCACAAGGGACCGTGGGAATCGTCGCTTTTCTGGAGCAGAAGGGGGGGATGGCTCGTCTCGTCTGCTTGGGTCTTGACACCCTGAGATTTTGGCTTACTGTTAACATCAGTGTTAAAGTTAGGCCTTCCCGAGCTTGGAGGACAGAAAGTCTACCAGGCTTCCCAGGGTGAGCTGGAAGAAGGAGATGGCCATGTTAGTGATGTTTGTCTTGCCTCGGTATACAGATATTTCCTCTAAAAACTCAGGTGGTGGGAAGGGAGTGGAGTTGGGATACTTAGTAGCGACAAAGCTGGCCAGAGCGTTGGTTTCCTGAATGGGAAGCCAGTGCCCTCTCCAGCCCTGCACATCTTCGTGTCCTTTTGAGAAAGCACTGTGTGGGGGTACAGTTCTCTGCAAAGGTAAGGGGGCGTCTGGGTGTTGGCAGAAACAGGATTCAGAGGGCACTCGAGGGTGCTGGGTTTCAAGGGTCTGGGGCTCAGACTGAAACGCGTGGTCCTAGGGGAGTTTCTCCCTCTCATGGCCTATGGATCTTGGTATACGGGGTCCCTTTGCCCTTGATGTCACTTTGATCCTTGCTGTTTGATTGGGCCCCGGATGGACAGCACAGCAGTTTTGTGGACAGCGGGGGTGGCGGGGGTGAAGGTCTCCGTTAACCTGCAGTCTCTGTGTCTCCTGCTAGGTGAGCCCCCGGTGACTTCTCTGCAGACCGATAGCCATGAGCCCTCAGCGAGGACGGGGCGAATAAAGAGGGGCTCCTTCCCCATGCCCCTCCCATGGTCGGCTCCCCAATGGCCTGGGTGAGGTAAGAGCTGCGGGTAGGAATCAGCTTCCTGCAGGCTTCCAAGTTGGGCAGGACGGAGGGAACAGGTCGCTGAATTGTCATAGGCTCTATCCATGCAGCGGGAGTTCTAGGAGGGTAGCGGCTCCGACGGGCTGCATCCCCCCACGGGTCTCGTGCAAGTTGCAACTCTTACATTTGTTCCTTGCTCTTTGGCCCATGCGTTTCCTACTCTCTTAGCTCACGCGGGCCAGAATGGTACCCTTGCCATCCTGGGCTTCAGCTTGGTCGTTGTGACATGTAATCCGAGTTCCCGAATCTTGGACGGGAAAGCCGGCGAGTGAGGCCTCTGGTCTCCCCTTCAAAGGGGAAGAAACCCAGCCTTTGTGTTGGTGAGGAGCTACCCAATCTATGTCTGTGGTTACCATTTAGTCTCCTAAGCGTATCTTTATGATCGCACTGGAGCAGCCCATTAAAGGAGGACGTGAGGAAGATAAACGAGGTGGGTGTTGGGATCGCGGTGAGGGAGGGCGAGAAGGAAGGTGCAGTGGCCAGAGTGCCGGGGTTCCCGGTGAGCGCCCACCCCCTTCTGACACAGCCCGCTTCCTCCGGGCGCCACCTCTGTCCCTGCTCGTGCTCCTGCCTCGTGCCCCTTCCCCGTCAGCACCAGGATCAGAATCCCCTGTACCCAGCCAGGACAGCATGGAATGTTACCTCCAAGAAGCGCTCATCCCCAAACCTGTGCGAATCCTACTACAGTCCCAACAGCAATGCATGTTTGCCTGCTGTGGGTCTGGCCCTGAGCTGAGAGTGGGGATTCCTTGAAGGAGGGTCTTTGTTGCAGTCCTGGGGATGGAGGAGCGGACCACAGGAGAAGTGTCCGCCCAGAGCAGGCCTTTCTGAGCTGCTCATCCCTCTTCCCCCAGGGCGGGCCGGCTGCTCTGACACCATGGGGAGCTGCTGCAGCTGCCTGAACAGAGACAGCGTCCCAGACAACCACCCCACCAAGTTCAAGGTACCCAGAGCGCCTTCTCCACTGCATTTTTGTGGCTGTCGATACTACCAGAAATTAAGAGGAGCTGTAGCATAGTAGCGAAAATGGTGCTTTTAGAACATCCACTGCTGCCAGTGTGTTTTTGTAGGTTTATATACACTTTGGGGCAAAGCAGCAAGTCTGTGAGTTAATCTATGTGAGGTATTTAAAATAATGCTGTTTGCTGTTTGCTTTGGGAAGCTGGGCCTGGCAGTGGGGACCTCCGCCTGCTGGGGTGTGCTGAGGTGCATGCTTCTCCTGCCCGCCAGAAGAGGGCGCCCTCAGCAAGGGCGTACCACTGGGGAGGCAGTTTGTGTTCGTTCTCACTTGTCCTTGACTTTTTCAGGGTCTTCAGATTTTGACTTGACAGTTGAACCCCTTCCCCATTTAATGTCTGGTCCCTGGATGCTAAGCCTTGGCACATCTGAGGTCTTCCAACATTGGCCATTTCACTCTCTGACCTTGAAGGTCAGCAGGCTACCTCTTTCCTCACCGTGCACCTAACAAGATGAGTCTGTTTGTCCAGGCAGCTGCTGTGGGTCCGTGCACCACTTTCTGCAGCCCCGGCGACCTGTGGCACTCAGTGGAGTCTGGAGGGGAGTCCGCAGAGACCCGCCGTCCCCAAGCTCTAGTTGTGCGTCTGACTGCCTCCTGGCGGCTTGGGGACCCCTGCACGCACTTGTTAGACTCACCTGTTGCCCCTCTGTGCTCTCCCGACCAGGTGACCAATGTGGATGACGAGGGGGTGGAGCTGGGCTCTGGGGTGATGGAGCTGACGCAGAGCGAGCTGGTGCTGCACCTGCGTCGGCGCGAGGCCGTCCGCTGGCCCTACCTCTGCCTGCGGCGCTACGGCTACGACTCCAACCTCTTCTCCTTCGAGAGTGGCCGCCGGTGTCAGACAGGCCAGGGTGAGTGCCAGCCCCACCCCAGCCCCGGGGTAAGGGCCTGTGCACGTGGGGCAGGCACTGGGTCTGCAGGTGTCGCCCAGAGAGGGGGCAGGGTCTTAGCCAAGAGCACCAAGCATGGCGTTGCATAACGTATGACCTTCCTCTTGAGGCATCGCGGCTCCAACCTGGGTCCCTTCTTGGAGACATTCATCACACAACCCACGGGAGAGAGCCAGGGCTCCTGGGCCAGAGCCCACCGGACAGAAGCTAGCAGCGACTCCTCCCTCTGCTACTCCAGTTGCAAAGATCCCTGTTGCCCCCTAAGTAGGAGCAAACTTTTTTCTGAGTACCCAGCATCTGAGGCAGGAGACTGGCTGCCATGGGGCTGGGAGGCTCAGGGAGCAAGACTCCTGGGTCCTTGGTGTGCAGGGACCCGCGAAGGCGTCCGTCTCTGCCCCGAGTCTCCTGTGGCGGTGGGCGTGATGGTCTCTCCCTGCAGCACAGCTCAGGGGCTTCGGGCTGTTCCTTGCGGTCGGGGCCAGAGGCAGCCATGGCTCTTGGCGAGAGTGGCGTGGCAGGGCTTGTCTTTCGGGATGCAGACGTAAGCTCTTCCAAGGAGTCCCGCCTGGGGTCGTGACTGCTGTCCAGGATTGTGCCTAAGCAGTGGCTCTCTGAGGCTTCCGGCCAGGCAGCCCCGGGGGTTGTCTGCGGGAGGAGCCTTTCCCGCTGTGTCTTGTGTACCCTTAGCACGCCTCACGCAGGGGCAGGCAGTGTGGGCTGAGGCGAGAGAGGCGAGGCCACTCTAGGCCCCAACACAGGATTCTTCTGAAACTCCAGACCGCTCCGGTCTTTTCCAACCCTTCACATATGGGGGTACTTCAAGAAGTTCACAGGAAACGGAGTTGAAGACAGGAGTGCAGGTGCCACCCTCGACTCTGGCCAGCGTGGCCCTTTTACCCAACGTCATTCCCTCACCTGACAGCGTGACAGTCTGAGTGGTGGGCGCGTGCATCTCCATACCCCAGAGAGCCTTCCCTGAGCCCCAGGTCCCCTGCTAGAGGAAGGGTTGCAGGGTCCCACGCCAGGCCAAGAGCCCGGGACACACTCGGCCCCCTGCGTGCCAGATACTCAGCTCCCAGGACCTGGAACTGACAGGGCCGGGAGGCTGGCTGCCCCGAGAACTTCCATGTGTGCCTCCCAGCACCCCTCCCCTTCCACACCAGAGTCCACGTTCTGTGAGGCCATAGGCCTGGACACGGAGGGGAGGGTGGGGGGAGCACATTCCCTCTGGCCAGGCACTGGGCCAAATACCCGGTGAACAGGGGGTGAGCAGGACAGACCTCCTGCCCTTGGAGAGCTCAGAGGCCGTGGGGTGTCGGGCCAAGGGCTGGTACCCCAGCTGGGCGGGGCTTGTCTTTCTGGGCATGGGCGTGGGGTCCAGCGTGTCTGGTGGAATCGTCCCACACCCAGCGTTCTCCCGTGCCTCTTGGGCGTTTTTTTCTCTCCCCGTCGCCCTGAATGCCCTTGTCCTTGTGCGAAGGAGCTCACGGCAGGAGCACAGCCGAAGTGGGCATTCATTCATAAGAGGGGAGCAGTGGACCGTGTGGGTGTGGGTGTGGGCGTGGGCGGCGCCCCCAGTACCCTTGCATTCTGCAGGATACGGGGAAGAATACTCAGGGTGGGAGATGCGATGCTGCCCCCTGCAGGCCAGTAATTGCTGCATGCCACCGTGCCGCTACTGGCTCCTGTGGGCCTTCCCCACGCGGCACAGGGTCCCAGGAGCCTCGTTCCTTCCCCTCCTTCTCCAGGGATATTTGCCTTCAAGTGCTCCCGGGCTGAGGAAATCTTCAACCTCCTTCAGGACCTGATGCAGTGCAACAGCATCAACGTGATGGAAGAGCCCGTGATCAGCACCCGCAACAGCCACCCCACGGAGCTCGACCTCCCGCGGGGGGCCCAGCCGCCCAGTGGTGAGGAGACCCCCATGCTTGCTACTGCAGCGCCCGTACACCAGCACGGGCCCGGGGAGCACGGGTCTTGGAGGCATGCGTGGAAGGGGCCGGGGACAGTGGGGGGTGCAGGGTGAGCCTCTCCCAGGACCGTCCTCCGTCATCAGAACCACCCTTGAGGATGGGCGAGTCTGGGGCTGGGCCAATCAGGTGACTCAAGCCAAGGCTCTGGAGTCCCGGGGAGCAGGCAGGCAGAGGCTGGGTTTCCATGGAAACGGCCGTCTGGCGCTCTTTTGCTGCCTTCCTTCTGTCTGCCGGGCCATACCCACAGCCCTGGCTGGCTGCTGGGGCAGGCGCCCGCGGCCGGGACCATCCCCTGGAAGGGCTCCCAGTCTCTGCTCGCTCGGTCGCCATCCGGACGGAACACCTGCTCGGCAGTGGTCTGCACTCCCTGGACTGGCCAGGAGCTTCCCTGGAGCTCACTGGCAGCACCACAGTGAGGCAGAGGGACAGCCCGGTGACAGCAAGGTGTCCCTGAGGAATTTCAGGGGAGGCCGTCGTGGAGGAGGAGGCAAGGTGGGCCGCAAGCTGAGCTCTGAGGCCTGGGGCCGGGTTTGAAGAGCAGAGAGAAGGTGAAGGGTCCCAGCAGCTGCCGGTTCAACGGAGCCAACCATCATGGAGCTCCCACAGTGTCTCCTCCGATGGTGGGCGGCCCGGGACACTATACACATGGGCACCGCTGTGGCTGTCGGGCGGTTTGAAGTGCCACTTACCCAGTCCTATCTCCCGACCCAGCTCTAGGCTACACCGTCTCCAGCTTCTCCAACGGCTTCCCTGGCTGCCCTGGGGAGGGCCCACGCTTCTCAGCAACCCCGCGGCCTTCAGCCAGCAGCCTGCGACACCCCTCGCTCGGGGAGGAGTCCACCCACACCCTCATCGCCCCTGACGAGCAGGTGAGCGGGCAGCCGGTCGGTCCGGGGGCGGGGGGGACTGGACACATGGCCTCTCCTCCCAGTAAGGCTCACGGGAAGGGGGAGCACACCGACAGGGTCCCTTCCCTGGAGGGCGAGCAGAAGAAGAAGCTCCCTCTGTTTGCCCTGAGCCTTTCATCCTGTCCCTCTGTTCTCTCCTTCCTCCCCGCTTCACCGGCACCCTGCTGCCCGCCCAGTCCCACACCTACGTCAACACCCCGGCCGGCGAGGAGGACCAGCCCAGGAGCCGGCACTTCCTGCAGCCCCTGCCTGAGGGCCGGCTCCCCTTCCCCGCCCAGGCCCCCGGCCCCGACCAGCAGGACGCACAGGTGTTCCTGCAGCCGGGCCAGGTGAAGTTTGTGCTGGGCCCAACCCCGGCTCGGCGGCACGTGATGAAGTGCCAGGGCCTTTGCCCCAGCCTGCGCGACCCCCCCCACCACAACAACAACGAAGGCCCCTCGGAGTGCCCTGCCCAGCCCAAGTGCACCTATGAGAATGTCGGCGGGGGGCTGCGGCGGGGGGCTGGCTGGAGACTGAGCCCAGAGGAGCCGGGCTGGAACGGCCTGGCCCAGCGCCGGGCCGCCCTGCTGCACTACGAGAACCTGCCCGCCCTGCCCCCGGTGTGGGAGAGCCATGCGCAGCAGCTTGGGGGGGAGGCCGGGGATGACGGGGACTCGAGGGACGGGCTCACACCCTCCTCCAATGGCTTCCCCGACGGCGAGGAGGACGAGACCCCCCTGCAGAAGCCCACCAGCACCCGGGCCACCATCCGCAGCCACGGCAGCTTCCCCGTGCCACTGACCCGCCGCCGCGGCTCCCCAAGGGTCTTCAACTTTGATTTCCGCCGGCCGGGCCCCGAGCCCCCAAGGCAGCTCAACTACATCCAGGTGGAGCTGAAGGGCTGGGGTGGGGACCGCCCCAAGGGGCCCCAGAACCCCTCGGTCCCTCAGTCCCCCCTGCCCACCACACACCCTGCCCGCAGCTCAGACTCCTACGCCGTGATTGACCTCAAGAAGACGGCGGCCATGTCCAGCCTGCAGAGGGCTCTGCCCCGGGACGACGGCACGGCCAGGAAGACCAGGCACAACAGCACCGACCTGCCTCTGTAGGGACGGCCCGGCCCCCACCCCCGGCTGCGGGGCCGCTTTGCAGGAGGCCTCGAGGTGGGACCAGATGCTTCCCAGCTGCCTGGAGCCCCCAAAGATGTCAGCCACTGCGTCTCCTGGCCTCCACGCTGGAGAGAGGAGGGGTGACCGGGCGAGGAGGGCGCCTCGCCGTAAACTGTGAAGGGTCCCCTCGATCGAGTTCCCCCCCGCCCGTGTCCATTTGTCTCGTCCGTCTACTGTCCGTGTGAGTTTTTTGGTTGGAACTTCGAAACATTTTGTACCTGTTGATTTTATTTATCAGTTTATTTTTCTATTTATTGTTTTAAATGTAATTTAACATATTTATTATTAATATAATTATTTTTAAATTCTGGCCCAGTCACGATTCCTTCTTATGGACTCTTCTGGTGTGGTCAGAGGGCAGGGGTGGGGCAGCTGGGGCTCTTGTGACAAGTCTGTGATGAGAACCTAAGAGCTGACAGGGATGGATCCTCTGTTGAAGTCAAATAACAGGACGGGCAGAGTCCCGGATGCAGCGAGGTCTGCGGGCTGGGGGTGGACTGGGGCGGCTGCATGAGGTCCCGGCTCTGGAACCCCTCACGACGCTCTGCTCCCGGTCAGGCCCCAGGCGCCAGTGCTCCCCTGTAACAGGGGCACAAACGTGGACCCTGGATCCTCCTCTGCTCTGGCCAGCACGGCTGAGTCAAGACCAGAACCTTTAAACAGGACTTCTCCTTGCACAGGAGAAGCAAAAGGAAACAAACAGGGTATAATGTGTAACTAGATGGCCTGACCTGCAAAGTGCAGCTCTCCTGGAGGACTGCTGCCCAGGAATGGCCCGTGGGGGACACCTCTACCCTACCACAAGGGTGGAGCCCTACTGGCCCCTGCTGGTGCACCGCTCCGACTCCCGCCCCAGTGCCTCTGCCGCGGGAGCGCCCTTTCTCCCGCCCAAGGCCGTCTCCCCTCGCCTCGCTGGCCTCTCTTCCTCCAAGACTGCATTTCTGACTCAGAGCCTGTGCGGTTAATCTAAATCCAGTGTCTATGATAAGCCACTCCGGCTGGGTTTATCCAGGATTTAGGGAACAGCCTGGGCCCAGTTGCTGTTAGCGCCCTGCTGTAAGAGCTGGTCAGAGAGCAGGCCTGTCCTCACCGAAACCACAGGCCGGGGTACGGCTCACCCACAGACTCCCTGCCCCTCCTTCCTGTCCAGAATGCCACTGAGGCCTCAGTTCCCGGAGCCCCAACTCCAAGTGGGGGTCCAACTGCTGGCCTCCAGAGCCTCCGACCCTGAGGGTCACTTCCTGTTGGGGAAATGGCTCCTGGCGGGGCGGTGGTTCCTGCAGGCTGTGGGAGAAGCCCTTGGCACGCAGGGCCCAGCAGGGTCTAGGGGGCGCACAGCTGCCAGCCCGGAGCTGGCCCCAGCCGTCCTCCCCTCTTGGTCCTTTGGGCTTGGGCTAACCGGCACTCCCTCCCGTGCTGCAGCAGGGGGTCTGCCTTCTGCAGCTTCCCCAGGCTGCTCAGCGGCTGCTCGGGGAGAGCTGAGATGGGAGAGGTCTGGCCATGCCGGGACCAGGCCTAGGGGCCCTGGCCACTCTTGGCACCTCATGGGTCTGAGCAGGTTCCTTTTTACGAGTGGACAGCGCTGTCTGTCACGGGTGAGCCAGCGGCTGGCGTCAGAGGCACTTCTGGTCCTGCCTCAGCCACCATCTCTGCCATGTTGATTTCTCCAAACAGGACTGGTTTCTGCACCTGCAAGGCAGGGAGCCTGTGTGGGAAGCAGCCTGCGAGACCAAGTAGTGAATGTGACGCCACTTTGGAAGGAGTTGGACGTGGGCAAGCTGTGTTACCAAACCAACCGTGTTTTAGGGAAAAATGGCCACAGTCACAGCTCCTTTGTCCCTCTGTCCCTCAGGCTTGGGACTTGTGGCCGTCCGTTTGCTGAACAGCTCTTGCTGGTCCTGGACTGACCCCTCCCCCACCCTGTAAAGTTATAATTGCTTCAGTGAGTGTATTTGTGGGGCTTTTGGGAGTCCAAGAGACATGGCCTAGGAATCGGCTCCCAGACAGGGGAGGGGGCCAAGCTTCCCGTCCCCCTCCCCTGGTTACTGCCCCTGCAGGAATTTCCTGGCGGGAAGGGGCAGGTGGGAGCCGTGCCCAGGAGGGCGGCCGCTGACCTGTGTTTGAGCCTTCTCGGGGTGTGGTGTGCAGAATGATCATCCGGGCATCAGTGATGTTTGCTGAGTGCTCCGTTCTCTTTAGAAACAGACCCTGCCTGCCCGCCCCCTCTGGGGCTGCCCTCCAGGAAGGCTGGGCCTGGCATCCTGTCTGGGAGTGACATTTCAGGTCAGACCAGCAGGGCCCTCCCCAAGCCCACCCTGGGTAATCACAGCACTTCGCAGTGGGATAAACACAGGCCACTTTCCACAGGGCCTTCTAGATCGTTTATCTCTGCCGGCTCTCTGGGCTGGATTGTTATCTGCCCCACACAGAGGAGGAAACCGGCCCAGAGGTGAAGGGACTGGCCCCAGGCCACAGAGTTAATAAGCGGCTGGGGCTGGGGCTGGATGCCAGTCGTGTGTCCACCCGCCCGGTCCCGCCCCTGCTGCGGCCTGGTTCTCCCTGGTGGGCGCCCACCCCCGCAGCATCTCATTCCAGTGCTCCCTCTCAGGAATCCCTCGGGATTCTAAGCCACGGCCTTGCCAGCCTAACTCCAGGATGAGCCCGCGCTCCCCCACGGCCTGCCCGGCGCCCACCTACCAGCCCTGCCCCTCTGCTCTCCGTGTCCTCGGATGGGCGGGGCCAGGGCAGGTGCTGACCTCAGCTGGCGAGCATCTCAGCCGCATGGCAGGTTCTCCCAGGGAAGGCCAGGCTGGGTCCTTCGTGAGCTCTGCTCCCCAGCTGGGGGGACGGGAAACGGATCTGAAAGGGGAGTCAGGACCCAGGTGGACAGGGCTTGAGAATGGGAGGCCCCAGGCGGAGGGATTGCTGAGGCTGAGCTGGGACCACCCAGGGGCGCCTCCAGCGGGACTGCTGGAGACGTTTATCGCATCTTTGCCCACACACTGCCAGGGACAGGGAGCTCACTACCTCACAAGCCCCCCCCACCCGCAACGCCCCAACCCGCCCTGGGTCCTAATTCTGCCCTGGCTCCATATGTGACTGAGTTCGGCCTCTCTGCAAGGGCGCTGGATTTTGAAACTTGGTCACTGCTTAGTGACTACTTCACCTCGTCATGTGTCAGTTTTCTCCTCTGTCACCTGGAGTAACAACAGCTGTCCCTCATGGGATTGTAGTGAAGGTCAAAGAGGGAATATCCACCCCCAACAGCGCGAGGATGGGTGTTTGTTCTTTTTCATTTATTTGTTTATTCTCTTATTTACTTATTATTTTTTAAAAAATTTATTTTATTTATTTGAAAGGCAGAGTTACAGAGAGAGGTAGAGACAGAGAGAGAGGTCTTCCATCCGCTGGTCCACTCCCCAGATGGCTGCAACAGCCGGAGCTGTGCTGATCCGAAGCCAGGAGCCAGAAGCTTCTTCCAGGTCTCCCATGTGGGTGCAGGGGCCAAAGGACTTGGGCCATCTTCCACTGCTTTCCCAGGCCATAGCAGAGAGCTGGATCAGAAGTGGAGCAGCGGGGACTAGAACCGGTGCTCATATGGGATGCTGGCGCTTCAGGCCAGAGCATTAACCCACTGTGTCACAGTGCTGGCCCCCACTTATTATCTTCATCTACTCAAAAGGCAGAGTGATAGAAAGAGACCCAGAGATCTATCCACTGGTTACTCCCTAAATGGTTGCAATAGCTCCGGCTGGGCCAGGCCAAAGCCAGGAGCCAGCAACTCCATCTGGGTCTCCCACATGGGTGGCAGGAAGCCAAGTACTTGGGTCATCATCCACTGCCTCCCGGGAAGCATTAGCAGAAAATTGGATCAGAAGCAGAGCAGCAGGGACTCAAACCAGCGTCCCGTTATGGGGCCGATATGAGAAGCCAGAGTCCCAAGCCGCAGCTTCACCTGCTGCGCCGCAGCGCCCACCCCCATCTTCTGAAAGTGACTCCTCTCTGCCCACCCGCAAGTCCACCGCACCTGCTCCCCTCTGACCCAGACCTGAGTGCGGTCCACAGGCCTGACGTCACCTTCCCTTAGTCCATCACCTTCCTCAAGCTAAGGTCCTACTCCTGCCAATGCAGCCCTCCTCAGGCCCAGCCCCCTCTTCTGTCAGCGACCTCGGCTTGTCAAAGTCTAAAGTGTCATTGCTTCTTGGTGGCCTGGGTCTGTCTGAGAATTGACAGGCACCTGCTCTTGCCCCGGCGTGGAGCTGCCAAGACAGGGAGTGGGTGGCTGGGGGACCGGAAGTGCCGGGAATAGAGTCTGGGCTCACCATGGGGGTGGGTCATGAGGGTGCAGCTTGGCACGGGGCAGAGGGCCCTCAGTGAGCACTTCCAGAACTTGCATTCTGCACGCGGTGGTTGGTAGGAAGTCTCCCTAATGAAGGCGGCTTCCGGGCCACTTGCCTCAGACATCAGGCGGGTCCCCTCCGGGCCCCCGTGGGCCCTGTTTCTCCGGGAGGGACACTGCTTGCAAGACTGTACGTGGTCAGGCCTGGGAGAGGTCCCTGGAGTGTAAGGTGCAAGTAAGTGGCGGCTGTGTCATTGGCACGGCGATAGTGACTGAGTGACTGAGTGACGGAGCAGTTCTGGGGCCCTTCCTGCCTGGCCAGCGCTGCAGCTGGAGGGGTTTCTGTGGCTGACTCCTCCTTCCCTGTGGCCCCTCTTCACGCGGGAGGAGCTGGGGTCCCCAGGGTCGGCCCGTTGTCTTCCTCCACCTGTCCCTCTGCAGCCTGCCTCGTCTCCTCTGAGCGAGTGAAGAGGCCTGAGCGGGATCAGTGCCCCTCTAAAAAGCCAGCAGGGAGACACTGGTTCCACCCGGCACTGCGCGAGGACAGGAGGTGCCACAGCCTGGGACGGCCTGGGGCCGCTCAGCCTCCAGGACTGTGAGAAGCAAAGGTTGAGTGTTTCAGTCCACCAGCCCTTGGACATTTGCTGCAAATGTCCCGCCTCACTACCATTATCTGCAATGTGGCCTCTGCCCTCGGCTGGACCTGCCCCCCTGGGGAGCCTGGGCCCTAACACCCCGCCTCCCGCTGGGAGCTCTGGGAGAGGAGGCGGTGGGTGGGGTGTTCATGTCCACAGCAGGCCTGGGGGGAGTTAGCGCAGCAAGAGCCTGAAGGAGACTCTGGCTGGAGCCTTGGGCCCCACACCAGGCTGTGTGGTGACCAGGCAGCAGTGACACAGTTTCCTGTAAAGGGACAAAGGTGACAGCCTCAGAGATCCCCTGGGAGCCTCGGGCAGCTTTCTGTGGGGAGGGCCTGGAGAGGGTGCAGGGCTCAGCAGGAAGCAGAGCCACACTGGGCCAGACACCTGCCACAGGCCCTCAGAACCTGCGCAGGGGCTCTTGGGGCAGGAATCTGGGGCCACCCAGGTCCTTCCTCTTCTCTCTCACTTCCGGGCCATGAAGACAGCCCTGGGCACTTGGTGATTGCTGAGTGTGCCTGGGCCTATTTGGGGGGCTTCTCCCTGGAGGCCAGCTGTCCCCAGCAGCCTGTCCCAGGCCACCAAGCCCCACCTTGTCCCAGGTGTCCCACGGGACAATCCCTGAGCACAGCTCCATGCTGCCACTGCCACTCACAGACACAGCTTTCCTGAACCCAGACTAGAGCAGCTGGGAAGCCGGGACCTGGGCCGGGGGCTGTGACCACATCCACCTGAGGCTTAATTGGGCCTGGGGGGTGGGGGGGAGTCTGGGAGAGCAGAGGGTGGCAGGAGCCTCCTGAGCCCATTATCAGTGTTTGGTTTGGGACTTTTGGATCAGGCCTGGTTCCTGCTCCTTATCCAGGCCCCAGCGATTAGATTCCCTGGGCTTTGATGTGCCGAGTCTGGACACCGGCCTCTCCTCTCTCTGGCTCCCAATCCCCAAAGCTCCGCACCTCCAGCTTCCCCTCCCAGTCTGGAGCCAAGTCCAGCTCAGTCCAAATAAGCCCTCCCATGACTTCTCCTACCTGCGCTGCCTCCTGCTGTCCCCACGGCCACACAGGGCACTGGACCACCACTTGTGGCCCCTCTGGGCAGGCCTGGGGGCTTAACGGGGAGGTCCTTTTAAAAAAGAGAAAGCCACTCTGTAGCTCGAGATTGGGACACACATGCTCCCCTTGCCCCATGGGAGTTGCAGGCAAGAACGTGTTAGCAGAGGCAGAACCAGCTGGGGCTGGGGTCCCGGACAGGGACCTTCAGAGCCGGGAGCTGCAACAAGCTTTGGCCTTTGGAAAGTTAGGCTGCTCCCAGTGTTTCGCTGTGGGAAAGAGAAGCTGCCTAATACAGAGGCGAAAGACTTGAGTGTTACCTGCCCAAGGCTTCCTAAGCCCCTTCTTTTTTAAAAAAAAAAATATGTATTTGAAAGACAGAGTTACAGGAGCAGGAGAGACACATGCATAGAGAGATATCTTTTATCTTTCATCCATTGATGCATTCCCTGAATCGCCCCAACAGCTGGAGCTGAGCCAAGCCAAAACCAGGAGCCTGGAACTCCATCTGGGTCTCCCACATGAGCAGCATGGGTCCAAGCACTCGGGCCATCTTCTGCTGCCTTCCCAGGTGCATTAGCAGGGAGCTGGGTCAGAAGCCGAGCAGCTGGGGCTTGAACCAGTGCGCGTAAGTCACAGGCAGTGGCTTAACCTACTTGTCACAGAGCTGGTCCCTATAACCCTCTTGTTAAATCCAGCACAGGGGTTGGGGAGTCTGGTGCTGTGGCATGGTGGGTTAAGCCTCCGTCTGCAGTGCTGGCATCCCATATGGGCACTGGTTCAAGTCCCAGCTGCTCCTCTTCCGATCCAGCTCTCTGCTATGGTCTGAGAAAGCAGTGGAAGATGGCCCAAGTCCTTAGGCCCCTTCACCCATGTGGACCCGGAAGAAGCGCCTGGCTCCTGGCTTCAGATCGGCCCAGCTCCGGCTATTGCAGCCATTTGAGGAATGAACCTACAGATGGAAGACCTTTCTCTCTGTCTCTCTTTCTCTGTCACTCTCCTTCTCAAAACAAAACAAAACAAAAAACAAAAAAACAGCACTGGACACTACTTTTGCCATTGCCAAGGGCGAGGATTAAAGCCGAAGCAGGAGGAATGGGGGTTCGCTTCAGGTTACTGAGCCTCCAAAGGCAGTGGGTCAGCCCTGGACCCCTGCAGCCCCCAGCCCTTGTTGCTAAGCAACAAGCATGCCCGGAGCATCCTCAGGTGCCCACTGTGGGGGCGCGGGGAGAGGGAAGAGCCACAGCCCTGCTCATCAAACATCTGTGAGCCATCATTCACGGCAAGGTGATGGCTGAGAGTGCAGGATTGTGTGTGTGTGTGTGTGTGTGTGTGTGCAGGTGCACAGGTGAGCAATGTGCTCAATATGGAATGGCTGTATCACATGTACTGCAGATGAGAATTTACAGGGAGTAAGGATTTGTTTTATTTATAAAATTGATTCTATTCTGGCCGGCGCCGCGGCTCACTAGGCTAATCCTCTGCCTAGCAGCGCCGGCACACCGGGTTCTAGTCCCGGTCGGGGCGCCGGATTCTGTCCCGGTTGCCCCTCTTCCAGGCCAGCTCTCTGCTGTGGCCAGGGAGTGCAGTGGAGGATGGCCCAGGTGCTTGGGCCCTGCACCCCATGGGAGACCAGGAAAAGCACCTGGCTCCTGGCTCCTGTCATCGGATCAGCGCGGTGCGCCGGCCGCAGCGCGCTGGCCGCGGCAGCCATTGGAGGGTGAACCAACGGCAAAGGAAGACCTTTCTCTCTGTCTCTCTCTCTCACTGTCCACTCTGCCTGTCAAAATAAATAATAAATAAAAAAAATTGATTCTATTCTGTATGCACAGGGTTATGGTATAAAAGATTAATAAAACTTTTTATTTTTATTTTTATTTTTACTTTTATTTTATTTTTTTATTTTATTTTATTTTTTATTTTATTTATTTTATTTATTTATTTTTTTGACAGGGCAGATGGAGGGAAGCAGAAACAGACGAGAGATCTGCCATCCACTAGTTCACCCCCCAAATGCCTGCAGTATTCAAGGCCGTGCCTGGCCAAAACCAGGAGCCTGGAACTCACTCCCGGGTCTCCCACGTGAATGTCGGTGACCAAAGCACTTGAGCCATTGCATGCTAACACCCAGTATCTTCATTAGCAGGAAGATTGGGAATGGGGCTTGAACCCAGGTACTCTGACACAGGATTTCAGCATCCCAAGTGGTATCTTAACTGCTATGCCACGTGCCTTCCCCTAACATATATTTTTAAGATTTATTTATTTATTTATTTGAAAGGCAGAGTTGCAGAGAGGGGGAGAGAGAGAGAGAAAGAGAGAAAGAGAGATGTCTTCTATTTGCTGGTTCACTCCCCAAATGGCTGCAATGGCCGAAGCTGGGCCAATCTGAAGCCAGGAGCCAGGAGCGTCTTCTGGGTCCACATGGGTGCAGGGGCCCAAGGACTTGGGCCATCTTCTGCTTTCGCAGGCTGTAGCAGAGAGCTGGATCAGAAGTGGAGCAGCTGGGACTTGAACTGGTGCCCATACAGGATGCCGGCACTGCAGGCAGCAGCTTTACCTGCTACACCACAGTGCTGGCCCCCCTAAAATATATTTTTAAAGACTTACTTAAGTATTTCTTTGAAAGGCAATGAGAGAGAGCAAGAGAGATATCTTCCATCTGTTGGTTCACTCCCTAAATGGCTGCAACATCTAAGATCAGGCCAGTCCAAGGCCAGGAACCAGGGGCTCCACCAGCACCTCCTGCATCCATGGCAGGGGCTCTAACACTTGAGCCATCATCTGCTGCCTTTCCAGGCCCATCGGTAGGAAGCTGCATCCGAAGCAGAGTAGCCGGGACTGGAACTGGTGCTCCCATTTGGGATGCTGGTATTGTAAGTGATGGCTTAATCCTTTGGTCTTCCCCACCTCAGTTTCCTGAGGCTGTTCTGATGGCCCAAAAATGCTCTCTTCTCCTACTCTTCAGCTCCCTAACTCCTTTTTTTTATTTTTTTGACAGGCAGAGTGGACAGTGAGAGAGAGAGACAGAGAGAAAGGTCTTCCTTTGCCGTTGGTTCACCCTCCAATGGCCGCTGCGGCCAGCGCATCGCGCTGATCTGAAGGCAGGAGCCAGGTACTTTTCCTGGTCTCCCATGGGGTGCAGGGCCCAAGCACTTGGGCCATCCTCCACTGCACTCCCTGGCCACAGCAGAGAGCTGGCCTGGAAGAGGGGCAACCGGGACAGAATCCAGCGCCCCGACCGGGACTAGAACCCTGTGTGCCGGCGCCGCTAGGCGGAGGATTAGCCTAGTGAGCCGCGGCGCCGGCCCTCAGCTCCCTAACTCCTATCCACCCTGCAAACTCAGCAGTGAGTCACAATATCCCCCTGTCTCAGTGATGAGGAAACTCAAGTGGAGAGCAGTTAAGAGACTTGCCCAACGTCCCACAGGTGGCCAGAGCGAGGTTGGGATTTGAACCCAGGCCTCTAACTTCAGAGCTAAGGTTCTGCCTGAACTCACTGAGACCAGTCTGCTGACGGCCTCACTCCCTTTCCTCCAGGTCAGGGGTGTGGCTGCCTCAAGCGGCTGTGCAGCTCCTGGGGGACACCCTCCGGAGGGTCTGCTGCTCCATCCACGTGGGCAGCCACAGGTGCATCTGGTCACTGCTTTGTTGATCGTCTCTGCCCCCTCCTTGGCCTGAGGCACCTGCGTTCTGGGTCTCACAGAAGCTGGGGAGTCCCCATCTTTCACTGGCCCCAGCCAAATCCTACTCAGGGCTGTGATCTGGGAGACTCCAAATAAAGTAGCTCTAAGGACAAAGCAGTTGGCTGCATAAGGGTGTCAGGTCAGTCTGACATTCGTGTCCAGTGAAGATGGATCCGTGGGTCCCTGTGTTAAGCCATTCAAATACCAACCACCTCGTGGTCTCTGCACAGTCCGTGTGTGGCCACTGACCGGGGAGCTTCAAGGGAGGGTGGGCCAAGCTCCACCCCCAGCTATCTGGCTTGTGCACGAAAGCATTTCCGGAGACGAGGGCAGCCCAGAGTACTGACCAGGCAGACAGTGTGGCCAGAGCTGCAGTTGTCCTGCCTGTCAAGTACAGAGGGACACTCTGGGCGGGGCCTGGGTGGGGAGGCAGGCTGCGCATTTCTGGCTGGACTCCACGATCCAGGAGACAGTCCTCCCCGTGGGGCCCAGAGCCACGGAGGAGACAGGAGGAGAAACCGAACACCCTGGGACTCCAGGGGCCTGACGTCCCTGCTGGCCCTGCCCCGCCCCGCGCCGGCTGGCCTGGGGGAGCTCAGCTGCAGCTCCTCGATTGAGAGCCCTTCTTTGGCCTTGTCTTAACCCACTGTGCGGGCGACATCGGGGTGACATGCATCTGTGATGTACGTGAGCAAATGTGTTCTGATAAGTGCTTGGCCAGGTAAAGAAGAACCACTCTGTTTCTAAAATAAAGATCTAGTTGTGTTTGTTTGACAGGCAGAGCATGGCAAGTGGTAGCTTAACCCACTATACCACAACACCAACCCCACATGGTTTATCTTTTTTTTAATGATTTATTTATTTTGAAAGTCAGAGAGGGGGAGAGAGAGAGAGAGAGAGAGAGAATCTTCCATCTGCTGATTCACTCCCCAGATGGCCGCAACAGCCAGGACTGTGCCCAGCCAAAGCCAAGAGCCAGGAGCTTCTTCAGGTCTCCCACATTGGTGGCAGGGGTATCTTCCACTGCTTTTCCCAGGCCATTAGCAGGGAGCTGGATCAGAAGTGGAGCTGCCGGGACATAAACCAGCACCCATATGGGGTATTGGTGTCATAGGTAGTAGTCTTACTTGTTACATCAAAACACCAGCCTCATTTGGGGGGGGGACATTTATTTTATTCATATGAAAGTCAGAGTTACAGACAGAGAGAGGGAAAGACAGAGGGAGATCTTCCATCCGCTGATTCACTCCCCAAATGGCTGCAACAGCCAGGGCTGGGCCAGACTGAAGCCAGGAGCCAAGAGTTTCCTCCAGGTCCCCCATGTGGGTGCAGGGGCCCAAGCACTTGGGTCATCTTCTGCTGCCTTCCCAGATGTATTAGCAGGGAGCTGGATCAGAAATAGAGCAGCCAGGTTGGGAACAAGTGCCCATATGGGATGTGGGTGCTGCAGGCAGCAGCTTGATCTGTTATGCCATAAAGCAGACCCCATTTTTTTAAAAAGATGTATTTATGTATTTGACAAGCAGAGTGGCAGACACACAGAGGGAAATCTTCCATCTGCCATTCACTCCCCCAATGCCTGCAACAGCTGGGGCTGGCTCAGGCCAGCAGCCAGAAATGCCATTTGGGTCTCCCACATGGTCTTGGACCACAAGCACTTGGACCATCCTGCGCTGCCCTCCCAGGCGCGTTAGCAGGATTGCTAAGTAGGAAACTGAGCACTTAGGACTTGAAATGGGGCTCTGACACTGGGTGCTGGCATTGCAAGCCAGGGCTTACTCCACTGCTCCACAACGATGGTCCTGAAATGCTCATTCTTCTTTCACCTCGGGGCTCCTCTGCCTCTCTGCCATTGTGGGCCATATTTTCGCAAGTGCAAGTGCACTAGTGCTGGCGGCTCGGGACTCCCAGGAGCAGGGACTGCCTGCCTCCCACTTTGCCTTTGGGGTTACCTGAGAACAGACACTCTTTCTCCTTTCTTCTCTCCCTTATTTTTCTTTTAATTTTAACTTTTTTAAACAAAGATTTATTTATTTATTTGAAAGGCAGAGTTAGAAAGAGAGAGGGAGAGAGAAAGATCTTCCTTGCTGGTTTGCTTCCCAAATGGCCACAATGGCCAGGGCTGGACCAGGCTGATGCCAGGAGCCAGGAAATCCATCCTGGGTGGCAGGGGTCCAAGCACATAGGCCATTAACCACAGTCTTCCCAGGAACATTAGTAGGGAGCTTGATCGGAAGTGGAGCAGCCAGGACTCCTACTAGCGCTCTTTCTGACATGCGATGCCGGCCGGCGGCTGAGCCAGCAAAAACTTAATCTGCTGCACCACACCGCTAGCCCCAGGGCAAGTGATTGTTGGGGGTCAAAGGATCATTGAATGGCAGAGACTGGACTTCTGAAGACAAGTTATCACACGCCACACAGCGCATCATTTCTCGTGTGCAGAGAGGGGTGAATGAGAAGGGGGAGGTATCAGGAATCAGCTGGTGTGGACAGCTCAGAATATTTGCTCAGAAACACACCTTAACTTCTGGGAACTACTCCCGGACACTGCCTGAGGGAGCCGCCAGCCAAGTCCTTGCCAAATCCTGCCCGCTGGCTGAGCCGGGTGGTCCAGGAGTGGGTCTGACTCAAGAGCGGCCAATCAGATAACTCTCCTGGGAATTGTGAGTTTGCTCTTTGGAAATGTACAACGCAGCTGCTGTGGTCAGTCACACGGAGACAGCCAGCGGGAGGGAGGGTGAAGCAGGGAGGTGATGTGAAGCAGGAATGAGAAACAGAGAGAGGGTCCCAGCAAGGCTTGGATCCCAGATTCCAGCTGATCCTGAGGCTCCCCCCTATCCGTGCTTGCTTGCAGCTCGGTTGCTCTGACAAGCAAGCAACTGCCTGCACACAAAGGTGCGTTAGTCAACTGACCAGAGAACCACCGGTCTGTCTATTTACCCTTCCCACACAGGCTGTTTCCAGATGTTTGAGATACAGAGAAAAAGGACTGCAGTGTGGTTGGGGACAAGGTATCGAGTGAGGTTTGCATGTTTAAACAAACATGAAGTACCTTGCCTGGTGCATCTCAGGATGGAATATTTTGGCAGAGAAGGAAGAGCCCATTAGAAAACTTCAGATTCAGGGGCCGGTGCTGTGGTATAGAGGGTAAAGCTGCCACCTGCCGTGCCAGCATCCCATATAGGTGCCAGTTTGAGTTCCGGCTATGCCAGTTCTGATCCAACTCCGTGCTGATGGCCTGGGAAAGCAGCAGAAGATGGCCCAAGTCCTTGGGCCCCTGCACCCACATGGGAGACCCGGATGGAGCTCCTGGCTTAGACCTGGCCCAGCTCCAACTGTTGTGGCCATTTTAGGGAGTAAACCAGTGGATGGAAGCTCTTTCTCTCTGTCTCTCCATCTCTCTCTGTAACTCTGTCTTTCAAACAGATAAATATAGAGGTAAATGTTTAAAAAGAAGTTTGGGGTCCAGTCCTTCCTTAGAGTAGAGTCTCAACTAATAAATGTAGAAAGGGGGCCAGTGCCGTGGCTCACTTGGTTAATCCTCCACCTGCGGCGCCAGCATCTCATATGGGCGCTGGGTTCTAGTCCTGATTGCTCCTCTTCCTGTCCAGGTCTCTGCTGTGGCCTGGGAAGGCAGTGGAGGATGGCCCAAGTGCTTGGGCCCCTCTACCCGCATGGGAGACCAGGAGGAAGCACCTGGCTCCTGACTTCGGATCGGTGCAGCGTGCCGGCCATAGCGGCCATTTGGGGGTGAACCAACGGAAGGAAGACCTTTCTCTCTGTCTCTCTCACTAACTCTATCTTTAAAAAAATGTAGAAGGAATGAGGGCAAACACCACTGTAATGACTGCTGCAGGAAAGAACCATGGATGGATGTTAAAATTAATGGGTAGACGAGGCGTGAGAACCTGGATACCCACGTCGTCTCAGAGTATCTCCCCAGAAAATGCTTATTAATCACCAAGGGGGAAAATGTGCACTAGGAAATCCGGTAGACCTCAACCTAAGCGAGGCATCGAGGGTCATGTACCAGTAGCCAGCAAGGCAGCATCACAGGTGTGCTGATATGCTGCTGCACGTACATGATATGCTTCTGTGATGGCCGTATCAAGTCTGTGCCGATCTTTCCCAAAATGCATGCCCCCAATCTAAATATGAGAAAACGCCAGAATGGCCTAAACTGAGGGGCATTCTACAAAATCAAGTAGCAAGGTCGCAGAAGATAAGCACCTAGAAACCGCCACAGACTGGAGGAGACCAGGGGACGTGAAAGGGGCTGGGGAGGGACCGTGGGGTAAGCCACAGCTCGCAGCGCCGGCATCCCATAGTGCACTGCTTGTGTGAGTCCCACTTGCTCTGCTGCCCATCCAGCTCCCACTAATACTCCTGGAAAGGCAGCGCAAGATGGCCCAAGTGCTGTGGCCCTGCCACCCATCTGGGAGACCCGGATGGAGCTCCTGGCTCCTGACTTCAGCCTAGCCCGGTCTTGGCTCTTGTGGGCATTTGGAAAGTGAACGAGTGGTTAAAAGATCTCTCTTTGTCCCTCTCTCTCTGTTGCTCTGCCTTTTAAGTAAATAAATAAACTTTTTTTTTTTTTGACAGGCAGAGTGGACAGTGAGAGAGAGAGACAGAGAGAAAGGTCTTCCTTTTGCTGTTGGTTCACCCTCCAATGGCCGCCGCGGCCGGCGCGCCGCGGCCGGCGCACCGCGCTGATCCAATGGCAGGAGCCAGGAGCCAGGTACTTTTCCTGGTCTCCCATGGGGTGCAGGGCCCAAGCACCTGGGCCATCCTCCACTGCACTCCCTGGCCACAGCAGAGAGCTGGCCTGGAAGAGGGGCAACCGGGACAGAATCCGGCGCCCCGACCGGGACTAGAACCCGGTGTGCCGGCGCCGCAAGGTGGAGGATTAGCCTATTGAGCCACGGCGCCGGCCTAATAAATAAACTTTTTAAAAATATATTTATTTATTTGACAGGTGAAGTTAGAGAGAGAGGGGAGAGAGAGAGAGAAAGAGAGAGCACGTACATGGGTGGCACTTGGTCCATTCTCTATTGCTTTCCCAGGCACATCAGAAGGGAGCTGGATCAGAAGTGGACAGCCAGTATTGTGGGCAGGTCAACCTGTTGCCCCACACTGCTGGTCCTCCAAAAATAAATCAATTAATTGAATTAAATAAATGAAAACTAAATGTATAGTGGGAATGTATATTGGATCCTGGACTAGAAAATGAACATTAGTGGGAAAACTTGTGATACTGAAATAATGTCATGAAGCACTTCGTAGTTGTCTTTTTTTTTTTTTTAAGATTACTTATTTTTGAAAGTCAAGAGTTACAGAGAGGGAGACACACACACACATACACACACACACACAAACAGAATCTTCTATCTGCTGGTTCACTCCCCAAATGGCCATAATAGCCAGCACTGGGCCACACTGCAGCCAGGAGCCAGGAGCTTCCTCCAGGTCTCCCATATGGGTGCAGGGGCCCAAGGACTTGGGCCATCTTCTACTGCTTTCCCAGGTCATAGCAGAGAGCTGGATTGGAAGTAGAGCAGCTGGGACTTGAACTGGCGCCCATACAGGATGCTGGCACTGCAGGCAGTGGCTTTATCCGCCACAGCATCGGTCCCTAAAGATTTATTTTAATTTATTTAAAAGGCAGAGTGATAGAGACAGACAAACAGATCTTCCATCTGCTGATTCACTCCCCAATTGGCCACAACAGCCAGAGCTGGGTCAGAGCCAGGAACTACATCCAGGCCTCCCACGTGGGTGCAGGGGCCCAAGCACTTGGGCCATCTTGTGCTGCCTTCCCAGGCCATCAGCAGGGAGCTGAATGGGAAGTGGAGCAGCCGAGACTTGAACTGATGATCCTGATATGGATCCCTGCATCACAGGTGGTGTGGTCAACCCGCTGCTACATGACACGGGCCCCTGTAACTAACATTTTATACAGACAGCTTCCAAAGACTTAAGGTTTATAGAGAACTTGTCCCCAGAGTTGATGTGACAAGGCCAAGGTTAGAACAGGGAAAACTCAGATTCTTGGCCCCATTTCTCTCCTTCTACAAAAAAAATCTCTCCACTAGTATTCTTCGAGGTTCTCCTTTAGCCTCTGATTGTGGGAAGCTCACTATTCTCATTCTTTAGATGATCTTTAGGTTGTGAGCCCAAGAGCTCTGGTTAGCACCCAGAAATTGGAAAGAACCCAAATGAATAGGGCCCAGTAATCACAGCTACCAGGAAGACAAAGCACCAGGCGGCCAGTGCAAGCGGCTGATAGGAACGTGGCCTATCTTAACGCACGCAAACATGTAGAAGTGTAGGCCGTGAGACCACGTGATAAGGGCAGAGTGGAAACTGCGCTTGCACACTGATCACAGCTATGTTAGCATCTACGTGTACAAGGGGAGCTGGACGATAATTTAGAAAGATACAAACCGTTGTCGCAAGTTGTTTAAAAAAGTGATGGATGTACAGAATTTTACATGAGATTTAGTATCCCAAATTTTTAAAAAATACTCTCCTTTAAAGGATTTGAGGGTTATGATTTCACGGAGCACTAAATTGAAAGGAGTTTTTTTTTTTTTTTAAGATTTATTTATTTGAAAGGCAGAGTGACAGAGAGAGAGAGAGAGAGAGAGAGAGAGAGAGAGAGAAGGGAGAGAGGAGGGAGAGACAGAGCGATCATCCATCCATTGGTTTATTACCTAGATGGCTGCAATGGCTGGGGCTGGGGCTAAGCCAAGCCAAAGCCAGGAGCCAGGAACTCCACTTGAGTCTCCCATGTGGGCAGTAGAAGTACCTGAGCTATCATGCCCTGCCTTCTCAGGCACCTTAGCAGGAAGCTGTATCGGATGATGACCAGTCAGTACTCAAACCAGCACTCCAATATGTGCCACCAGATTGGAAGGATTCTAGGGGTATCTCTGAGAACTATGGGATAGAGTGACATGATTGTTTAGTGATGTCTGCCACAGGCAAAGGGTTAGCAATGGCCTTGTGCATGCTATGCAATTGTCACCACTTCTAGAGACACCAGCTCCTGGGGCCACTTTGGAGAGCCTCTGAATGAGTTGTGCTGTTTAAGGAGCCATGTTCAAGAGGAGGCCTGCTCATGGACCTACAGACTGGGAGTTGGGGACAGTCACTGGGCTATAAGATGGCATAAAACAAACACCGTGAAGGGAAGAAGAGTTCTCCACAGTAGGGGTTAGTCTGGGGGCCAGTGTTGTGGTGTAGAGGGTAAAGTCTCTGCCTGTGGTGCTGACATCTCATATGGCCACTGGTTTGAGTCCCGGCCGCTCCACTTCCAATCCAGCTCCCTGCTAATGCATCTAGGAGACCCGGCTGACGCTCCTTGCTTCTGGTTTCAGCCTGGCCCAGTCCCGACCATTTCAGGCATCTGGGGCATGAACGAGCAGGTGGCAGATCTCTCTCTCTCTCTCTCTCTCTCTCTGTAACTCTGTCTTTCAAATAAGTGAATCTTTAAAAAAGAAAATAATGAGTCAGTTTGAGAGCAGCTGGCGCGATAGGGAAGACTGGGGAACTGGTGCTGAGTTGAGGGAAGAAGAGACCGTGCAGGTGACACACTGGGAACGGAGCTTCGGAGGGAGGTGGGAAAGAACGGTGTTCCTGGGAGAAAGCACGGTGCGGGCTGGGCTGGCAGCACAAGGCGAGCTTGGGAGTGGGCAGTGGGAAGACCCCCAGGGCTGTCCTGGATGCCAGGGCCACCACTTTGGCTTCTACCCAGTTAGCCTCGGGCGTACTTCACTGAGTTTTCAGGTAGGTGATGTTACAGGAAATGAGCCTGGCAGCTGAGGAGCACCTGGGAGACCCCCACTGGGGGGGGGGAGGGGGTTTGGAGGGTTGGGGGGGTCGTCTCAGACCCTGGATTGGGACAAAAAGATCCTTTTGAGGCCTGGAGTGGAAATCTGAGAACTGGGATAATGGAGTGTGGGGTATATAACCAAGCCCCACTAAGAACCATCCCATGGGCTCCATCAACTGGACAAAATTTCCTGAGCTCTGGGCCAGACGCAGGAAGGCAAAAGCCTTGGTCTCTGCTCCCTGACAGCTTCTAGTCTTCAGAGAGAAAAGTATCCCTGGAGATGACCAACCAGTCCCAGGAGGGTGAGCCCCGGCACCAAGGGAACAGCAGCAGGGCAGGGCTGACTCGGCTGATGCTCTAGGTCAGGGACATGGTGTAGGTGGGGCTTGGGGAGGGTTAGCTCAGCAGCCGTCAGCTCCTGGGGTCCCACCAGATAAGGAAAGGGTCTCTGCATGCTCACATGGGCAGCCTGGTGGGCCTCACAAGACTTAGGGGAGGGGCTGGTGCTATGGCGCAGTGGGTCAATGCCCTGGCCTGAAGTGCCGGCATCCCATATGGGCGCTGGTTCAAGACCCAGCTGCTCCACTTCTGATCCAGCTCTCTGCTATGGCCTGGGAAAGCAGGAGAAGATGGCCAAGTCCTTGGGCCCCTGCCCCCATGTGGGAGACCTGGTAGAAGTTCCTGGCTCCTGGATTTGGCTTGGCCCAGCTCCAGCCATTGTGGCCAATTGGGGAGTGAACCATCGGATGAAAGACCTCTCTCTCTCTGTCTCTCCTCTCTGTGTGTGTGTGTGTAATTCTGACTTTCAAATAAATAAAAATAAATCTTAAAAAAAAAAAAAGACTTAGGGGAGTCCATGGATTTGGCCAAGTTCCAAGGAGCCCAGCACTTTCTTTGATTGCTTTTCGAGATCTAAGGATCTCCTACCCCAGGGAAGCCATCCCTTACCTTGCCTCCCACTTCAGAGCCCAAGGTGCCTCTGGGGGCTGCAAGGAGCAGTGGGAGCTGAGCCAGCCTTGAGACACAAGCAAGTAGGGACCTCACTCTCTGGGTCAGGCCTGGGCAGTGCGTGGCAATGGCCAGAGTGGACAAATCTCCCACTGGCTGCACCATATCAGTGGTTGGCAGGTCTGGCTCTGGCCTTCTGCCAGGGGCCAAAGGCTTGACAAATCTCTGTGGGGTCCTGGGTGTGGGGTACTGGGAGGCACAGAGGGTGCTGGTATGGGGACTTTTTCCACTTGCCCTGAAATGGAGAGCTCTCCTGGGCCAGGTGAGTGGGCAGAAGGCCAACTTCTGGTCATTTCAGGCAGGGGGAAGCTTGGAGCTGGGGAATGGGGTGGGGATGAGGGGACTGGGGGGGGTGGGGGGATGTGGATGCGGGGGCAGAGGGGTGGCATGGATCAGGCCTAGGAGCCAGAAAAGGAGCAGCCCAGGGCTTGGGAGAGGGCGGTAGAAGGGGACGTGGGCATTTTAGGAGGTGCAGGCAGGGCCACAGTGGGGTAGGGGACGAGAGCCAGTGATGGCCAGTAGCAAGGGGCTGGCAGGTCCCTCCTCACCAGGCCTCCGCGTCAGCAGAGGAAGCCGGCACGGCGGGCTCTGTGAGTGGGTCCTGAGCAGGTGCCAGGAGAGTCTCTCCCCACGCCGGCTGACCTGGGAGGCTTTTGAAGCTGCCCCCAACAGCTCTGACTTCAGCCTCAGCACCAGCGCCAGCAACATGGCCATTGTTTCCATGGCAGCACACTCTCAGCTGGCACAGCCATCATCCTCGTTGCTGACCTCGATTCCACCCCCATACACTTAACTCCATTCCCCAAGAACTTAGGGATACTGGGAACCAGGACTTGAGGCAGACATCCAAGTGCATCAGCAGCAGACCCCCAATTCTCAATGATTTTGTCCCCCACTTCCCCCAAGGCAACGACTGTAAGGCGCAACTCGGGGCTGCTCCCGGCATCTAGTGGGTGAGATGCCTGGGCCCTGGCCACATGTCCCAGGGGGCGCAGGCCAAAACCAACCACACACAGGTGCCCGGCAGCTCTGTCTATAGAGCCTCGGCCCCTCCCTCGGGCCGTACCATTCTCCAGCCGTCACCCCAGAGCGACCACATCACACCTGGGGTTCCCGGACAGGAGATAATCTCCGCCACTCCACCTTGCGGCTACTTTGTTCTCGCTTATCGCTCGCACCTCCTGGCCTTCAGCCTTGTATTAAAAAGTCGATAAGATGAATGGTCTGCTGCGGCCACATCCAGAGGAAAAGCACACAGGAACAAGTGATACATGGGGGCAGGGTACCTGCTGGAGGTGGGTCATGCTTGCACAGGGCAGGGGGGCAGGAACCGGGCCAGACCCCGGGGGTATAAGGGAGGAGGAGTGCTCAGGTCTCCACTCCACGGCCACTGCGGAACGGGGAGCAGTTTTTTCTGCGGTCAGCTGTGAGGCAGCATCATGAAGTGGCTGCTGGTGGCCTTGGTCTGCCTCCATCTCTTGGAGGCAGCAGTGATCAAGTGAGTGAGTCTGGGGCCTGGCTGCTGGGGTAGGGCACCGGGGGGAAATGCAGGGCTTGGCCAGGAGCAGCCCACGCCGGGCAGCACGGCTAGGGGCCGCCCTGCTGTCTCTCCTCCGGGATTTCTGCCGGGGAAGGGAAGGTGCCCTTCGCTGGTGTTGGACAGGACGCGGAGGCAGGAGGAGATGCAGTCGCTACCTTCGGGAAAGTTCCGGCAAAGGGAAAAGCACGTGGCAGGGTGCCCACAGTGCAGGCAGCCCCCGGATGGTGGGTGTGGCCACTTTCCATGGATGAGAGACGAGGATCTTCCCAAACATTTTCCTGAAGGCCCCCAGTTGACTGGCAGCTGCCAGATTCTTGCGAGCAGAAAGAGCAGTACATGCCAATTTCCCAGCCCCGAGGTGTTGGGAGGGTAGCCTCGGTGGTGCAGGTGGGGTCCACAGGGGTCAGGGGGTGCCCAGCCTGCCACCCTACAGCTCATCTGCCCTGCAGCCATGGGGTCTATACTCCCTAACCACAGGGTCTGCACTCGCCCATTTAACCACCACAGTCAGAAAGCATTGGGTGGCCGGCGCCACGGCTCACTAGGATAATCCTCCGCCTTGTGGCGCCAGCACACCGGGTTCTAGTCCCGATCAGGGTGCTGGATTCTGTCCCGGTTGCCCCTCTTCCAGGCCAGCTCTCTGCTGTGGCCAGGGAGTGCAGTGGAGGATGGTCCAAGTACTTGGGCCCTGCACCCCATGGGAGACCAGGAGAAGCACCTGGCTCCTGCCATCGGATCAGGGCGGTGCGCCGGCCACAACGCGCCAGCCACAGCGGCCATTGGAGGGTGAACCAACGGCAAAAGGAAGACCTTTCTCTCTGTCTCTCTCTCTCACTGTCCACTCTGCCTGTCAAAAAATAAATAAAGCAAGCAAGCAAGCATTGGGAAAAAATTGCATCTGTACTTAGCATGTGCAGACTTTGCCTTGCTATTATTCCCTAAACAATACAGGTGGCAATTATTTACCCAGCATTTACACTGTACTAGGGTTGACTTACTGATTTATTTGTGTGAAAGTCACAATGGGAGACAGAGAAACAGTGACAGAAACAGAGAGATCTTCCATCCTTTGGCTCACTTCCCAAATGGCCACAATGGTCTAGGAGCCAGGAGCCAGGAACTCCATCTGGGTCTCCCTCATGGGTGGCAGGGGCCCACGCACTTGGGCCATCATCCACTGCCTTCCAGGATGCAATAGCAGGGAGCTGGATCAGGAGCAGAGTAACCAGGACTGAAAACAATTCTCCAATGTGGGATGTGGTTATCACTAGCAGCCTGTGCCACAGTGTCCACCCTGTCTATGCCAGTTTATAGAAGGGCCTTGATTGTGGTGCCTGCAGCAGTCCTGGAACCAATCTGTCCCACCCCTTGCAGATACCAAAGGGGTGTGATTGCTCAGGCAAACAGCTGGCTCCTCTCAGAAACTTCACCAAGCAAGTTTGGGAGGGGAGGCTGACGGCAGCAACTGTTAGTGTGGAGAGGCTGGCAGAGGACCCTGGAGAAAGCAGGGTCCAGAAGAATGGGGAGAAAGCTAGTGAAAGAAGAAGAGGCAGGAATCCCGGAGTATGCAGCTACTGGGTGGACCTGCAGACACTGCTAAGCTGTGGCAGCAGGCAGATCTGGGAGGAAGACTGTGCCCGTGGTCAGGGACATGGGCAGAAGTCACCATTCCTAAGTTCCAACTCCTGCGCTCCCAGCCAACCTCCCCAAGGACCTGGAGTCCTGCGGAGAGCAGTGATGGGCCCCAGGCTTGGCAGTCAGAGCAGGAGCAGAACCAGGGCCCAGCGAGGCCCACCCCAGGCACTGTCAGCGTCTGGCCAGTGTCAGTGCCTGGGGGCCACCGTATTTAGGCACTGTCTTTGGTGAGTTTCCATCTTAGAAACTTTTTTTAAAATGCACTTGTCCTGAAAAGGGTGGCTCCTGAAGTCTTCCTCAACTTCCTGGGAAGGAATTCCTGGAATATTTGAGAGCAGAGGGTCACAAGGGTGGGGGGGGCGCAGGGGAGACCCTTGACTTGGGGGGAGGGCATGCACAGGTGAGGTCAACTTGGAGCAAGTGGAGAGAAGAGCTTTGGAAGAAAGAGAAGGTGGGGCCTGCGTTGTTGCACAGTTAAGCTTCTGCCTGCGATGCCACAATCCCGTATGAGTGCTGCATCAAGTCCTGGCTGCTCCGCTTCTGATCCAGCTCCCTGTTAATGCTCCTGGGAAGCAGCAGAAGATGGTCCAAGTGCCTGGGTGACTATCACCCTATGGGACACCCAGATGAAGCTCCTCACTCCTGGCTTCAGCCTGGCCATTGCAGGAATTTGGGGAGTGAAACAGCGAATGAGAGATTTCTGTCTCTGTCTCTGTTCTTTCTCTCTGTAACTCTAATCAGAGAGAGAGAGAGAGAAAGGAGGAGAAGGGAAAGAAACAGACTGAGACAGAGCCAGACACGCAAACACACAAGCAATAGCCACAGGACAGAGTCGCAGGGAGGCAGAGGCACACATTCACTGAGCGGAGACAGAGAAGGAGGGAGAGGCAGAAAGAAGAGAGGAGGGAGGCAGGCCCTGCCCTGACCCGGAGCAATTCCGCAGAGTGCCGCTGAGGAAGTTCAAGTCCATCCGTGAGACCCTGAAGGAGAAAGGCTTACTGAAGGAGTTCCTGAATACCCACAAGTATGACCCGGCTCTCAAGTACCGCTTCGGCGACTTCAGTGTGACCTACGAGCCCATGGACTACCTCGACGTGAGTCCTGCCCCGCCTGAGGCCATCCTCGCTCTGCCCTCAAAGGCTGAGGCCAGGGTGCCCCTGGGACTTGTCCCTTCTGGCAGACCTGCCAGCCCCACCTCACTGCCCGTGGGAGACTGTGCCAAGCGTGAGGGTGGGGGGCCCTGCTGTGGCCGTCTGGGTAGGTGTGGAGGGGAGCCTTGGAGTAGGGCAGGGGCTGGTCAAGCCTGGGCCCTGGCCCCCGCCGAAGCTAACGGCCTGTCCACGGCCCCCCCAGGCTGCCTACTTTGGCGAGATCAGCATCGGAACTCCATCCCAGAACTTCCTGGTCCTTTTTGACACCGGCTCCTCCAACCTGTGGGTGCCCTCTGTCTACTGCCAGAGCGAGGCCTGCAGTGAGTGTGGGGCGGGGCAGGGCTGAGCTGGGCACTGGCACATTCTGGGAGGGCCCAGGTTTGTGAGGGCTTGCTGGCGGGCTCAGTCCTGGGGAGGGTGAGGAACTTGTGCAAGGACCCGGTCCACCCAAGCTGGGGTGCAGTGGCTGGCCGGCAGCTGGGTGGCCCCCTTGCCTACCCTGCTGACCGAGACTGTCCATCCACTTAAGCCAGCCCACCTCCCCCCCCCCCCCACTCCATTTCATTCCACCCACCCCATCGTGTTCACTGCGGGCCGTCTCTACTTGGTTCCATCCCAGTATATGCCACATCTCCAAAGCTCACACTCATCATGTCCAAGGGATGTGGCCTGGCCTGCAGCGGTCTGGGAGATGGGTTATGTTCATTTTCCGAAGGTTGCCCTGGGCCCTTAGGGACCTTGGGGTTTGGGTCCTGATGCTTCTGGTCCAAGAAGTCCCACTCTGTGCCAGCTCAGGATCCTGGTGTGACCAGCTTCCTGGAAGTGGGGTTGGGAGAATGTGGGTGTGCCCTGGAGGCCCCCCAGTCCATCCTTTGATGAGGAATCACTTGGCACTGCCTGTGTGCTTTGCACTCTGCTGGGGAACAGGGTACAGCAACCCGGCCCACGACGAGGCCAGAATCCTGGGAGCCCAAGATTCCGTCATCACAGGGGGCTTTGGGGCCAAGGCCAGCCTGCCTCCAGGGGCCTTCCCACGCCTGCAGCCCCAGCCGGCCCCCCAGGGATGGGAGCACAGGCCCTGGTGGGCAGCCCTGCCCTCGCCAGCTGACTTCCACCCGGCCATCCCCTGCAGCTACCCACAACCGCTTCAACCCCAGCAAGTCCTCCACCTTCTACACCTACGACCAGACCTTTTCCCTGGAGTACGGCAGCGGCAGCCTCACCGGCTTCTTTGGCTACGACACCTTCACTGTGAGTGGGCGGCTGCCGCCCCCGGGCGGGGAGACAGGCGGAGCCCGGGAAACACAGCTGGAGAAGTGGACAGGAAGTCAGTCCAACAAAGGGCTCACCCATTCACTCCTCCGACCCTCTCGAGGGCTGCCCTGCTCCAGGCTCTGGCGTCACCACGATGAGTGGGACAGCCACGGTCCTTTGGCCAGGGAGCTTACAGTGTGGGGTGTTCCGAGGACAGGGAGATGGGGGCGGGGAGGAGAAGGTGGCTCTTGCAAGACCTGTCCAATGAAAGGGCAGGAGCCGAGGTGAGGGAGGGATGAAGGACACAGCATGGTGGGTGGGGAGGGGGGTGTCACTGGGAGTGCAGCCAAACTTGTCACCTCCCCTCCTTTGTGATCCCCCGCCCCCCAGATCCAGAACATCGAGGTCCCCAACCAGGAGTTCGGTCTGAGTGAGACGGAGCCCGGCACCAACTTCCTGTACGCGGAGTTTGATGGCATCATGGGCCTGGCCTACCCCTCTCTGTCCGTGGGGGACGCCACCCCGGCCTTGCAGGGCATGGTGCAGGACGGCACCATCAGCAGCAGCGTCTTCAGCTTCTACCTCAGCAGGTGAGTGGCTTCCCGCCACGGCCCCTGCAGCCTGGGACAACTGAGGCGACTGGGGGTCTCCAGCTGGCCTCTGGCCCCGGCTTCCCTCCTGGGCTCCCGCGTGCCCCTCCACCCCTCCCAGCCCTGTCCCCAGCCCACTCGCTCTTTTCTCTGCATTTCTCGGCCGGGAAGACTCTCTCCCCCTTCTGATTCTGCTTGGACCCTCAGTGCCTCTTGGATTTGCCTCTCCTGCCCAGGGCCCGAGCCAGCCCTCTTCCTTCTGACCTGATGGTTCCTATCTCCATCCCTGCTGTGTTTCGTGCCCTTTGACCTGTTGTTCAGGCCTGGTCCTGTGGTCTTCTGCTGTGAGTCCTGGCAAGTGGTTATCCTGGCCAGCAAGCACAGCCAGTGCAGCCCCTCGGGGCCCCCGGGCCTGCCTTTTCTTCCCCGCCTTCCAAAGACAGAGCTATTTTCTGTGACTTAATCCCCTGGGTCTGAGGGTCGACACTGTCCTCTGTCATTGATGGCACTGATTTACCCACTGCCTCTGTTTGCCGCTGCTTGGATGAACCCTGCAGGGGCTCGCCCCAGTGCTACACTCCAGCTCCGGGAGGGCCCCTGCCTCTCCCCTCCCAAGGCCGTGGCTCTCTCCCATCCCTGGGTGAGGCTCCTGCACACCGCAAACAACAGAGGGGAGCAGGGCTCCGTGGGGCAGCATCTGTTGGGAGCCCGAGGGTCCGGGAATTCTGAGGTATCCCAGCCAGGGTGCCCCAGGCTGAGGGAGGCACAGCCCTGTCCTCGGGGAGCCCGTTTCTGGAACCAGGGGAGGAGCTGTGACCACCTGGCAGGGACCTCCCCTTCCACGGCCTGCCCTGACTCCCCCTCCCCTGTCTCCTGCAGCCAGCAGGGCACTGACGGGGGTGCGCTGGTGCTCGGGGGTGTGGACAGCAGCCTGTACACAGGGGACATCTACTGGGCCCCTGTCACCCGAGAGCTCTACTGGCAGATTGGCATTGACGAGTAAGTCCGCGGTGATGGTGACGTGCACTCTGGGGAGAGGGCTTTGGGGCAGCCCAGGTCACACACACATCCAGGCACTGCCAGGGGCACAGCAAAGGATGCCAGGCCTGCCCTGCAAAGCACCAGCTGCCCTCTGCAGGAGGGTCAAAGCCCATCTCGGCCTGGAGAAGAGGGCTGGGCTGGGGGTGGACCCCGGACATTAGAGACCGTGCAGTCTGACCCCAAGGCTTATAGATTAGACCCTGGGGGAGATCAGTTGGTTCCAGGTCCTTATAATGAACCACTTCAGGGTTTCTAGACGTTTCCTCGAAAGTGTTTAGAAATAGGTCCCATCACTCCTCAGGTGACCTTGGTAGATTCTGGTGTGGTGTGACAGAGAGGAGTAGAGGGACTGACGCCCATGGGGGCAAGTGCACCGGGATTCTGTGGCTGCAGGTGTCTGTCTCTCAGCACGGTAGGAAGCCCACCCCCCGCGGCCCTGAACTAGTGGGCGCTGAGGCTGGGCGTCTCCTCACCACACAGGTTCCTCATCAGTAGCGAGGCCTCCGGCTGGTGCTCCCAGGGCTGCCAGGCCATCGTGGACACGGGCACTTCTCTGCTCACCGTGCCTCAGGAGTACATGAGTGACCTGCTGGAGGCCACAGGGGCCCAGGAGAACGAGTATGGAGAGGTGCGCCTGGGGGCGGCTCCCCCTACCCCGCCCCGGGAAGGCCCTGCATAGCAGCACGCCGATTCTGCAGAGAATGCGAGAAAAGCCTTGTCCCCAGCCTCCACGTCTCTGATTGCCCCAAAGCACTGGAGTGGGTGGGGGCTTGGGACAACTGGGGCTGGGGACAGATAGGAAGGGGACCGGAGCCAGGTTCAGTGGAGCCAGCTGCCTGTGCTGAGGGGGTGGGGGAGCTTGCTGTTAGAGAAGACTTCCTTCTGAGCTGCAGGCACTCAGGGTGCTGGCTCTGGGGTCAGCGCAGAGTTAAGAGGAGCGTGGGGTAAGCGAGTGAGTGACGAGAGCGAGCCCTGGCATGCATAGCTCCCATGTCTCCACGGGGCCGTGCTGCCCGGAGCCCCTCTCTGTCTGGAGCCCAGCAAAGGGTGTGCCCTTGAACCCATTTCCAGGGACTGTGGGAGACGGATGCGCCACGTCTACAGATCTGTGTGCTTTCAAAGGACATTGACACAGAGAGGGCAGCGTCCAGGCCTCTCAGAGGGGAAATGTGGGCGACAGGAATGTGTGTGGGGTGGGGGGATTCCACGTGTGTAATGAGCCCTTCAGTCCAACAGCAGGCTGGGGGCTCAGGCCTGAGAGCCGGGGGGCTGGAGGAGCCGGCTGAGTGGCACGGCTGTGTGGGAGATGGTCACCGGGCCCCTGCTCTTTCCTGCAGTTTCTTGTGGACTGTGACAGCACAGAGAGCCTGCCCACCTTCACCTTCGTCATCAACGGCGTGGAGTTCCCTCTGTCCCCCTCCGCCTACATCCTCAACGTAAGTCTGGGCTCTGTGGGCTGAGCCACCACGACAGGGGGTGGCAGCCAGGGTGGGGAGCCAAAGACCTTGACCTCCGGGCTTCCCGGGGGCCATTGCCTGACTCCGCAAAGCACTGATTGGTTCCCCACGCAGTGACTCTAAGCCCCGTTCTCTGTAACAAGACTGTGAAACAGAAGTGTGGCATCTGTTACTTCTGTTCCTTGCGGGGAGGGACACTGGGCCTTTTGCCAGGCAAATGCCAGGGCCAGCCCCAGCACCGGCCACTTCGCCTGTGTTCTCCCACTCAACCGACACAACATGCACCGTGGGAGAGCCTCATTTCTGTTATACGAATGAGAACTTTGAGGTTCAGAGAGGCTAAGTAGCAGACTCAAGGCCACACGGCTAGTCAGGGTGTAGATACGGGTTGATCCGAGTTGATCTGGTCCTAAGGCTTGACCACCAGGCTGACCTCTCAAAACTGGGGCAGGAGGAGAGCCTGGGGGTGGTGGTGGTGAGAGAAGCTTCCCATGGTGGGCAGAGGAGACCCAGCAGAGGACCACGGGTGCCACCCCAGAAAGCTCTCCCACCAGCCCCTGCCCTGGTGACCCAGTTAGCCCATGAGCCCTCTGGGGCACAGCCCTGGCCCACTCACGTCCGCCTCTGAGCCCTGGCCCCAGGCTCAGGGCTGAGCAGTGTGCCCAGGTCACATCTGTGCAAATGAATGAATGCTACTTCTCTGTATTGAGCAGACTGATGGCCAATGCATGGTGGGAGTCGAGGCCACCTACCTGTCCTCCCAGGACGGCGAGCCCCTTTGGATCCTCGGGGATGTCTTCCTCCGGGCCTACTACTCCGTCTTTGACATGGCCAACAACCGGGTGGGCTTTGCCGCTCTTGCCTAGACTGGCAGCCCGGATAGCACACCCAGCTCCTTCTTCCCTCGGCCCCGTGCCCTGTGGAGTGGGAGTGGTCTCCCTGTGTTTTCTCTGTGCATTCCTCCTCTGGGCTCTGGATTTTCCCTAATAATAAACAGTTCTTCACGTTGGCCAGCCTGTCGTTTTTGGAGGGGAGTTGTGGCCCACAGATGACCTGGTCTGCACCAGCGGCTAGGAGGTGTCACAGAGCTTCTGCGAGAACTGGAGCTTGGTGGGTGGTGGAGGTGAGGGCTGCTTCTCCCAGAGCTTGGAGTCTGTTCACAGCTTCCCTCTGGAGCGGGAAAGCAGTGGTCACGGCATGGGGGCCAGGTCCCTGGTAACTGGGGACACACCTGAAACGCTCGGTTTGCTAAATGGTCACTTGCATGACCCTGGGCACCCTGGGACCCGCGTGCATGGCCACGGCTGTGTGACTAGAGGCCTCCCCTAGCCTGGGTCTAGGCATCCATCTCAGCATCTGCAGACCATATTTGGACTGGAAGCTTCTGAGGCGTGCTGGAGACCTCTGCACGCTTGCAGCAGCCCCGAGGCCCTTGAAGGATGGGGAGGGTGCTGCCACAAACCACCCCAGGAAGGCTTCCCGGGCTGGGGCTGGGCTGGGGCTGGGGCTGGGGCGGGCTCATGGGTTTTCACTCCGATGCCTATGTCCCTGTCCCAGGACTGGTATTCGAAGCAGAGCAGGCTGTCCACTCGGGTTACAGTGAAATCAAGGCCACTTGCTCTAACCAAGCCAGCAAGAGTTCTTGTTCCTCTGGCCTTCATCCCTCTCCTCCTCAGAGGCTGCATAGCAAATCTGGGGCACAAGGTGTGGGGAGGAGAGAGGGAGGGGGAAGGGGAGGAGGAGGAAGCAGAGAAAGATGGCTCTGGGCCATGAGCTTCCAGCAGGGGAAGGTGACCCGGAGGGAGCAGATCAGAAAAGTCCTGGGGCAACAGGTGGCGGGCGGAGGGGGGCCCCAGCCAGCTGTGGCCCATGCCACAATGGAGAACCCAAGATGGGGGGGGGGGGCAGCGGGGGTGGGCTCCTTCAGCAGGCCGACCCCCAGCCTTGCCTCTTAGGCTCAGGAGCAGGGATAAAAAGGCAAGATTCAGGTCCTGCGTCCCGCTCCAAACCAGGAAGGAAGAGAGTTTGCCACCGAGGAGTTTCTATGGCCGTGGTCCACCGTCAGGGGCCCTACATTTTCCCAGGAGTCCTGGAAAAACAGCCTGACGGGTTCAGACAGGCCACTGGAGGAAACGTAGCGAACCCTTTGTCGGAACGTCACTGACTGAAAGGAGAAAAGTTTGCAAAGGCACTGGAGTTCCAAACGACACCGCAAGCCCCGGCAGACCAAGACTGCAAATCCCGGCGTGCCCAGCGGGGCTGCGGCCAGGACTACGTTTCCCGGGGGGCGCAGCGGCAGGCCGGAGAGGGCGGGGCGGGGCGGGCCACGGGGGCGGGTGCTGCCCTCTGCCGGGCGCGGCGGGAAGTGGGCGCGGAGTGACAGCCGGAGCCCGGGCGCCGGGCGAGGGGCTCGGTGACAGCAGAGGCAGCCGCCGCGGGCGGGACGCAGGGAGCCGCGGCGGTGCCGACAGGAGCGGGAAGGGTGGACTGGGGGGCCTCCCTGGCGGCGCGGAGTCGGAGGAGCCCGGGAGTGGGCGGCGGGCGCAGCTCGCGGGCCGGGCACCCCAACTTGGGACAAGTTGCCGGAACCGCGGGGCTCGCGCGGCGGACGGACTGACCTTCAGAGCGAGGTGAGTGGGGCAGGGGGTGGGGGGACAAGGGGCACGCGGAGGGCGCGGAACCCCGATCCAGGCGCCGCATCCCCCTCCCGCAGGATCCGGAGGCAGGTGGGAGGTGGGAGTGCGGGCTGGGGAGGGAGCGGGACAGTGCGCGCCGCCACCCCCCACTCCGGCCTACGGCCCGCGCCGCCCCGGGCGCCCGGCGCGTGGACCGAGCGTCGCTGCCCGCCGCTCCGGGGGCCCCTCCGCCCCTCCTTCCGACCCGGGCCGGGGGCGGCTGCTCTGCGCCCTTATGTAACCTTGCGGGAGGGGCGGGCGGGCCTGGGCCATCCCCGCCGGGCGCGGGAATCCGGGCGGGGGACTGGCGGCGTGGGAGTGAACTTGCTAAAAGTTTGAGGGACACGCGGGCCCTGCGCCCACCCCTCCCCCGGACGCCGCCCGGCGGCGGGTGCGGGGGAGGGGTCCGAGGCCGGGAGGCGTGCGGGGGCCGAATCCGGCCCGGTCGGGCCCAGCCCCGATGGTGGGGGGGAGTGGGAGGACCGGGGCGGCGCCACGCCCCGGGGCTGGGCTGCTGGGGGGGCGGTGGACGTACCCGCCTCCACCTCGGCCTCCCGCAGCAGCCGCGACCCGGCCCCCGAAGGCCCTGGGCAGAATCTCCCCCTCCCATTATTCCGTGACCCTCCGCGCGCCCAGCGCTTCGCGGAACCCTCGTCGGCAGCCGGCACCCAGCCTCCCTCTCGGTGCTCCGAACCCCGGAAAGCACGCCCCCTGCCCCCGGCCCGCTCGGATCCCCGGCCGGAGAGCCCGCACCCTTTCCCGGACCCCCCCCCCCCCCCCCAGCCATCTAGTCCTACGGGAGCGAGCTCAGACCGCTGCGGTCCCTCCCCTCGCTCCCTCCCGGCGCTGGGCCCCGGCTTCACGCACGGCTGCCCCGCGCGGCTCTGGGCTGCGCGAGCAGGTTCGCGCCGCAGCCGCCTGGCTCACCCCGGCCCCGCGCGGGGAGGAAGGGAGGCCGCCTGGGCGGGGCCCGTCTGCGTCCGCACCCGCCCTCCCCGCGGCGCCCTGCCGCGACCCGCGTCGCTCGCGCCGGCCGGTCCCTCCGCTGTCGGGGCCGGGGACGGCGCAGCGCCGACAGCTTCTGGGCTGAACTTGGGCGCAGCTCTTGGGCTGAGCGCTCACTGGCTGGGGAAGTGTCGGTTAATTTCCACTGGCGTCCCTACTCCGAGCGAGAGGGTGCTTCTCGGAGCAGGGGAGGAGACAGCTCAGGTCTGTGGACCGCCCTGGCAGAGATCCTGCTGGCCCAGACCCGGCGCTCTTGGGCAGCCGGGGTTGGGGGGGCGGGGTGAGGTGGGGTCTGGTCTCTGGTTTCCTCCAGGGCGGCCAGATGCGGCTGCTCTCAGTCGGAACCCGCAAGGCCTGGCTGGTTCCTCAGCCTGTGCCCTCTGGGGTTGGCTCAAGCCCCGCCTCGGGTCTGTCTTCTGCAGCGAGTGGCCAGCCGGGAGAGGCAGTGGGAGGGGACTACGCAGCTTGGTTAGTCTGATGGTGTGCTGGTCCCATGCCTCAGTTTCCCCAGCCCTCACCCCAGGGGGGGAAACAGCAGCTGGAGGGGCGCTTTCTTTTCGCATGCCTCCTGGCTCCTGAGCTGAGGGTTTGAGGTGGCTGCGTGCTCAGCTCCTGCGCAAGGAGCCAGATATGCTTACAGAGTGGGGGTGGGGTGCGCTCTGGGGTCTCATGGAAGGGGCAACAAGGAATGTGGCAGGTGAGGTCTCAGGTGGGCACTGAGTCCAAGGACAGCGGCTGGGCTTTTGAGGGCTCACTGCCTGCTGTGTCAACAGCAGGGTCCCTGGATGGGCCAGGGCCCACTGCCAGCCACCTCTCCTCCCCCTTATTCCAGGAGCTGGGAAGTAGGTGGGAGGGGCTTCCCACCTTTCAGGCCTGGCTGCCCTCGGAGGGTCTGGCCCTGGCCCTGATCCCCCCCCTGAGGCTCTGTTTATGGCTGTAATTGCATCATTAGCCAGAGTTTATAGAGTTACTTAGCACCTGCCCCCACAGGGAGTGGCCCAGCCACCCCCTGCTTTCTGTCTCTTCCTTTTCAAAGTCGGCTTCAGCAGCAGGGTTTCCCCAACTGCAGCTGGCATGAAAGCCAGGTTGGGCCTTTGTCCTGGGGCTGGAGGGCAGGCAGGCAGCGCTTGGGGCCCGGCTTGGGGCTGCCCTGGAGATGACCGTGGAAATTGAGTTGGCCTCCTCTGAACGGGAGGGAGTGAGTTCAGGGTTCCCAGAGCTGCCAGAAATGTCCACATCCCAGGATGCAGCGAGCGAGCGAGTGTCCGTGTGTGTGTGTGTGTCTGCTCAGCTGAAGGAGGGCCGTGAAAGCCCGTGTGAGCGTGAGGGTGAGCACGCGTGCGGCTTGTGTGTGTGCTTGGGAGGCGATCGGGGGCCAGGTGGGCGTGCGTGGCTGCGTTGTGTGTAAGCGTGACTCTGGGAGCGCAGCATTAACTCTGTTCTATTAGGAGAATCTTCATCTCTTCACAGTAGTATAGTAAAACGTAGTTAGCAGCCATAACTGCCAGCATTTGTGGTGTGGTTGCGCTTCAGAGTGTGGTAGGCCTTACCGTTTGCTAATGCAGAGAAGCTAAGCAAGTGGCTTAGAATCACACCGCCTGCAAGACGCATGCCTTGCATACTGTGAGGCCCCACTGAGCTCAGACCACGGCCAGGATTCCCAGGAGTGGTTGGGAGACCTCCCTGTCTATGACCTCCCGCTCTGAGCAGGGTGGGAACCGCCGAGGCCCCTGCTCTGGGCCTACACCTGTCTCCTGGCCTCTCTGAAGAGGTGCTGCTGTGGGTGACCAAGTCCTGATGGGGCGGGGTGGGGTGGGGTGATGTGTTCAGACTTCCTGCGCCTCTTCGGAAACTCGGATGCCCTGGGAAGGGCAGGAAGCAGCCCTTAACTAGCAGCTGCCTGGGAGCCCAGCTTTGTGCCAGGGACTCCATGCCATGAACTCAGATGTGGAGAGGAGGCAGTGGGATCATTGGGTGAGGATGATGGGAGCGAGGGGCCCAAGGGCATGGGCTGGGAATCGGGAGACCCCACTTTGCCTCTGACTGGCTGTGTGGCTAAGACAAGTCCCTGCTCTGCTCAGCCTCAGTTTCCCTAACCTGGGAACCTAGGTCATCTGTGGGGTCCCCTCCTGGGCAAGCCTGGGACCCATCTCTGCCGAGGGCACCAAAGCAGGGAAGGATGTGGGTTGCAGGGATGCTGGGACTTGAGTTTCAGCTAAAGGCTGGCCTTGCTGGAGCAACCTCAGGTGGGTTCTCAGGGTCACAGTGTTGTATACTGGGTGATGGGGCACTGCAGCCGCATCAATGGGCTGCTGAGAGCCTGCGCTCTGGGGCCAGGCCATCCGGCTTGGAGTCCCTGCTCCTGTGCGACTGGGGACTCAGCGCGCCTCAGCAGCCAATACAGAGTGCTGTAGCGAGCGCTCTTCCAAAAGGGCGTGTAAAATGTGCGTCATGAAAAAACGATGCATGGATTGCAAGATGTTTTGCACCAAAATAAACAGTTTTTAGTTGTACCTCTGCAACCTTCTTGAAGTGCCGTTTATGTTGATGCATGATGCATACCCAGCACTTAGAATGGTAAATAATTAACTTACAATCATTTATCTTTCTTTTTAAAGATGTATTTATTTGAGAGGGAGAGAGAGGAAGAGAGATGGAGAGAGAGAGATATCTTCCATCTGCTGGTTAACTCTCCAAATGCCTGAGATGGAAAGGGCTGGGCCAGGCTGAAACCAGGAATCTGGTACTCCATCTGGATCTCTCAGGAACTCTGATATGGGCTGTGGATTTCCCAAGCAGCATCTTTTAAAAATGTTTATTTATTTCTTTTTATCTACTTGAAAGGAAAAGCAACAGAAAGAGAGGCAGAGGGAGAGAGGAGGAGAGACCTTCCATCCACTGGTTCACTTCCCAAATGCCCACAACAGCCAGGGCTGGGCCAGGTCAAAGCCAGGAGCCAGGGACCAGGAGCTCCATCTGGGTGTCCCATGTGTGTGGCTGAGGCCCAAGCACTTGAGCCACCAGCCTCTGCCTCCCAGGATGCGTTAGCAGGAAGCTGCATCAGACCTGGAGTAGCCAGGCTCGGATCAGTCACTCCAGGATGGGATGCAGGTGTCCAGGAGGTGGCTTAACCTGATGCATAATGTCCTCACCCCAAGCAGCGTCCTAAGCGCCAGGCGGCCAAACGCTCACCTCCCTGTCTGTCGTTCTCATTTCCAGGTGAGGCAGTAGAGACAAAGGGAGCCCCAGGAAAGGAATGAAGTGTGTGGGTTTCAAACAGGCCTCCCCATGTCCCTCCTCTTGTGCCTAACATCCTCAGACATCACACCTCGTGGGAGGCTTTGCACACTCACGGCCACGGTCTCTGCCACGCCTGTTGCACCCCACCAGCCTGGTCTCTTCATTTGCCAGGATTGCGTAGGGCACTTGGCAGTGCCTGAAGCATCTCTCCCACCCCTGCCTTGCCCGTTGGATCTCCTAGAGTTGCCTTTGGCCTGGCCACATACCGCCCACTCCCAGCTATGACTCTGCTGTGGCCTCCTCCTGCCTGCCCCTCCCCTGCTCTGCACCCCTTGGCTGTGGTGTCACTGAGGACAGAGATGAAGTCCCAGGGACAGGGTAAGGTCTGAGGCTTATCGTGCCCACAGGAAATGCTCTGTGGGGCAGTGGTGACATCAGAGGGCAGAGCACCAGGTGGGGTCGTCAGCAGCTTTCCTGGGGGCAGGCTGTCACGTTGGCTCTCCGCCTACCGCAGGGATCCCCAAGTACAGTACGAGGCCTTGGGGACTACTCCCGGGGTCCTGACAGAGTCTCCGTCCAGAAGCCAGTGTTGCCTCCCGCCAGCCCTTGTTGGTGCTGGCGCCTTTCCCCAGCATGCCCTCTCCGCCCCTCCCTGTGAGCAGTTCTCAGCCTCCCTCAAGGGCCCCATTTCCAGGAGGCCAGCGCACTGCTCCGGCTCCCTGCTGCCTGGACTGGGTGTTACAGCCACCTGGGGAGCTCTGAAAAAACACCGTTGTGTCAGCAATCTCTGGCTGAGACGCCTGGACATTGGCAGTAAAAGAAAAAAAAAAAACCTCTCGCTGATTCCAGCGCTTTTTTTTTTTTTTTTTTGACAGGCAGAGTGGACAATGAGAGAGAGAGACAGAGAGAAAGGTCTTCCTTTTGCCGTTGGTTCACCCTCCAATGGCCGCCGCGGCCAGCGCGCTGCGGCCGGCGCACCGCGCTGATCCGATGGCAGGAGCCAGTTGCTTCCTCCTGGTCTCCCAAGGGGTGCAGGGCCCAAGGACTTGGGCCATCCTCCACTGCACTCCCTGGCCACAGCAGAGAGCTGGCCTGGAAGAGGGGCAACCGGGACAGAATCCGGCGCCCCGACCGGGACTAGAACCCGGTGTGCCGGCGCTGCTAGGTGGAGGATTAGCCTAGTGAGCCACGGCGCTGGCCTCCAGTGCTTTTTCTCTAGGGCAGCGGTTCTCAGAGTTGGGCATGCATCAGAATTCCCGGGAGGAACTGTAAAAACTGGCCGCCTGGTCACAGGGACTCTGATGTACCCCGTAAGGTCTGGGATTTGAATTTCTGAGCTGTTCTTGCGTGTCCTGAGAGCATGCTGGAGAACCACAGGGCATGGGCTTCCTCTCCCCAGGCACGAGCTTTCTTTTTAAAATTTTTAAAGATTTATTTATTTATTTTTATTTATATGTATTATTACAAAGAGAGATCTTCCATCCACTGGTTCACTGCCTCGCTGCAGCCACCAGGGCTGGGCTAGGCAAAAGCCTGGAGTTGTACCCACATGGTGACAGGGGCCCAAGCACTTGGGCTATCCTCTGCTGCTTTTTCCAGGCCTCTAGCAGGGAGCTGGGTCAGAAGTGGAGTAGATGGGACCTACACCAGTGCCCATATGGGATGCCGGCGTCACAGGCAGCAGCTTGACCTGCTACGCCACAGCGCTGGCCCCCACAGGTGACTCCTGAGAGCATTTGTCATGCCCGCCCCCTGTCCCAATCCTCTGCCCTCCTTCCCCCATTCTGCCCTCCGCTCCGGTTAACCCGCAGTTCAGCGTTGTAGTTCTTGGTCCCGTTCTCTGGGACAGGTGCTTAAGAGATCTGCACCTGTGGATGAAGGCATGGTGAGGAGAGCAGAGCGGGCAGCGCTACTGGCATCCATGAGAGCACGGGGCAGGGCACTGCGGCAAAGATGCTGCGAGCCGAAGGGGCAGTGAGGGAAGAAGGGAGCAGGGGTCCGAGTGACCCCTCACCACGCTTACTCTCCCGCCCGCCCCCTGGAGGGCGAGTTTCACTCACATGGTGTCTCTTGTGGTCATACACACACACACACACACACACACACACAGTGTCCCCTTCTCCTTTCCTGGCCCAAAGTGGAGGTGTTGGAGGCAGTGCTGTATCCATCATCTGCTAGGAGGAGGTCCTGAGCCTTGAGGGCAGCACAGGGTGAGGAAACCCTGGGGGATCATCCCCGGGGGATAGAGTTGACCTTGGACTTGTTGGGGTGAAGGCTGGGAGGAGGTGAGGAGAGGGCTGAGGGGTGGGGCTGAGCTTGGAGTCAGCCAGCGGGTCAGCAGAGGACTGGAACTGCCCAGGCCCAGCACCCGGAAGACAGCCTCGTGTATGGGATGCTCAGGAAACCTTAGTGGAATGAATGAGTGAACGTGCCTTGAGCCCCCGGCACGTGCACACAGGTGCTTTACCCAGTCTCTACTCTGCAGGTGCTTCACCGTCCAATACCCAGGGGCCTTGCCCAGAGCTTGGCAAGGTCCCAAGCCCTGTGCCTCTACCCTGTCCCCTCCCCACCCCCCAGCAATCCAGGACCTGCCCCTCCCCGTGGAGAGATGGCCAGCACCACCCCCAGGCCCCGGTTCTTCCAGTGGGTCTGTGGGGTGGGGCTCAGGTTTGTTTGCTCCTGTTTGCTAAGGGAAGTTACAGCCTGTCCTCTGCCTTGTTTATAACTGCTTTGGGGACAGCACCTGTTCAGCCCCCTGCAGGCCCTGAAGGGTGTGGCATCGCCAGGAGGTGATACACTATGCCTTAAATCCCACACTGCCTCTCATCCACTCCTGGCTCTAGCCAGGTGTGCCCTCGGCCGCTGGCACGGGTGGTGCTGGCTGGCTTTGGCTCAGGACTGACTGGAGTTGTAGAGCTGGGGCTTTGGGGGCCAGCTCCTGCCACCCCCACGGTGTCCGGGAGACGACCTCCGGCCTCAGCGCCGTACCCACGCTGCTGGGCCAGGGCAGGAACAAGAACATGGCTCCTCCCTTGCCAGGGGAGCGGAGTGGCCGCTGAGGGCAGAGGAAGGCAGAGGAGTGACGGAAGATAACGCGCAGTGACAAATAGCTCGCCGAGTGCGCAGGCGCACGGCGGGGCCTGGCCCTGGGCTCCTGCCGGCACCGGGAAGCTTGGCTGAGTGTGGATAAGGCCCTCAGTCCCTCCCACCATCTGAGCCCCAGCTCTGTCCCTCCCTGGCTCCTCTCACCTGCAGGCCCAAGAGCCTTCCCTCGTGGGCAGAGTCCTTCCTTGGGAGTCGCTCGGCGGCGGAGTGGGCGGTGCCCTGGGAAGCCAGCACTGCGCACCTTGGCGGGAAGCGGTGCTCTTTGGCTCTGCTTGTGGCTGAGCCCCAAGGCTTGGCCTGCTGCTCCGGACAGTGCATTCGCGCCCCTCGCCGCTAGAACTTCCTTTTCCCGTCTTTAGATCGCCCAGCTTCCCGCAGTCCTCTGACGCCCCCGTTTAGCTCCATAGCCCCTGGCACAGGGCCCCTGTTGAGTGCGTGTGGCTCCTGCTCTCTGATCTCCTTCTCCATCCTCCTTATTTCTCTATTTCTCTCTTCTTGGTGTGCTTGGGGGATGACTGAGACCCGTCCCCAGTGCCTTCCCCAGAGGGGTTGGGAGGGATGGCCCAGGTGAGGGGGGAGGCAAGTGTGCAGGTGCCCAGCCTGATGCAGGAGGAAGCACCCTGGAACACGTTGACCAGGAGGGGTAGTTGGGGCCCCTGGCAGGTGGGATACACAGGAGGCTGTGGTGGCTCCCGTGGGCTGAGGGGCAGCCAGTGGCCTGGGCCAGCGTGGGGAGGGGTGTCCGTCCATAGCCAGCGCCCAGCGTCACCAGATCCTCTAGACCTGGAACCGGCTACAGCTTCTCCTTCAGCTTTTCGGGTCTAATTATAGTATCCTTTCAGAGTCGGGGGTGGGGAGAAGGTATCAGGACTTCCGTTTCTATTTATTTGTACCTCGGCTCTCCCCCTTGTTATGAAGTATAGCGTAGTCGCTGAAACAGCAGAAATACCCGCCTCTAATGTAGGAAAGGTCTTCAGAAAATTTATGCAAAATGCACATCATAAAAACTGCATGGCTTCCAAAATTTTCTACATCAACAAACTTACCTTTTAATTCCCTTTTCCATGAACCTTTTGGAGTGCTCTCACAGTAAATACTTGTAAAGTGAACCCCACGGTAACCGCCACCCGGATGAAGAAGCAGAATGTAGCTTGTGCACCCAGATCAGCTGCGTTACCCCTTGAAGGCTCCGCTGTCCTGGCCATAGGCCAGCTCCGGGCTTCTCATCACGGGACTCCTCTGCGGCATCCCTAGCAAGGCGGGGCAGTTCTGCCTTTGAATTTAATACAGATGCAGTGACTTGAGTTATGCTCATGTCAGTGTCATATTTTTCCCATTGAACATTTTATGAGGGTACTTCAACATGTTCATGGAAAATGGACCTAAAAGATGAGTTTAGGGGCTGGCGTTGGGCATAACGGTTAAAACACTGCACGGGGGGCTGGTGCCGTGGCTCACTTGGTTAATCCTCCGCCTGCAGTGCTGGCATCCCATATGGGTGCTGGGTTCCAGTCCCGGTTGCTTCTCTTCCAGTCCAGCTCTCTGCTGGGGCCCAGGAGTGCAGTGGAGCATGGCCCAAGTGCTTGGGCCCTGCACCTGGCTCCTGGCTTCAGATCAGCACAGTGCTGGCTGTAGCAGCCATTTAGGGGGTGAACCAATGGAAGGAAGACCTTTCTCTCTGTCTCTCTCTCTCACTGTCTAACTCTGCCTGTTAAAAAAAAAAAAAAAGACACTGCACGGGACACCCACATTCCATATTGGAGGGCCTGGGTTCAAGTCCCAGCTTTGCTTCTGATTTCAACTTCCTGCTATTGCACACCATGGGAGGCAGCAGGTGATGGCCTAACTAGCTGGGTCCCTGCCACCCACATCGGGGAGACCTGGATTGAATTCCAGAGCTCCTGGCTTCAGCCTAGCCCAGCCCCAGCTGTTCTGGGTATTTGGGGCATGAATCAGCAGATGGAAGATCTCTGTCTCCATCTTTCCCTCTGTATCTCTCTGCCTTTCAAACAGATAAAAAAGAAATACTAAATGTGAAAGAGATAAATTTATTTTGGTGCAAAAAAAAATTGCAATCCATGCAGACAAGAGATCTTACGAATTGTCATGAAAATCATGTATACTATGAAAAAAACTGTGCATAGATTTCAAAAAAAGTTTGCACCAAAATAAACTGATATTTTAATTCCATTTCCTGCCATCTTTCTGAAGCACCCCCCCACCCTGGTTTGTGACAGTCATCCGTCTTGAATGTAGCGGTAGCATGTTCATCTTCAGTGTCACTCAGGGACATTGGAGTTGCTTTCCTCTCCTGGCTACAAACTCTGCTGTAAGAATATCCCTGTGCCTACTTCCTAGTGCGTTTCGCATTTCTCCCGAGTTTACAGAACCTGGAGTGGAACTGCCACAGAGTGGAACCGGAGCACAGAGCACGCAATGCTTACCTCAACTTCGGTAAACATTGCAAGTGGCTGTGCCAGTGTAGTCCTCTGTAGTGACATACAGGTGCCTGTTGCCCCGTATCCTTGCTGACACTTGGCGGTGTTGGACTGTCTATTTCAGCCACGCTGGTCGGTATGTATCTCATCACGGGTATAATGCACATTTTCATTCTTGTCTGTTTGCCGACGTGCGTAATACCGTCATATGTTGGTATAGATGAGCGGTTTCTGGGGGTGCTCAAAATTTGGGACTGACAGCAGCATAGGTTCAAACTAGTTGGAAGATCATACTCATGTTGAATGCCAGAGAGGGGGCAGGTGTGTAGCTTGCGGGCGGGGTGGGGTGGTACTTGGTCTTGGGAGGAGACCCAAGGGCAGGTCCTCCCAGAAGGTACTGAGCTGGCGAAGTCCTCAGCAGCCTGCAGTTGTCCCGCCTGCACGCCTGGCAGGGGAGGAAGGGTGATTCCAGGCTGGAGCCGTGGTGGAAGTGCCCTTCAGCTGAGAGTTCTAGATTCTAGGGCAGTAGCTCTCAAGTGGGGCGACTTTGTGCCCCAGGGAGAAGCATCCTCAAGTGCACAGGAGACGCCCCCACAACAAAGACTGGTTCAGCCCCTGGGTCGGTGGGTTGGGCAGAGCTCTGATCTAAGGAATAAGTCAGGAAACAGATCTGCCCTCCACTGGCTACACGGCCTCCGGGGAGCGAGCTCAATGCTTTGAGCCCCACTCTTCTGATCTGAAAAGCGAGGGTGGCCAGGATTGCTGCCCCTCCCCTTCAGGGGCCTGGGAAGCTGGTGGACGCACAGGCACTTGGGGAGCGGTCCTTCCGCTGTGTTCCAGGGGAGGCGGGGCTTGTGGGCGCTGCCCCCCCCCCCCCTGCACTGAGCTGGAGGCTGGGCCCTGGTTCCTGCTGCTCCAGGGGCCCCGGGGGAACTGCCCGGGCCCCCAGCTTTTTGATGAGGGCTGCAGAAATGAGGGGCTCTCTGAGAACATTGGGGCCCAGGCCAAAAACCGTTTCTGACTTTGTCCTGAGCTGGACGAGAGTCCAAGGTTGTGGAGATGATAAAAGGTGCTCGTCAGGCTCTTTATCTGAGGCCCCTTTGCAGGTGTAGGCCTGCAAGGGACAGGAGCCAGAGGTCATTGTTGGGGGCTCTGGACACCCAGGCCGGCCCCCTCCTCACCCTTTATGTCCAGGGCCCAGGGTTGAGCCCGGGGCCTCTCTCACCTCCCTGTTGGGGACCTTCCTTGCCCAGCAAAGATGGGCATCCCTTTGCTGCCAGAGAGAAGGCCGAAGTGAGCTGTGGGTGCAGACCCTGTGGCACCTGCTGCGGGGGAAGGCCCTGAAGTTGCCTGCACAGCGTGAACGGTCTCCCCGAGGTGGAAAGGGTGTGGCGGCCTGGCTCTCCCCGCGTCTCACGGGGTGACCTTAGGTCTCAGGGTCCCAGGGCAAGCCTGCAAACAGGGGGTCTGGAGGCCCTGGGAGGCACGAAGCCGAGGTGACAGGTGTGTGGGGACCTGGGGGCTGCTCTGGGAGGAGGCGTGGGTCCACCCAGGCCCTGCTGGCCCTCTGGGTCTCTCTGGCTGTGCTGGGTGAGGGGCCCCCGCTGGGAGAGGCTCAATCTGGGAGGTGAGATTGGAGCTGGGGCACTTGTGGGAGGCAGAGGGACCTCGGGGAGCGCAGTTCCCTCTGCCAGTGAGTAATCAGCCCCACATTTGCAGCTCCCTGGGGATTGCGCAACTTCCTCTCAGGGCGGCCAGAGGTGCAGGGGGCTGGGTGAGAAACAGCACAGGGGAAAATGAGGAAACGGGCTGGCGCTAGGGCGGGGGTGCGGCCCTGGGCTCTGGCCCCTGGAGGAGCCCATCAGTTCAGGGGGCCTCCCTCCTGGGGGCTCTTGCTGTCAGGGATGAAGGGGCCCATGTAGGTGCGCCGATGTGTGTGCTGTCTTCCGGGATTGGGTGAGTGCACCAGCTTTGGGGTGTCTTCCAGGAGGGATGGTGGGTGCTCTGAGCAGGACCAAAGCTGGGGCTGGGGGAGGGGGAGGGGAAGCTGTGGTCCCTGCTCAGGGTCTGGGAGGAGCGTGGGACAGTGGGAAGTGTGGGAAACCAGGAGTTGGCCACACTCTCTGTCGGGGTTTCTGACGGGAAGGTCATGGGCGTGACGTGCTCATCACGGACACATACCCGCCACACTCTGTCTTAAAGACTCAGAGCAGAGCAGAGCCTGGCACCTGCTAAATAAGCCCTCTGCACAGGTCACCATTTGACCCGTTACAAAGTGTATCTGTGTGTAGATGGCAGGAACCCGCCTGGAGCTCAGGGCGATTGCTTTTGATGGTGGGGACTGAGTGGAAGCCGGGGCTACTAATGAGCGCTCAAGTTACTTGGCCTCGCTACATGGCAGGTGCAGTGCCAAATCCTTTCCTGCACCAGCTCCTGGGACCCTCACAGTTACACTCTGGGGGGAGACTGTTAGCCCCATTTTACAGAGGGAGATGTGGAAGCACAGAGGGCTTGAGTGGCTCTACCCAGGACAGTGAGGGGGCGGGGCAGAGTGTTTCCCCCAGCCCTCAGATGGACCCCTCCCCCATACCCCTGCCATTCTCTGGGTTCAGTAGGAGGTAAGTGGCGGCAGGAGGAGGGAGCAGGGATGTGAGGGCAGCCTGGCAGCCCAGGGGCTCTGGCTCGGAACCCTTTTCTTTGTTCCATCTCTAAGCAAGTATCAACAGATATGAAGAGTGGATTTAATATAGGGAGTGCCTTTTTTAAAAATATTTAATTTATTTGAAAGTTAGAGTTACACAGAGAGAGGAGGAGTGGCAGAGAGAGAGAGAGAGAGAGAGAGGTCTTCCATCTGATGGTTCACTCCCCAGTTGGCCGCAGTGGCTAGAGCTGAGCTGATCCGAAGCCAGGAGCAAGGAGCCTCTTCCAGGTTTCCCATGTGGGTGCAGGGGCCCAAGGACCTGAGCCATCTTCTACTGCTTTCCCAGGTCATAGCAGAGAGCTGATCGGAAGTGGAGCAGCTGGGACTCGAACCAGCGCCCACGTGGGATGCCAGCACTGCAGGTGGCGGCTTCATCCACTTCACCACAGCACCGGCCCCTGCCTTTTTGTTTTAATGTTACTCATTTTAAATTATTTTCTTATTTGAATGGTGCAGAGAGAGAAGTAGAGAGAGAACACTTCCATTCACTGATTCATTCCCCAAATGGTTGCAACAGCCAGGGCTGCGCCAGGGTGAAGCCAGGAGCCAAGAACTCCATCCAGGGTTCCCATGTAGGAGGCAGAGACCCAAGCACTTGGGCCATCATCTGCTGCTTCCCAGGGTGCACATTAGCAGGAAGCTGGATTGGAAGTAAAACTGAGACTTGAACCTAGGGATGCAGGTGTCCAAGGCGGCTTTCTACTCTTCCAACCAGTGCCCTCCCGGGAATGGTGTTTTGTGAGTTGGGATTTGGGGAGGACCTCATTGGAGGGGTGGCTCCCTGCCGCATGTGGCTCTGGATGACCCCCAGGCATGACAGACCAGACTGAGTTCTCCCCAGGCCATTTACTCCGCCAGCTTGGGCTTCGGCGCCCTCACATTTAAAATGGAGTTCTAATGGTTCCTTCCTGCACAGTGGTGGTGAGGATGAACTGAGAGCACCGTGCAGTGCACGCCCGGCCTGGCTGACAGGTGCTTCGTCAGGCGCTGTCGTAGAGAGCGGGCAGGGAGCTGGACTTGCAGATTTCCTTGCAGGGATGTTTTTCGAACTGTGGATCTGAGCTCCACGTGGGACCCTAATCGGATCATCCAATCAATTTAGTGTGGGTCTCCATGAACTTTTTTTTTTTTTCCCCAATGGAACAGAATAGAACAGTGCTGTTCTGTGTCTGTCTGTCTGTCTAGGGTCAAATCAAATGTATCTTTCTGCGAGTCACGGTCAGGATGTGTGAGGCCCCTTCCTCAGCGATCTTTGCCCTCTGTGCGATGTTTACAGAGCCCCCGCCCCCAAGGACAAGACCCAGCCGCTGCTGTAGGGGCCGGAGCATCTGTCCTCGGTAAACCCAGTGGGCTGGCTGGACACTCAGGGCCTGGTTCTTAGCAAGGTGGCTCCAGGTGTGTCAGTCAGCGGAGCAGAGGGCACAGGTGGTCAGGGAGGGCTTCTTGGGGTGCTGGCGTGTTGGCTGGGGTGGGGTAGGGTTGAGAAGGACTGGGGCCTGCATCTGTAGTGTCTTTGGGTGAGCTCCTAGGAGCTGTCTGCACTTATTCCTCCCTTCTGATGTTCCAGCTGGCTTGGGGGGCTGCCTGAGACCCTGCCCCAGGAGCCAGAATCCTTGCTACAACTTAGATCTCTGCCGGGCAGATTCTTGGTTTGCTCATTTGTAAAGTGGACCCACGAATCCCTGGGCAGCCAGCTTCCCGGGCATTGATGTCCATCTTGTGACCTAGAGTGGATGAATTGGCGGTGGGACGCGTGGAGAGCACTGGGCGGGTTATTACTGTCATCCATACGGCCAGGAGGACTGAGGGAGGTCATGAGGACATCAGCTGCCTGGCTGGAGAGCCCCCCACTGCCCCACCCCGTGACCTAGGATGGTGGGAGGAGTGGTACGAGAGGCCTGTGACCCGTGGCAGGCTGGGGATGTCCCTAGCCCAGAGTGGAGGTGGCTTGGTGGGGACCTCAAAGGGTGGGTGAGAGCTGGGTTTGGCTTGGGTCTGGGAACCCCCACCCCTAGAGCACCCCCTGCACTGAATACCCTGGGAACCTCAGCTTGGAGGGGCAGCACCCTAGGCCTGACTGGCAGGGGCCAATTTCCAGGAAGCTGTGGGTGGCTTCCTGCTCACTGAGCTCAGCACCCAGACACTCGGGCGTGAGCTCCCAGGGTCCAGTGCAGTGTGTGATGATGACAGCGCACATACATTGTAATTATTATCTCCCATTATTATTATTATTATCCTATTTTTGTTATTATCCCACTTTACAGATGGGAAAACTGAGGTGCAGGGAGGTTAAGCCTTTTATCCAATATCACCCAGCTAGTAAGTGGCAGAGCTGAGCTGTGTGGGTATGAGTTCTGGATTCAGGCTGTCAGGGTGCAAATCTGGGCAGTGCCACAACTAACTTGGGCAGAGACTGGATCTCTCTGACCATCACTTTCCTCCTCTGTGCCTTCCTTAAGTGGTTGTGGCGAGGGTGATCTGAAGTGCTGGCCTGTGTGCGCTCTGCACACAGGAAGGGCCCTTTCTCCCACTCTGACCGCCCTGGGGCGGAGTCCCGGCCTCCCAGGTGCCTTGGTTGTGTGATGCAGGGCTGGCCCCCTCCTTGCCTGTCTCAGCAGGGTAGCTGGTAAGCAGAGGGATCAGAAGCCTGGATGAGGCCTCCAGGAGAACACAAGGCCTGGACTTGCCCCACCGACCCCAAGGCTGCCAGGGGGTCCCAGGGCTTGTAGCTCAGGCAGGGCCTGCTGCGACCTTTCATGCTTCCGTCCCAGCCCTGCAGGCATCTCACCTGGTGACCCCTAATCTGCTCTGAGCTTCCTGGCAGGTGTTCTGCAAGAAGGTAGGCCAGCAGGTACAGGACTCAGAAGGCAGAGCAGGCAAACCGGTGTTCAGCCTGGCTGTTAAGATGCCAGTGCCACAGCCGAGTGCCTGGGTTTGGTCCCCAACTCCGGCTCCTGACTCCAGCTTCCTCCTAATACAGACCCCAAGGGGCAGTGGTGATGACGTAGGAGGAATAATTTTTTTTCTTTTCTTTGAGATATATTACACAGCCGAGCAAATGTACTAGGTAGTCATAATGTGTATTTCAAAATCAATAAGACAGTAAGCTTCAAATGGTTTCACTACCAAATGTGATACAGATTTGAGGCGATAGATATGTTAATTGGCTTGATTTAATTACTCTACGCTGTATTCGTATATCATATCACATGTTGTACCCCATCCATTTAGACAATTAGAAGAAGCAAATGCAGGACTTGTCAGAGCCTTTGACATGCTACTGTTCATCGTATGTCTACAAATGTGGTTGTGATATGCCCCAGGGAATCTCAAAGGCCTTAGTATTCAAAACCCCAAGTTTTTAGATGGAGGAGCTGATCCCCAGGGGAAGCCTGGGAAAGCGTTTTCCCCGGCCACGCCATTCTCCGTAACAGAGCTGGGACTAGACCCCGTGCTCCTGACTCCCTGGCCAGTGCTCGCTCTGCAATGCCCCTCCCTCACCGCCTGTCTGTTCTGCGCAGAGAAATGGAGTGTGTGCGTGTGCGACAGCCCCTTCCTGAGGGTGCCTCCCCTTCTCCCGCTCCCCTCCAGCTCCCAGCGGGAGAGGGTGTCCTGTTGCTTGGGTGCTGCTGGGAGGGGCGCTGTGCCTGGCCCGTGGCTCCTGGGAGAGGCACGCAGGCTGAAGGATGGCACGTGTGTGCGCCGGGCCGCAGAGCCCTCAGCTCTGATGGGACTCGTCACCGGTGCCTCTGGCTTCCTGGGAAGTCCAGCCCTGTCTCCTGCTGTGTGCATCCATCCTGTGGGCTTCCCACCCAGGGACAGCTGTCTCAGAACTTCCGGGGCCCCGAGGACATGGAGAAAATGCAGGGGAGCCTTGGGTGTGGGAGGCAGCATGCTCAGGACTCCCAAGATGGGGTTTGTCCCCCACGTTGGCCGTGTGCCGTGTGCACATTCCTGCCCTCCTTGCTCTCAGCTCCTCTGTTCTCTCTGAAAGGGGCCAGACTGGCTGGCGGGAGGGACCTGTTGCACAGATGGGACACGAGGCAAGGCCCACTTTCCCAGCTGGTGTCCTGAGCCGGGTGTTCCTGTCCAGCCTGCTGGCCTCCCCGAAGGGGGCAGGGCCCTGGCCGGTGCCGGGAGCCACTGTCCCGGTCACCGCAGCCGTGGGGTAGAAATACCCTCGGCCCTCTGCTGGCTGCGGCAGCCTGGGGCGGGGTGTGTGGCACTGAGAGGCCCCGAGGCAGGAGGGAGGAGGTGGCGCCTCCCTGGCAGACGTGGGCTCCTCCTGGAGGGCCATTTGCCCACAGTATTCTTAGCACTGACTCACTCTAAAGGCTATTTTTAGCCTGGTTTCTAAGTGTTGCCAACATCTGGCGCAGCCAGTACTGAAGGGGATTGGGGATGGCAGGGGCGACCCCTTTTGGCGTTTCTGGCACCTGGAGCCTCCGGCACCGGCCCCAGCTGGAAGCTGTGGGCACAGGAGCCACCTGCTCACGTGTGTGCCTTGCTTGCCTTTCCACAGCTCATGCTTCCAGCTGCAGCTCCTGGGTGGCAGTCGGGGTGCAGCGGGTGCCCCCTTGCAGCTGCAGGGCGTGGGCTCTGCACCTTGGCCCTGCCAGGCAGCCCTCCAGGGCAGCCAGGGGCCTCCGAGGAGGGAGGGGGTACAGACCTAGCCCCAAGCCGCGATGGAGCGGGTTTAGCTGCGGTGGCTAGGCAGGCAGGCTCTGCAGTTAGATGCCCTGGGGGTGAGGGAGGCCTGGCTTTGCTATCTCTTAGCTGTGTGACCTGGGGCCATCCACCAACCTCTCTGTGCCTCGGTTTCCTCATCTGTGAGATGGGGATGGGATGCAGCCTGGGGAGGATTGGGTAACGTCTCACTAGGAGGTGTCAGGTGGCGTGAGGTCGCGCTGTGCTCCGTGAGCCGCTGTGTGCGCGCCGTCCTGTTGGGTGAGTGGGCAGGAGGCGTCTCAGCTTTTCTCTGAGGGCGGTGAAGCTTGGGAGGGGGCTCAGAGGGACTGCAGCGCCTGCATCATGGCGGGGGCGATTTCTGCGAGGCCGCAGCCAAGGTCAAGGGCGTGGGGGGTGGATTGGGATGTGGGATGTCAGGTGAGTCTCTGAGTCTTCCTAACGGTCACTTTCTGCCCATTCAGGGCAGAGGTGGTCCTCGGGCCACACTGTGCCTGGTGCCGGGTGCCTGAGGGGACTGGACCCATGAGACATTTCCTGGGAGGGCTGTCACCATGCGCCTCCCCTGCGTGCGGGATGGGGTCCCATGGTGTTGAGGGTCATGGAGAGCAGCCTGGCCTGGAAGTTTGGGCTGGCCAAGTCTCTGCCTGAGCTTGGTGCAATCCACGCCCCTGGCCTGCTTCTCGGGGCTTCTGGAATGCAAAAAGCCTGAGAGAAGTGTGGATTCCAGACTACTCCTCAAACCCCAGAGGTACCTTAGGACTGCCGGGGGGTGGTCCCAAGGGGGAGGCTGGGTGGCCCGGCCCTGCCCACGTCCCACAGAGCTGCTGCGTCCTTGGGCTGCACACAGCAAGGTCCCAGAAAGTAGGCTCCTGCTGCTGAGCTCCACCGGGAGCCCTGGTGGGGGTTTGACTTCCCAGCTTCCCATTGTCAGCCTTCAGAGGACTGGCCGTCGACTTGCTGGTGGGGCTGAGTGTGCTAAGGGCCAGGATGCCTGGGGTGCAGGGGCACGGCAGGGCTGCCTCCAGGCTTCTCAGGGGACAGCCAGGCTGCTGCCCTGGGGAGGACTGTCGGTGGTGGAAGCTGGGTCACACGGGAGGCGGGGCGGTGAGGGGTATTAAGGCATCTGCCCAGTCACTGGCCTGAGGCAGGTGTTCAAAGAATATATATGTATTTTTCAAAAATATTTATTATTTATTTGAAAGGCAGAGTTACAGAGAGGCAGAGGCAGAGAGAAAGAGAAATGGCTTCCATCCACTGGTTCACTCCCCAGATGGCCGCAATGGCTGGAGCTGTGCTGATCCTAAGCCAGGAACCAGGAGCTTCTTCTGAGTCTCCCACATGGGTTCCGGGGGGCAAGAGCTTGGGCCATCCTCTACTGCTTTCCCAGGTCATAGCAGAGAGCTGGATCAGAAGTAGAGCAGCTGGGACTTGAACCAGCGCCCAAATGAGATGACAGCACTGCAGTCCAGAGCTTTAACTCACTGCACCACACATTGGCCCCCAAGAATATATATTTTTAAATATTTATTTATTTATTTGAGAGGCAGAGTCATAGACAGAGGAAGAGACAGACAGAAAGGTCTTCCATCCGCTGGTTCACTCCCCAAATGAGTGCAATGGCCAGAGCTGGGCCGAGCCAAAGCCAGGAGCCAGGAGCTTCTTCCAGGTCTCCCACATGGGTGCAGTGCCCCAAGCACTTGGGCCATCTTCTACTGCTTTTCCAGGCCACAGCAGAGAGATGACTCAGAAGTGGAGCAGTGGGGACTCGAACCAGCACCCCTATGGGATGTTGGCGCTGTAGGTGGAGGCTAAACCTACTATACCACAGCACCGGCCCTTCAAGGAATATTTGCAAGGAAAGAATGACATGGTACCAGTGCACCAGCCAGACAAGCAGCACCTCTGGTGAGGTGACAAAACCCCCCACCTCCCTCCTCTTCCTTCCCGCTACCCACTGCGTGCTTGGACCAACCTTAGGCTACCCCAGCCCTGGATTCCAGCCTGGGCCTTGTTTGTAACCTCAACCAGACGCTTCCCCAGCCAGACTCTTAGTTCTTTCATCTGTGAAGCGGAAGGCTTCCCTTCTGGCCCCCGCGGCCTCTGTTCTCAGGGATGATTTCTCTGCCCCCCACACAAAGGGCTTGGCCAGGTGGCCCTGGCTGAGGAAGGTCCCCCCGCTCTGAGCTGGCAGCCGTTGGGCCTGCAGGATGCGGTGCAGCCTGGGCTCTCCACCTGTGGGGGAGGGCCCGCAGGTGTCAGGGCAGGGGCGGCCATCCGACTGTGTCCACTGGGCGGGGCTGCTGCCGTGACTTTGGTGTGTGACCTTGGGGAGCGTGGGCGGCCCTCAGAGGGGCACATATTTGTGTCGCTGGGCCCGGGTGTGAAGGGGTGCGTGACCTGCGCTCGGGCCAGGAGGGAGTAAGTGCAGGTAGATTTGAGGAGAAGGGAAAGTGAGTGGGGCCAAGGGGCCCTCCCCGCTTGGCCGCAGCCCGAGGCTCCAGGTGGCCTGGCTTCCTCCCTTTCCCTGCTACCAGCAGGTGCCGGGTTCTCCCCTCTGCGCCCTGCAGTCGGACGCCTCTCTCAGGGACACCTCAGAGCTGTGGGCCACCCGCGCCTGCAGCCGTAGGGGTCAGTGGGCACACCAGGACATCAAGACCCCCAGACGCTGGGATCGTGCAAGGCCCTCACCAGAGGAAGCGGCCTCCTGAGGCCCGGGCTGGGACGCTGTGGTCAGCAGCTGAGCCCAGCCGAGTGGTTTCCCAGCCAGGCAGCCGGGGAGGGAGAAGACCAGCCTCACCTGCCCACTGGCCAGCGCCGCCATCCTGGTGATGAGTCATCCCCCCAGGGAGAAGGCCGGCTCCCTCCTGGGAACCCCCAGCTCCTGGGTGTCTTGGGGCTGCGGCCGGCTGGGGAGGGAGGAGACAGGCCCTGTGTGCTGGGCCGGGGTCGAAGCCAGACTTCTCTTGCTCCCTCTCCTTCCCTCTGGCCACGGCTGAGGCTGCAACTCCAGGTTACGTAATGAACCCAAAATGCCTCACAAGGGAGCAGCCCAGCCAGAGGCAGGACCCAGGAGTCCTGCGGCCAACAAGTGCCACCACAGGGCCCGCTCTCCCTCCCCGCCTCCCGGGCGCGGGGGGCACGGGGCTATGCTGTCTGGGAGGGGGAGGGGAGGCTCTCTCCAGGGAAATGAATTCTTGGCCTGACCCCAGATGCCAGCCTGCCCAGCTCCGCTCCAGGGTAACGCTGGGTGCACACACAGTCCCATTGTGTGCCTGGGCCCTGCGCCCGCCGTGGGCCTGGCACCAGCTCTATCAGCAGCCGTGGCTCCGTCAGCTCCTCAGCACCCGCGCTGGGACCTGAGCCCTCGGCCCCCGGTGAGGAGGACGCAGGAGGGCTGGTGATTAGGGGTGAGGGGCCACGACCAGTTGGACGCTAGAGAAGCGTTAGCTGTGGGAGACAGAAACAGACCTAGTCCGTTCACAAATGAAGAGATGAGGCAGCAGGCAGCTTGCTTGGGTCACTTGGCCAGGGCCTCGCTGCCAGTGAGCAGCCCAGCTGCCTGCCATTCCCTGAGCTCCAGCCCAGCTGTGGGGAACATGGCTGGCTTCCTTCTGGGAAGCCGGGGTCCCCCAGGGAGAGGGATCCTGGTGTGCTAGGGTCTGACAGCCCTGTGTGCCGCCACAAAGCATGGCAGTTCATTCTGAAGACCTCTGCCGTGGCTGGGCAGGCAGAGCGGGTCGCCAGAGCAAGAGGGATCCGTGCCTCAGTTTCCCTGCTCCACCTGCACCTGTGGCTTCTGGAGGGGACAGGAATGTAGAGGTGAGGTAGAGCTAGAGCCCGGACTTCTCACACACACAGAGGTCTTCCATCCTCTGGTTTACTCCCTAGATGACCACAACAGCTGGGGCTGGGCCAGGCTGAAGCCAGGAGTCAAGGGCTTCATCCAGGTCTTCCACTTGGGTGCAGGGACCCAAGCATCTGGGGCCACCTTCTGCTGCTTCCCCAGCGCATTAGCAGGGAGTTGGATGGGAAGTGAAGCAGCTGGCACTCAAACTGGCCCCCATATGGAATGCCAGTGCTGCTGGAGGCGGCCTAACCTGCTACATCACAGTGCCGGCCCCTGGACTTCTCTTCCGAGCCCCGGTCTTGCCCTAGCCCTCCCTGGTCGGGGGTGGGGTGCCATGAGAGATTGGCCTGAGCTGCCCAACTCCTTGACTTGCCCAGCCTGGAAGGGTCTCTGAGGCTACAGGAGCCCACTATCCATGTCCCATCGGCCAAGGTAAGGGTGGCCAGGGGTGACCCTTGTGGGATCTTCCTGGTTTTTCACTTTCCAGGCTCAGTCCAGTCCCAGAGCCCCGACCCCCAGGGCTGTGGAGCTGCAAGATCCCCTCTCCAACCACCCCCCTCCACCGCCCCACACCGGCCCGTCCTCCCAGCTCCCTACCCATGCTGGGCACGGGGCCTGTCTCCCTCCTTCAACAGCGCCACAGCCTCTGTGAAAGACAGTGGCCCAGGAGCTTGTGAGGTGCCAGGGCTGGGCCGTGAGGCCAGGTTGGGAGGGACACACTGAGACCAGCTCCTTCTCGCCCTGCCCTGGAGCCCTGTCTCTTCCTCCACACCGCCTGGGCTCATCTTTGTCCATTTACACCGACCCAGCAATGCCTCTCCATCCAAGGTCACAGGGCGGGCATGTCGAGCCTAACGTGGCAGAGTCCAGAGGGTCACAGGGAGGGGGGGCCCTCTATCTGGAGGCCATGTGGGAGATGCCAGGAAAGAGAACGCTTTGAGAGCTTTGAGGAACCCCGACAGAGTACCCTCACTGTGCCTCAGCGTCTCACCTGCAAAATGGGCACACTAGTATTTCCTACTTCCCAATCTAGTGGGCAGGTCAGACGAGCTCATGCTTGAAAGCTCCTAGAAACCGTTCCTGACAGATGGTTGATTAGGTGTCCTGTGTAGTTTTATTTGCAGTAGTGATAGTGGCAGAGCAGGTACTCTGTACGAGACCAGGTAATGGTGCTTTTTCCCAGCTAGATTGTGAATAGCGCAGGGACTGTCTTAGTCAGGCCTGTACTCCCGTGTCAGACCAGAGTCTGACCTGAAGCAGAAGTAGTTGTTTTCAGGTGGTGCTCAGACGAGGATGAAGTTAGGGCGGGCTGCCTGGGGGAGGCCCTGGGGCAGGACTTCCGAGGGATGCGCAGGGGTTGGACAACCTGTGGGGAAGGAACTAGAAGGAACATCTGGAAGCCGAGACTGGGTTGGGGTGAGAGAGTGAGGAGGCCCCCCCGGCTGCACCCTGGTCTTGTTCGTGGGAGGGGGATCCTGGCTGCCTTGAAGGCCCACCCAGGGCATTTGGACTTTAAGTGGAGGTGGGAGGCTTGGGGTGGCAGGGCTGGGGCGCGGCCATTCTTTGTTACTCAGTCCGTTCTGTTTGCTCCCTTGTTCTCAGAGCTACCTTCTTTCTCCATTCCTCTAAAGACAATTTCTCTTCTCTACGACCTCTACTCACCCCCACCCTGCGTTCTTGGCTTCCTCTCTCCGGCCGTTCTGGCCTGTTTCCCTTTTGTCTCTCCTGGCCTGTGAGGTAGGAGCTGGGTAGTGTTGGACTTGGGGGCCGGTGTGCTGTCATCCCAAGGCGGGAACTGGCATGGTGGTGACTGAGCCAGGAGGATAACCTTGGACCTGATGTAGCCCTCTATAAGCCTGCATGAGTGACCCTCCCCCCAGTCATGCGGCTGAGGCTCGTGAGAAAGATCTTACTTTGTGCTGGTCATGAAAACAGAGTTCTACAGCAGATGAACTAGGGGGTGAGAGGATCTTCTTGTTTGTGACGTTAGTGGAAAGGGTTATGAACCAGATGGGAAGCAGACCGCAGACAACTACAGTGTCTCTTTCAGCTCCAAGCATCCATTCATCTATCCATGCATGTATTACATCCATCTTTCTATGCATGGAGCTAATATATCCATGCATGTATCTATGCACCCATCCATCCATTCATCTAGGTACCCATCCATCCATCCTTCATCCATCCATCCATCATATCCATGCATCTATCCATCATCCATCCATCCATCATATCCATGCATCTGTGCATCCACTAAGTAGTTATTGAGCGCCTATGCTGGGTCAGGCACTACGTTAGATACATTTAATCTTTACATTAACTCTCCAGAATGAACACCATCCTCATTTTACACACAAAGAGACTGAGACCCCATGAAGTCAAGTGAGCTGACAGAGGCCACATATCTAGTAAGCAGCAGATCTGAGATTCAGCTCTATGTGCTGTTAGTGTTGAGTCAAGTGGCAACCCTGGATCTGAGTGCAGAGCACAGCGGCTGTGTTGCCCCGATGCATGGACATGCTAAGGTTCTGGAATGCTCAAGTTCTGTGGTTCTATCCGTGGTGCATCACCCTGTGGCCAGATGGCAATGCCGGGCTTTGCGGCCTATTGGCATTTGTCACCAGTAACCTAATGTTGCCATCGCCACCTCCACTGTGGAGGTGCTTGCAACCCTGCCAGCCTTGTTTCTTCTCTCCGCCTTCTCACCTCTGATTCCTAGGGCAGTTTCACCTGCCCACAGGGAGCAAAGCTCCAGGCACACATTTGGCTGCTGCACCCCACTCAAGAGGTCTTCTCCAGTCAGGGTGGGCCAGCGTGAGCCAGAGTGGCTCTTTTACTGGCTTTTCTTCCTAAGCTTTGAAGTCAGCTACTCAGTGTCAGGCCCTGTTGGCTGAGGGAAGGAGATGAGTGCGAATAGTGCGGGAGGTCACCCTGCAGCAGAGTAGGATTCATGCGATAGCGAAGGGAAGGAAGCTGGCAGCTGTGGGTCCCTTCGGCTCCATCTCATGGGGCCTCTGCAGAGCATGCGCTACGGTCACCCAGTAGGGACTGGGGTCTTTGGCTAGGGACGCTGGCAAAGCACAGGGTGCAGGCCCCTTGGCTGTGGCACAGGTGCAGGTGTGCTCGGGAGGGCAGGTTCAGGGCTGTGAGTGTCCTGGAGTCCTGACAGCTCCTGCCTCATTGGCCAAGCCTGGGCCTGGCAGTCTGTCAAGCCCTCTTCCCACAGCCCTCCCTTTCTGTCTGTGTCCAGCAGGCTTCCCCGGGCAGACCCTTCCCACTGTGGCCACTGTGCAGTGCCCCCTTCGTTGTGTTCAGCAGTTACTTACGGAGCACTGACGAGGTGCTGTGGACAGAGAGCAGAAGCTGGGGGGATCCCTCTGGTGGGTGAATGAGACCCTTCCCCTGCCAGCTAGCACGGATTGTCCCAGCCCCGTGCTCCGTGCTCTCCCAGAAGAGGCACAGAAAAGCGGGGTGCCATGGTGCACGGGCCGGGCTCTCATCCACGCCCCTCCCACCTCACGCAGCCTGGGACTGTGATTGCCGCGGTTTGCTGACTTCCTTTTTCTTTCTCACTGCCCTGCCTCTTCCCCCAGCCCATGGCTGCCGTGCGGCCTGCCTTTAGTCAGCCGGGAGCTGAGCCTTCTAGTGTTTTCCTTCTGTTTCTCTCTCGGAAGAAGATGCAATTCCTGGGGCCAGGGGAGGGCAGGGGGACCCCTTTGCCCTGGTGAAGGCTCTGCTAAAGCCTGCTTCCTCCCTCTGGGTCCTACCTGCTCCCACCCCGACCCCTGCCCGCTGCACACTGCCGCTCTCCTGCCTTAGGGGCGAGGGAACGAGATGAGTTGAAAGAGGAAAGTGGTGTGGGTGAGGCCTCTGGAGTGGAGGCTGCAGACAGGGGTGGGGCAGGCTGGACCTGGCAGGTGTATTCCTACTGGGAAGCATATGGGGGCGTGGGCAGTTGCGCAGTCCCCACGACTCCAGCTGCTTCCCACAGGCTTTCCCTGGGAGGTTTTGCCTTCCAGGGTGGGTTTGGTTAGGGTGTGTGCTGGGTGGTGCAGGCAAGAGCGTGTCCACCTGTGCCGGCCACCCTCACTACCTACCTCTGACACTCTCTTATTTGCAGGGGGCATCCATTCCCACTGGCGGGCCGAGTGGGGTTGGCAGACAGAACATCTCTCGTGTCTCTCCTGACCCCACGTGGGCAGGTGTGTGGGTGCAGGGCTGGGCAGGAGTGGAAAGGCAGGGGAGGCGCTGGGGCTTTGTGTTCCTATTTCAGGTTTGGTCTTCAGTGCCTTTGATGCAGCCAGGAGGTAGAAGGCAGCTGCTGCCCGAGCCCAGCCCTGCGGGAGAAGGTGGAGCAACTCCGGGCCTTGGCGGGGTCAGAGATAAGGGAGGGTGGGTTACTGACACGCTGCCTACACCCTGGCACACAGTCTAGGGCATTCCACTCCTCTCTGTGTCCTTTTAGAGGCAAAAGACTTCTTGGGGTGTTTAAGTCCAGGGGAGAAAAGGGTAGCGGTGTCTGTTTTGCAATGAGGCTTTGGTCTTCCTCCCATACCTGTGTGCAGCCCAGGGCGGTGGGGCAGGTGGGAGGTTAGAATGCAGCTGTAGGCGGTCATTTCTCCTTGTGGGGCAGAGGGTGGCCTCCAGGGCGGGTTTCTTCTGGTTTCCCCGGTGGCGATGCCGGCCAGCGTGCGCCCCGGCAAGTCCTGGATCTAAGGCAGCCGGCCTCACTGGGGGGCCCCGAGGTGGTTAGGGCCTGGATAGGGCCCAGGCAAGGGAGCCCCTGGACTTTGTGCCCTGAGGCCTGTCTCCTGCACGGGACAGAGGAGGCGGCCCGCGGAGGCAGGCGCGTGGACTGAGGGGACAGCAGTCCCCGGAGCCACTGCCGGGGCTGGCTGCTGGCCTGTGCCGGTGCTGGCCGCCCGGCCTCCCCCACCAGGCGTGAGTCAGACCGAAAGCAGAAGCTGCCAGACGCTGTGGAGAGTGAAGCGAGGCAGAACCAGCTGTGCTATTTTGGAACCTGGTTAATTCCCCCTCCGGCTCCCCCACCTCCCTCTCTCAGGGCTCCCACCCCCTCTTGGCACTTTGGCTTCCTCGGGGCGCCAGGGGGGCATTTGGGACAGGACTTGATTTCCCTGGTGTGTCCAGGGGGGAAGGGGGACAGGGGGAAGACGGGCTGAGAAGCTCACAGCTCCTGCCTGCACCGAGCTCCCCTTCTCTGACCGGGAGAGGCTGGCTTCTTGCGACAGCGCTGGTGGCTGTGGGAGGGCAGAGCGCCCCCTCTCGGTGGAGCTCTTGGGCAGGGCGCCCTGCTGAGCGGATGGTCAGTGGCTCTCAGCTCTGCCCTGTGGCCCTGGCGCCGCCCTCCCTGTCCATCTTTCGCCACCATCAGGCCAGCTGTCAGCTGCCTCTCTCAGGAGTGTGAGTGACTTCAGGTGCGAGCCTCTCCCGGCTGTGAATCTCAGCGGGCTGGGAGGGATTTCCGGACCTGGGGAGAGATATTTTGGGGCTGAGGGCCTTTCCAGAACTGGTGAAATCACACACCCTGCAGCAGCCCCAACTGACCCCCTAGCCACCGGCTGTTTCTTGGACATCCTGGGCCTGCTTGGAGTTCTGCTCCGCTCTCCCACCCCCCATTTTGGTGAGCCTGGGGGTCCCGGCAGTACAGCCTGCAGTGGTGAAAGAGGTCAGTGGGGTGTGTGTCCCTGAGCTGAAGAGGAGGGTATACGGGCAGACAGGGCCCCTGCCCTTCCTGGAACCCTGGGCCGGGGACATGGCGGGTTTGTTCTTCCTATGTGAGCGCATGCGTGGGAGATGGGCCAGCCTCAGCTAGGCGAGGCTGCCCCCTGGGGGTCCCTGAGGTCAGAGCTACACTGTGGGGGTGTGCACTCAGCTGGGGCGGGGTCAGCAGGCCGGTGACCAGGGGACATTCGGGTCCTTGCAGACCTCAGGTGAGCAGGACTTGGCTTTCTCACTGCTCAGATGGAGTTGGGGGTCAGGCAGGTGGGAGGCAGGGGTAGAATAGTATGGAGGGGAGGATCGGCTCCTAGGCCTGCTGCAGGGGGCCTCAGCGCCCCCAAGCTGACTGCGGAACACATAGCAAGCACATGCCAGGCGTACTGGTCCTCAGGTTGTCTGTTGTGCCAGCCCTAGGGCGGCGTGTCTGTGTGTGTGTGAGATGCAAGTGTGGATGGGTGTATCCCACATGGTCCATCTGGGTTGGGTTTCCACAGGTAACCACATCAGCTTCTAGGCTGCTTCCCGGCAGACCCTGACTGTTTCCTGCAGAGCCCCCTGCACGAGGTGAGCCTGCTGGGCACAGAGCCGGCCTGCAGCCCTGCGTGTAGGCCCCCACTTGGGCTCCTGGGCCTGGGAGTCAAGGCTGTTGGCTCAAGTTCATTGTGGGGCCCAGAAGGGCATGTCTTGCCCTTTAAAGTATCTCTCTCCACCAGAGACCTGCACCTGTCTGCTGTCTCCTCCCACTTGTCACCAGTTTTCATAGTTGGGACCAGGTGGCCAAGTCCCCAGCAGGAATGAGTCAAGTTTCTTTAAGGTGCCCTCAGATCTCATGGGGTGACTTTTTAAGGTGCAGATTCTTGTCTAGTTGTTTGTTTTTAGATTTATTTTATCCTAAAGGCAGAGTGATAGAGAGGGAGAGAGACCGAGATCTTCAATCTGCTGGTTCACTTCCCTATTGGCTGCAATAGTCGGAGCTGGGCTGGGCCAGGCTGAAGACAGAAATCTGGAACTTCCCAGGTCTCCCACTTGGATGGCAGGGGTCCAAGCACTCGGGCCATCTTCTGCTGCCTTCCCAGGCACATTAGCAGGGAGCTGGGTCGAAAGTGCAGCAGCCAGGACTTGAACCAGCACTCATCTGGGATGCTGGCATCATATGAAGCAGCTTAACACCACGCTGGCCCCAATGGCTGATTCTGACTCAGTGGCTCTGGGCAGGGACTTAGAGTCTCCTTTTCTTTTCTTTTTCTTTTTTTAAAGATGTATTCATTTATTTGAAAGGCGGAGTTATAGAGGCAGAAGCAGAGAGAGAGAGAGAGAGAGAGAGAGAGAGAGAGAGAGAGAGGTCGTCCATCCACTGGTTCACTTCCCAAATGACTGCAATGGCTGGAGTTAGGTCAATCCGAAGCCAGGAGCCAGGAGCTTCTTCTGGGTCTCCCACATGGGTGCAGAGGCCCAAGGACTTGGGCCATCTTCCACTGCTTTCCCAGGCCATAGCAGAGAGCTGGATTGAAAGTGGAGCAGCAGGGACTTGAACTGGTACCCATATGAGATGGTGACGGCTTTACCCACTACACCACAGCTCTGACCCCTCTTTATTTTATTTTTTTAATATTTATTGATTTATTTGAAAGTCAGAGTTACAGCGAGAGAGGGAGAGACAGGAAGAGAGAGAGAGAGGAGAGAGATCTTCCAGCCATTGGCTCACCCCCCAAATAACTGCAATGACCATGCTGGGCCAGGCTGAAGTCAGGAATCAGGAGCTACATCCGGGTCTCCCATGTGGGTGCAGAGGCCCAAGAACTTGGGCCATTCTTTGCTGCTCTCCCAGGCTCATTAGCAGGGAGCTGGATTGAAAGTGGAGCAGCAGGGACTTGAACTGGCTCCCATATGGGATGGCGGCACTACAGGCTACTACTTTACCCACTAGGCCACAGCGCTGGCCCCCAAGAGTCTGATTTTCTAACAGCAGTTGGGGGTGCAATGCCTGTGGAGCAAGTGAGTAGCAAGGACCTTTTGAGACCCCCTCCCCTCCAAAGTCCCAGCAGATGGATGGGGTCACGCCGGCAGAGAACTGACCCTCGGTGCCAACACATCACCCACTTCAGCTCCTTTGCCCCCTCGCCTACATTACTGCCACCCTGCTTCACAGATGGGGAGAGTGAGGCTCTGTTAGGGAAAGCAACTGCTCCAGTCTCTGCTAAGTGGCCAAGGCAGATTTGAACTCTGCTCTGTGGGGGTCCCAGGCATGTGCATGTTCCCCTGAACCCAGCTGTCTTCTAGAGGAAGGCTCCGTGCAGGGATGCAGCCATCAGGGAGCTGCAGGGGTAGTCCTGGGCAGCTCTTGGGTGGGAGGCGTGGCTTGAGGCAGAGGAGCAACTGAATGGGGAGTAGCTCTGGGGGAGGCAATGCCAAGGGGGCTTGTATCCTGCCCCCGCCAACTTAACCAAGCACCCCCTCTCAGCTCTTTCCACAGATACCCAGCATACCGGGGTGTCCATGAACTCCTGAGTGTGTCCAGGAAGTGACCAGGTGGCCCCACTGCCTTCCGTCTGTGTGACCTCTGGCAGGTGTTCAGCCTCTCTGTCTCAGTTGCCCACCCCCACCCTACCTCCCATCCCCCGTAAAATGGGGGATGGTTAGTAGCTCCATAGGTGAGCGGATGTTTTGGGGAGGAAGCCAGTGATGAATACGAACCAGCTGGGGGCACTGCCTGGGGCATGGTGAGTGCTCAGCGTGTGCAGCCCTTGACGGCTGTCGGCTGAACCTGGATGTAGGCCACCCTCCCCTCGGTGAGCGTGGTGCCCTCATCTGTGCTCACGGGTGTCCCCTCTTCCTGCCCACTTCGCCTCCTTAGCAAAGCCCAGGCTCTGCAGGCCTCAGAGGCAGTTAGACTCACAGCCATGTAGCAGGACGTGGCAGTAGACCAGCCTCAGGGAGAGCAGAGAGGCTGGAGGGGGGTGTGTGGGGGCTGCAGGTGATGGAGGAGAGGAAGGCCCCGGAGCAGGGGCAGGAGCCATACACAGGTGGGGTTTGGAGAGCTCTGTGGGCACCAGTCCGGGGGCAGGGTGGTGGGCTGGGGTGGCTTGGGTGCTAGACTCTGGGCCATTAGTGGCCAGCACAGAAGGAGAAACAGGGAGGTGGGGCCTGGGCAGGGTTTGGAGCAAGGCACTGGGGCAGGAAGCCAGAAATGGCTGTGTGTGCCCGGCTGTGTGTGCCCAACTGTGTGTGCCTGGCTCTGTGCTCCCCTATGCACCCGTGTGTCTGCTCATTTCTTACTTGAGCGAGGAGCCTTCCCTGCCCCGTGCAGGGACTGAAGAGGCTGGGGTGCAGGCTCCTTCCCCCGAGGAAGGCAATGGCCGGGTCCCTGCAGGCGCCGCTTTCTCTTGAGCATCCCTGAGCAAGAGCGACCATGGAAGGCCACCCTGCCGTCCCCTCCTGGCCCTGTAGGCTTACTGCCCTGGAGACCCGGCCATGCACATGGCATCTGTGCCCACAGGCATAGCCAGTGGGAGCAAAAGAACCCGCGAGATGTCTCATCGTCCAACTCCCCCACTTTAGCACCGAGAAGCCCAAGGCCCAGAGAGAGGCAAGACAGCTGGCAGAGGTCCTGCCCCATGTGGCCGTGAGCAGGCTCTTGGGCTGGGGCTGTGGGGCTGTGGAGCCCTCGCAGGATGACCCATTGCAGAGGGTCCCAGCCATTGGGCCCCCGATCTCTGAAGGCACCGAGTGGCCACTCGAGCAGACCATCGGGCCTTGTCCTCCCGGGGTGGGGGACCCCATCCTCCCTGGGGAGGGTCTCAGGGGCCCCACTGGCTGACCTCTACCCATGAAATCTTGGCTGCTCTTCCCTTCCCCTAGCAGATGGGGCAGGGGGTCTTTCCTGTGGAGGAGCCACCTGTGGGCAGGACCCCCCCCCCACAGCATACAATGGCATGCTGGTCCCGGGCCAGCGCTCTGGTCCACGTAAACGTGCTTCTGTCTGGCAGGCTTGATTGCACTGCCCCCAGGCCCTCTCGTGGCCCATGTGAGCCGCCTCAGTGAGATCCAGATACACAAACATGGTCCCCGCAGCTTCTGCACAGGGACATCTTGGCTGGTGCTGAAAAGTACCCGTGGGCACTCTGGGAGGGCTGGGGGCCGCCCGGGGTTGGGGGAGTGGGCAGGACTGGGAAGGTGGTGGACGTAACCCATCTGCATAGCAGGGGGGCTTTCCTGGGGGCCCCCGGTTTTCTCTTCTGTGCCGGAGCTGCAGGTTGCACACCTGAGTGACGTAGGCCGGGTCCCTGCTTCTCTGTTCTGTAATGTGACCTTGGACAGATTTCACTCGACCTTTTAGAGCCTGGGTTTCCTCATCTGCTGGTGTTGCTGTTTGCCCTGGGCACCCGCGGGGGCTGGCTGGGGCCTGGCTGGGGCCTGAGCAGGTGTGAGTTGGGTCCCTGGGCGGGCAGGCCCCGGGGGCGCTGTGTCTGATGGGTGGGATGGGACAGAGATTCTGAAGAAGAAAGGTGACTTCTCTGGGGGCGTCGCTGTTGTTGGGAGCCTGGGAGGCGGCCAGAAATGATTAGAGAGCGAAGAGTGGACACAGGCGGGCGCTGAGTGGGCGGAGTGGCGGCAGTAGGATGAGGGGAGCAAGGGGAGGGGATCTCACCTTCCGGCCCTGGCCCAGCCCAGGAGAAAAGTGGCAGCCAGCTGGGGTGGGGTGGGGGTGGGGGCGGCCTTCAGACTGCGAGGGGTGGGTGAGAGACTCAGCGGCATTGTGTGTGTGCATGTGAGTGCGTATGCATGTGTTTCTGTGTGCATGCATGTGTTTGTGTACATGTCTCACACACACACACACACACACACACACACAGAGGCTGAGAGACAGCGTCTGTGTGGGCAGTTGCGCCGGATCTGTGCCTGTGGCCACCCAGCACCTTGCCAGTTTCTCCTCTCCATGTCCATGTCCCCCTCCTCCCCGCACTGCCACACCCAGGGCCAGTGCTCCTGCAGCAGCTTGGGCCAGGGTGCAGCTGGCCCCGTGGGACAGGACAGGGCGCCTCTCTGGCCCGGCCTGCCTTTGAAGCGGCTCTCTCTGCTGCACAGTCGCCTGGCCCTGCCCCGGGCCAGCGGGCTGCCCAGCCACTCCCGCCCTTCCTGTGGGATGTGAGCTGTGACTCGGGGCTGCTGGGCCTGAGCTGTGGGAACGGGAGGCCACTGCACCGGCCGGGAGCTGGGGGGGGGGGGGCTGCCCTTCCCTCCCTCTCTTTCCTCTCCTCCCTCCCCTCCCTCTCTTTCCTCTCCTCCCTCCCCTCCCTCTCAGGCTTCCAAACAAGCCCCTGAGTCCCCCCACCCCCGCCACCTCCTGCATGGACCCCTTGCAGTGGCTCTGGGAGAGGCGGGTGCTCTCTCGGGGTAGGAAGTGTGCTCTGGGTTTTGCAGGTCCCCCTAATGAACCTCGGCTTGCTCATCAGAGTCACTGTCCATTTTCTTATCTTGCATCAGCGTACACAGGGGTTTGGTGTGCCGGGGCCACGTTTTTCCACTTGGCAGCCATTATGTGGCATGAAAGACGCAGACGGCCGCTGCCTGTGTGGCATCCTCCATGTGACACTCAGCTGGTGGGGCGGGCTCCCGGAGCAAGCCATCCTGGGCGGCGGGGACCTCCTCCACCTTGCATTCAGCCATGATGCCACACCTGAGCACACTCCCTGGGCTCTGCCCCTCAAACCTGTGCAGTTTGCTGGGATAAGCGATACCGCAACAAACAGGGTGGATGGTGAAACAATGACTTAACAATGCTAAAAGCAGGCACTACTGACCTTATTTCTGTTTCCAGCACCAGGGGCTGCCCAATGGAACAGTGCATACTTCCCAGAGCCTGTGGTTTGCTGTCTCGGTGCAGGAAGCAGCCAGAGGGCAATGCTGCCGTCATAGCCTCCAGGGCCACATGGCCAGGTGCGAGACCATGAACCTGCCCTGCCAAGTGGCCCCAGGTGCCAGGTGCTTGGTACCCTGCCTCCTCCTCATCTCTTGTTAAGATTTATTTATGTACTTGAAAGTAAGAGTTACACAGAGAGAGGAGGAGACACAGAGAGAGAGGCAGAGAGTAAAAACAAGGCAAGGTTCACTCCCTATAATGCTGCAACTGCTGGAGCTGGGTTGACCCAAAGCCAGGAGCCAGGAGCTTCTTCCAGGTCTCCCACTTGGATGCAGGGGTCCAAGGACTTGGGCCATCTTCTACTGCTTTCCCAGGCCATAGCAGAGAGCTGGATGGGAAGTGGAGCAGCCGGGACTTGAACCGGCGCCCATATGGGATGCCGGTGCGGCAGGCGGCAGCCTTACCCACTGTGCCACAGCACGGGCTCCTCGTCATCTCTTTAGAACCCTAAGGGGATCTCACTCATCAGTCTCCACCTACCTCTCCCAGACCTACTTCTGCCAATTATGTGATAGACAAACTTTGGAAAAGAACATCTTTAAACAACCCCAGGCTTTTGGAAACACAGAGGGTGCTTGATAATGAGACTAACCGGCCCGAGGCCTTCCTGTCCTGTCCAGTAAAGGGGACAGGAGCTGGGGTTGCCACTAGCAGTTCTGTCTCAACCTGGGGTCTGCAGATGTGTGTGTGTGTGTGTGCACACGCATGTGAATGGATGGGACTTTTCCTAAAAGGAACTAGAGAGGGACAGATAGAGGGGACGCCACGCGTGGGGCATCATGAGTGCCCACACTTCCACACCTGCCGAGTCCTCGGCAGCCAGCACCCCCAGGCAGGGCCCAGAAGCTCAGTGGGAGCGGGGCTCAGCTGGGAAGCACCGCTTGAGTCGCAGGGAGACTGAGGCCAGGACTGGAGCCCGAGCCTCCTGTGGGCCAAGTGCTGGCTCCTGGGAGTCGGGTGCCGCCTCGCCCCCCAGGCCTTGTGAGGACCCGACTGCCCGGCCGGCCATGGGGAATGGCCTCCCCCCAAGGCCTGGGGGCCACGTGGACGCTCTTGTTTTGTTTCCTAGTTGGTCAGATCATCCTCGGCCGCCTCCTCAGAAGGGACTCAGAGGAGACAAAACAAACCCCCAAACAGGAAGCTGTCCCTGACTTCCCTCCCCGAGGCTGGAAGGCTCCTGGGGGGTCACGGGGTGCTTCCCCTGGCCCTGCGGCACCTGCGCCGAGCGGGCAGCTCCTGCACAGTGGCTCGTTTGTGCCCGGCTGACTCAGTAGGAAGCTGCTTCCGACCACAGAGGCGCAGAACGTGACAAGGGCTCCGACAGGCGTCCTGGCCGTGGGCTCACACACTTTGTTGTTTCAGCCGCCTGACGTGTGTTTTTCTGGGAGTGCAGGAAATTGCCTCTGCCCTTTGAGGAAGGGGAGAGTTTTTTTTCTCCTGTGTTTGGGGATTCCAGACCATACGGTCACAGGTGCCCTGCGGGCTGGGCTGCATGAAAGACACCAGCTGCTGCAGCCTTGGATTGATTGCTTTATATATATATATATATATATATATATATATATATATATATTTGAAAGACAGAGTTGGAGAGCGAGAACGAGAGAGAGAGAGAGAGAGAGAGAGAGAGAAAGATCTTCCACCCACTGGTTCACTGCCTAAGTGATCACAACAGCCGGGACTGGGCCAGGTTGAAGCCAGAAGCCTGGAACTCCATTCAGGTCTCCTGCTCAGGTGCAAGGGCCCAAGAACTTGAGCCATCCTCCACTGCTTTCCCAGGCACATAAGCAGGGAGCTGGATGGGAAGCAGAGCGGCCGGGACTCAAACCCATGCTCACGTGGGATGCCGGCTTAACCCTATGCACCACAATGCCCCAGTGGGAATCCTTAAAACAAAATGGGACAGTTCTCACCCCAAGTGCAGGAGCCAGGCCAGGCCCTCAGCAGCGTGGGAGGGATCTGCAGTGGCAGAGTTACTGAGAGGGAGAGGGAGAGGGAGAGGGAGAGAGAGGTCTTCAAGCTGCTGGTTCACCCCCAAAATGACTGCAACGTCTGAAGCTAGGTCAGTCCAAAGCCAAGGGCCAGGAGTTTCTTCTAGGTCTCCCATGCGGAATCAGGGGCCCAAGCAGTTGGGCCATCTTCTACTGCTGTCCCAGGCCATAAGCAGAGAGCTGGGTCAGAAGTAGAGCAGCCAGGACTCGAACTGGCGCCCATAGGGGATGCCAGCACCACAGGTGGCAGCTTCACCTGCTACACCATGGTGCTGGCCCCTGTATTTGTTAGCCTTGTGACCTTTAGCAAGGGACAACGTCCTTGTGCCTGTGGAGCTTCAGCTGTGAAGTGGGGACAGTAATGAAGTAACCATGATGGCTGTGTCGGTGCTTTGAACAGTGTCTAGCCCATGGTGCCATAGTGTGTACTCTTTGCACAAGATACCATTCCCTGATTAGGAAGATACATGTGTTCATTATGGAAGAAGCAGAGACTCCCACATGCCACACTGGAGTGCCTGGGTCCCACTCCCAGCTCTCCTTCCAATTCCAGCTTCCTGCTGATGCACACCCAGAAGGCAGTAGATGACGGCTCAAGTACTCGGTCCCTTCCACCCCTCTGGGAGATCTGGATGGAGTCCCAGGCTCCTGGCTTTAGCCCAGACCAGCCCTGGTTATTGCAGGCATTTTGTGGAGTAAGCAAGTGGTTGAAAGATCTTTGTCTATTTCTCCCTGTCTCTGTCTCTCTGCCTTTCAAATAAATAAAAATTAAAGACTGGCGCCGTGGCTCACTAGGCTAATCCTCCACCTTGTGGCGCCAGCACACCGGGTTCTAGTCCCGGTCGGGGCGCCGGATTCTGTCCTGGTTGCCCCTCTTCCAGGCCAGCTCCCTGCTGTGGCCAGGGAGTGCAGTGGAGGATGGCCCAAGTACTTGGGCCCTGCACCCCATGGGAGACCAGGATAAGTACCTGGCTCCTGCCATCAGATCAGCGCAGTGCGCCGGCCGTGGCGGCCATTGGAGGGCGAACCAACAGCAAAAGGAAGACCTTTCTCTCTGTCTCTCTCTCTCACTGTCCACTCTGCCTATCAAAAAAAAAATTAAAATTAAAAATTGAAAAAAGAATACACACATGAAACACTCACGATTGTATCATCCCAAAAGTCAGTAATAATTTTGGTTATTTCCTCCCAGGAGATCTTTCTACATATGATCTTACTTGGTGATTAGATTTTCTGTTCAATTTGGCGTGCTACTTTTTTTTTTCAATATTTATTGATTTATTTGAAAGGCAGAATTACACAAAAAGAGAAGCAGAGGCAGGGAGAAACAGAGAGTCTTCCATCCACTGGTTAACTCCCCAGATGGCTGCTACAGCTGGAGATGGGCTGATCCAAAGTCAGGAGCCAGGAGTTTCTTCCGTGTCTCCCACGTGAATGCAGGGTCCCATAGGACTTGGGCCTTCTTTCTTCTTTCTTCCTCTTTCTTCTTTTTTATTTATTTGAAAGACAGAGTTCCAGAGAGAGGTAGAGAGAGAGGTCCTCCATCCACTGGTTCACTCCCCAGATGGCTGCAATGGACAGAGCTGCTCCGATCCGAAGCCAGGAGCCAGGAGCTTCTTCTGGGTCTCCCACATGGGGCCCAAGGACTTGGGCCATTCTCTACTGCTTTCCCAGGCCATAGCAGAGAGCTGGATCGGAAGTGGAGCAGCCAGGACTTGAACCCGCTGCGCCACAGCACCTGCCCACCCCCTCCTCATGTCTTACTTTTTCTCACTTGACACCTTCCCACTGCTGTGTTGCAAACAGCCCTGGACCGGGTGGGGTACACTGTAACTTATTTACCTATCCTATTCTATCGTTTGCAATTCTGTTGGCATTATTTTGATTTTTCTCCATATCACGTGAAGGGCTTCTAATATATAAACACTTTTTCTGCATTAGGATATTTTTTAAGAATATTTTTTAAGAATATTTTTTAAGGCTTTGACACATTTTGCCAAATTCCTTTTTCAAAGAGATTGTACCAGGGTATGTGCTGATAGTTATGTTAAGGTGCCTGGCACCAAAAATGTCTTAAAGTCACGGGGACACTGCATGGAGGGGGGGGGGGTTGTTGAAGATAATTTGCTTAACTTTTTAATTTTTTAAAAGATTTATTTGAAAAGCAGAGTGACAGAGAGGGAGACAAAAAGAGAGAGATCTTCCATCCATGGATTCGTTCCCCAAATGCTCCCCAACAACAGGAGCTGGGCCAGGCCAAAGCCAGGAGTGAGGAACTCCATCCAGGTCTCCCACGTGGGTGCAGGGGCCTAAGAACTTGGGCCATCTGTTGTTGCCTTCCCAGGGAGGGCATTAGCAGGGAGCTGGTTCGGATACAGTACAAAGTGACAGGGACTCCAACCCAGGCCCTGCTGTGCCATGGTGCCTGCCCTATTAGCTCTTCAGCTATGTATAGTTTCCTCATTTTTATCTGCCCTTTTTGATGAAAGGACAAGACACATACAGTGATTAGAAGTGAGCAGCTGGGGCCAGCACTGTGGCACAGCGGGTTAACGCTCTGGCCTGAAGTGCTGGCATCCATATGGGCACTGGTTTGAGACCTGGCTGCTCCACTTCCCATCCAGCTCTCTGCTATGGCCTGGGAAAGCAGTAGAAGATGGCCCAAGTTCTTGGGCCCCTGCACCCATGTGGGAGACCTGGAAGAAGCTCCTGGCTCCTGGCTTCGGATTGGCGCAGTTCCGGCCATTGTGGCCATCTGGGGAGTGAATCAGTGGATGGAAGACCTCTCTTTCTCTCTGCCTCTCCTCTCTCTCTGTAACTTTGACTTTCAAATAAATAAATAAATCTTAAAAAAAATAAAAATAAAGAAGTGAGCAGCTGAGCTAATTGCCGTAAGCAAGACATACTCTTGTCACTACCATGTCAAGGTACAGGCCACACTCCAGCCTCCTGCGCCTACCCAGCCGCCCGCACCCCTCCTAGGCGCTCCCCCAAGGGCAGCCAGGATCCAGGCTTCTAGTGCAGTAGGTTCGTGTTGCCCATTTGTGAACTTTACACCCACAGATGGTGCCGTGCACGTGTGGGTGTCCATCTGTGAGAACTGCACGTGTGAGTGTGCGTGGTGAGTGTGTGTGAGGGACAGCGGTGGTTCACTGTTTTGCTGGGTGCCTTCCTGCTGTGCAGGAGGACCAGCCTCTTTCCCCTCTTGTCTTTTGAGGGAGTGGCTTCCGGTCTGGGCTGCTGTGAGTGGTCCAGGCTGCCCCCCGCCCCACCCCGTGCTGAACGCTCAGGTGCTTCTCTGTGGGGCAGAGGAGTGGGAGTGGAGGGCTGGGGCATGTGTTCTGTGTGTTTCCAATTTTTTGCTCCAGTTTTTTAAATTCTTATTTTATTTTACCTATTTGAAAGGCAGAGTTACAGAGAGGGAGAGAAAGTGAGAAAGAGCAAGAGAGAAAGAAATCTTCCATCCACTGGTTCAATCCTCAAATGGCCTCAATAGCCAGTGCTGGGCCAGATTGAAGCCAAGAGCCAGGAGTGTCTTCTGGGTCTCCCACATGGGGTTCAGGGGCCCAAGCACTTGGACCATCTTCCACTGCTTTCCCAGGTGCACTAGTGGAGAGCTGGCTGGGAAGTGGGGCAGCCGGGACTTGAACAGATGCACATATGTAGTACCTTAACCCACTGAACCACAATGCTGGCTCTGTGTTTTGGTTGTTGTTGTTTGTTTGTTTTAAACGTTTATTTATTTGAAAGACAAAGTTAGAGAGAGGGAAAGAGAGAGAGAACCTTCTGTCCGCTGGTTCATTCCCCCAAATGGCCGCAATCACAAGGCTTGGCCAGGCCGAAGCCAGGTTTGCTCCCGTTTTAAAGGGGCAAAGTCGCCAGGACAGCACAGGCCCCACAGCCATGGAACGGAGCGGCTCTGCCGAGAGCACCTGGAGGGGCCCTGCAGGAAGACCCACCCCTCTGAAGGCTCCCGGCCAGGGCTGCTGCGGGAACAGCTGGACCCCGGGGCCTGGCCTGCGTTTCCAGCGGGCGTGGGGCTGCCGCTGCAGGCTGCAGAGAGCCGCTCAGTCCTCACCCAGGGCCCCTGGCTGGCCCAACAGGCACTGAACGCAGCAGGGCAGGGAGCCCCAGCTTTGGACATGATGGGGAGCAGGTTGGGGCCCTGACAACCCCTCCTCTTTCCCCTGTAGTAAAGGAGGCCCCCGTCCCCACTGTGAGTTAAGTGCTGCATGCGTGGGAGGGAAGCCATGGAGACCCCTCTGTGGCCTTCCCCACCCCACTCCGAACAGTTTGGGTACCCGGGGAGCCCAGAATAGCCGAGCGTGGAGGCTGTGAGCCCAGTGCCTGGCTCAGATCTCCATTCTGCTGCTTAACCAGCTGGTGACGCCTCTGGGCAAGGCGTCTCCTCCCTGAGAAACGGGGGCAGTAGAGCTGCCCACCCTCAGGGCTGGGGTGAAGAACGAGTGGATACAGGGCAGCGCCGATCATCTAAAAATCCAAAACACTTCCAAGCCTGCAACTTGCGGAGTGGCAACGCGCTGCCACAGGTGGAAAATTCCACACTACGGAGCTTTGCTTCCTGTACAGAATCGCTAACAATGTTCTATACAATTGCCTTCAGCCTGTGTGTGCAGGGGCTGTATCTGGAACAGAAATGAGTTTTAGACCTGAGTCCCATGCCCAAGATATCTCATTGTATGCTTGTGGAAGCAAATATTCCCAAATCCAACAAAACCCCAAATCCAGAGCTCTCGGGTCCCAGGCGTTCGGGAGAAGGGAATGTCATCCTGGATCTGGAACGTTCGCCGAGCAGCCGGGGGACCCTGGCGGGCACTCAGCAAATCTGGAGCTACTGGCACTGCGACCCCTCTCAGCTTCTCCACACCCACGTCCACTTCCCGCCTGAACAGACTCGTGCTGTGCATTTTTTTTTTTTTTTTGACAGGCAGAGTGGACAGTGAGAGAGAGAGACAGAGAGAAAGGTCTTCCTTTGCCGTTGGTTCACCCTCCAATGGCCGCCGCGGCCGGCGTGCTGCAACCAGCCGCACCGCGCCGATCCGATGGCAGGAGCCAGGTACTTATCCTGGTCTCCCATGGGTTGCAGGGCCCAAGCACTTGGGCCATCCTCCACTGCACTCCCTGGCCACAGCAGAGAGCGGGCCTGGAAGAGGGGCAACCGGGACAGAATCCGGCGCCCCGACCGGGACTAGAACCCGGTGTGCCAGTGCCGCAAGGCGGAGGATTAGCCTAATGAGCCGCGGCGCCGGCCGCGCTGTGCATTTTGTTCTGCAGTTTTTTTCTCCCGGTTCTGTCTTTGATACTTCCCTCCTCCGTCTCAGACTTTTCTGTCCTGGGGTCCTGGTTCCCCTTGCCTCTCCCTTGTGAAGTCCAGCGGAGACTCGCTGGTTCACACTAAGGTGTAAATGACTGATGGGGAGGCCCACATCGGAGGAGACCAGGCTGGGGGCCACACAAGCCCCAGGGGCTCCTCCACCTCTCACAGTGGCCCTGCGGGGCAGGTCCAAGACTGGCTCCATTATACAAGGGGGCGGGTGAGGCACAGACAGGGTGAGGCTCTCCAAAGTCATGTAGCCAGCAGGGGCAGAGGCTGTTGGCCTGGGAAGCTCAGCTAAGCTGGGAGTCAGACTCAGGTTGGGCAGAGGCGTGGTCAGCTGACCAGCTCCAGTGAGCAGTGCTGAGGGGCAGCTGCTGGGTCCTGAGGGCTTGGAGGGGCAGGGCGGGGCGGGGAGGGCAGGAGTTCTGCAGGGCTGGGCTCCAGGAGGAGGGTATTTCTGAGGTGGGGGTGGGGGGGTAGGGTCTGGGGCACCCCTGCCAGGCATGGTGGCTCGGGCAGGCCGGGTGTGGGGGGTGCCCTGCAGCAGTCTGCCTTTCCCCTGTCCCTCATCTCAGTTCTTCTGGCCGGATGCGGAGACACAGGAGCCGTAAGCAGTCCTTGGGCTTTGTGAGTGAGCAGGTGCACAGGGAGCCGAGGCTAGGGGATGAACACGCCCGGCGGCTCTGCCCTCCCATCCCCGCAAGTCCCTCCCTTCTCCCCATTCCCACCCAGACCACACTCAGAGCCACCAGGCAGGGACACCGGGGGTGTCCCCCAGGTAGCCTCCTCCCTCTGCTCTGTCACCTGGGCCACCCTCCCCTGGAGGCCCCAGGGCCAACACTGCTGCAGACCCCTTGCTGTGCACATGGTTCTGACGCCCTCTCCCAGGGGGCCCACAGATCCCGGCTGGGTGATGGGGCCGGAGTCCTGTGTCCATTTTACAGATGGGAGAACTGAGGCCGGCAGAGCCAGTTAGAGACTGAGCAGGGCCTAACACAGGTTCGCTCACGGCAAAGCCAGCTCTAGCCTGGGCCAGGCCAGGCTCCCAGGCCTTTGTCAGAGAAACAAGGGGCTCGTTCTCCCCCGGCCTTCCCTGTGCCGGCACTGCCAGGCCCTGGCCAGCCCCTCCCCCAACCAGGGCCAACTGAAGCCAGATTGTCCCCAGGGGTGCCATGGGTGTGTGGGATGCAGCTGCGAGGGAGTGGGGGGGCAGCTGCAGGTCTGTAGGGCCAGTGTGTGTGGTGGCAGCGGGGGCGGCAGACAGGGCCACCTCTCTGTGGGTTGCAGCTGCGCCCCTGCGGGAGGGAGGGGGCAGCTGCGCCTTGCTCCCTGGGGACTGCCCTGCTGGGAGCTGGGCAGAGACCCCCTGGGGCTCCTTCCCGGCTCTATGGAGACCCAACCCTCCCCACCTGGGCTTGGATGGCATCTAAGCTCTGTCCCCTCCACAGGCCACTTAGCCTCCCAGTGCCTCGTGTCCTAGGAACCCTGACTACCTCTAGGGGCCGGTGCCTGACCCCTGCAAATGCCAGATCCATCCACATTGTTGTCATCTCCTCGGCCTGCAATCCTCACCGAACGGTTGCCGGTGTGTCCCGCTTGTTCTCATTCAGTGCGGCGTCTGGCATCGCCAGAACACGGCTGCTTTGCCACCTCCGGAGGTCTGGGGCTGTCCTAGGAGCTTGGCACATGGCTCTGGCCGCTGCTCTGCCCGCGTCGGCACCCCCTACCCTGCTTGGGGCTGTCCGCGGCTCGCCTACGGGTGCTGTGCGCGGGGCACGGCAAGTTAGGTTTGTGTCGTGCGCTCACCGGCCTTCTGAGGTGGACACTTGCCCAGTTCACCCAGGGAAGAGTGGCAGAACCAGGATCCCAGCCCACTGCTGTCCTGCTGGGAGGCCCTCGCTCAGCCTCGGAGCCCTACTGTCTCCACGGTGAGGGGCCCTCCAGCTCCTGCCAGACCTCACCTTTCAGACAGCCTCACTCCCCGGGGAGGACCTTGGACGTCACAGGGTCCGGCCCTTGCATTTTTGTCAAAGGGGAGCATGGGAAGACAGAGGCTTGGGGCAGGAGGACGGGACTTGCCCAGGGTCACACAGTGGGCTAGTGACATTCTGTTCTGCCCTCCCACTCTCCCGACAGGGCAGGGGGCCTAGATCCCGCCTGTCCCACCGAGGCCCATGCAAGACCAGGGCTGGCGCCCGTGGATCTGCCTTTCTCCTTTCCTAGGCTCAGGGGCAACACTGGGCTCCCCAGGGTTGGGTCATAAGTCATACCTGCTACGCTCACTCGCTCATCTCAGTGGGTGACGTCCCGGGCCCTGGGCCGGAGGCTGGAGCTGCTGTAGTGAACCAGACAGACAAAATGCCAGCCCTCAGGGCAGCTTGCTTCCTGTAAGAGAGGCCACAGCAAAATGTATACTATTTACAAGGTGATAAGTGGCATGGAGAAAAATTAGAGGACGGGGGCATAAGGAGGGTGCGAGCCGGGGGGGTGGGAGGTTGGCCATTTTGATTGGGTGGATGTGGACGGCCTCTTCGAAGCTGAGCCTTGGAGGAGATGAAGGGGTGAGCCATGAAGGTCTCTGGGGAAACAGTATTCCCCGCAGGGGGGCTGCACATGCAAAGGCCCTGAGGCTGGCAGGTGTGGCCAGAGCAGAGAGAACCAGGGAGAGAGTAGGGGGAGCCGGGGTCAAAGGGGAGCGTGCGGTGGGGGCTGGTTGGGAAACATGAGGACGTCAGCTTTTCCTGGGAAGGGGGAGCCATGGAGAGTTCTGAGCAGAGCGAGGGCCAAGATTGGCTTAGGTTTTAACAGAACGCGTGTAGCAACCGTTGAGTCAAGTGTCATGGAGCAAGACAGGAGGAGGGAGTCTGAGCACGAGGAGGCCCCTTGGGAACCCAGGAGTGACACGGTGCAGCCTGGGCGCATGCGGGGGGCAGACCTGGCTGGATTTGGCGTCACAGAGGCTGACCGCGAGCGTTGGGGGCCGACTGCAGGCATTGAACAGGAAGGGAGCCTGGAGCTGCAGGCCGGCCCCAGGGAGCCTGACTTGGCGCCTCGCTCTGTGGCCGTGGGCACATCCATTCCCCGCCTGCACCAGCGCTTGTCCGGGTCCCTCCCTCACGCACCTGCCCGCCTGGCCCACAGGGAGCGAGCGCCAGCAGCCGCCATGGCGTCGCGCATCGGGCTGCGCATGCAGCTGATGCGGGAGCAGGCGCAGCAGGAGGAGCAGCGGGAGCGCATGCAGCAGCAGGCCGTCATGCACTACGTGCAGCAGCAGCAGCAGCAGCAGCTGGTGACGCCCACGCCGGCCATCAACACCCCCGTCCACTTCCAGTCGCCGCCACCTGTGCCCGGGGAGGTGCTGAAGGTAGGGCCCGCCCCGCCCCCGCCGCCCGCACTGGTGCCAGCCTCCCCCTAGAGCCGCTGCCCCCCTTGCTTCCCAGGTGCAGTCCTACCTGGAGAACCCCACCTCCTACCACCTGCAACAGTCCCAGCACCAGAAGGTGCGCGAGTACCTGTCCGAGACCTACGGGAACAAGTTCGCTGCCCACATCAGCCCTGCCCAGGGCTCCCCAAAGCCCCCGCCTGCCGCCTCCCCTGGGGTGCGGGCGGGACACGTGCTGTCCACCTCAGCTGGCAACAGCGCCCCCAACAGCCCCATGGCCATGCTGCACATCAGCTCCAACCCGGAGAAGGAGGTAAGCAGGGGGCGCCACATGCCATGCTCCTGATACTAGTAGGGTGGGGGGTGCTGCCTTCGGGGGTCCCAGTCTGAGGGGGGAGACACAGCCCCATCCCCAGGGAGCCCCAGTCTGAGGGGGAAGCACAGCCCCATCCCCAGGGAGCCCCTGACTGAGGAAGGACACACCCTCCCTACTTTGGAGAGCTCTGTTGGGAGGAAAAGAGGACCCCCCCACACAGGGGCAGAACCTCAGACAGCCGTAGTCATTCCTCCTCTGGGCCCCCTTCCTCGCCCCCAAGACAAGCAAGCTGGGCAAGGTGGCTCCTGGGCCCCAGAGGGTCACTGGCTTCCCAGCACCCGCTCTGCCTGCCGCGGGTGCGCCGCCCCAGGTGGACTTCCTGTCTTGCAGTTTGACGATGTCATCGACAACATCATGCGTCTGGACGACGTCCTGGGCTACATCAACCCTGAGATGCAGATGCCCAACACGGTACTGCCCCTGGGGGTGAGGCCGAGGACCCCCAGGAGCCCTGCGCCTGGGGAGAGCTGGAGACGGCTCCTCACTGGCCAGGGCTGCTGTCTTTCTGCAGAGATGGTCCGGGGCCCAGGGCTGAGCAGAGTTAGGGTTTGAGCAGGCTGTGCCTCAGCCTACATGTGTGATATGAGCCAGGTGGCTGTGGCAGTCTCGGAAGGCTTCCTGGTGGGGGCAGGGAGGAGGCGGGGAGAGTAGTGCATCCTCAGGAAGACCTGGAGCTGGTGGGCTCCTCTGGGGATCCAGGGGCCCCTCTTCTGCCAAGTCCAGGGCCTGCAGGCACAGACCTGTGTCCCTCGAGGGGCTGGCCTTATCCCTAGCTACAGGACCCCTCTGCCTGGCCGCCTCCTGGCTGCACGGCTGCAGTCTGGGTCGGCGGGCAGGGCCGAGAGGTGGCTGCCCTGGGAATCCAGAGGCTTCTGGCTTTTGCCATGACCCTGGGGGAGTCCCCCCACCATCGTGAGCCCATTTACTCAGCTGCAAAGTGGGGAGAAGCCACCCGCCCAAAGCACTGCGGGAGCTCTGCTCGGGGAGCCAGTGTCCCCCGGAGCCAGAGGACCGCTGGGGCCTGCCGCCTTCTTGGGGTGCGTCTTGAACCTCGGCTGCATACTCCTGCCGCTGCTGTCACCCCCATCCTGACCCCAGCCCCTGCCACCAAGGGAGGGAAAGTCGCCGGTGCCCGAGCTGGGGAGCCAGTCCATCCTCAGCCCCCCACTGCCCTGGTGGCTTAGCAGGAACCGGCCAGGGCCAGTTGCACGCACCCCTGTGGCTCGCAGGGGCAGCAAGGGAGGGCGACGCGGTTGCGTCCTTGGCTGGTTCCCACGTGGCGGTGGTGGCGGGAAAGGCCTGTGTTTGCACTGCGCAGGACCTGGGGACTTTTCCAGAGCTCCGACCTGCCCCTGTTGGGCCCCTGTAGCCTCCATCGGCTGCCCAGCTGCGAGTGCCACGGGCCCTGCCTGTTAGGTGTGGCATAGCTCGGGGTCCTGGCCTTTCGTACCCCCAGAGAGGAGAGATGGGGAAAAAGGAGACGGAGACCGACCTCAACAGAGACAGGTGCTTTATTCGAAGCAAAGAGGTTAGCCACGGTTTGTGGCTCCGAAGACTGCGCGCGCGGGGCGCCTTTAGAACTGAGTTTTTATCCAGCTAAGGAGGGAATTTGCCACTGTGGGGGAGGGGGCACCTTTCTGGCCCTCTCTGCTCCGGTCTCAGCTCCACACCCTCGGGGAAGCCTTTCCCAACAGCAGGTAGATAGCCGCCCCTCCCTGTGGCTCCCGGCATGCCTCGGCCTCATCCTATCACGGCGCTCCCTTAGCCACTCTCCTGCTGAGCTCCTCGCGGGCTGGGGCTCCCGGCTCCGGCTCCGGCTCCATAGACCTGAACTGCGAGGTCCTTGCCTGGGACCATGCGCCCTGCGGGGGGCTCCCCGTGGCGAGGGGACTGCTCACTGGCTGCTCCTCCCTCTCCCCGCCTCTCCCCACAGCTCCCGCTGTCCAGCAGCCACCTGAACGTGTACAGCAGTGACCCCCAGGTCACAGCCTCCCTGGTGGGCGTCACCAGCAGCTCGTGCCCCGCAGACCTGACCCAGAAGCGAGAGCTCACAGGTACTGGCTGCCTCCCTCTGCCCCGCGCCACCTCCCCCTCCCTCCTTTTCTCCCCCTCCCCCTCAGCTGCCGTCTGTCCTCTGCCCCGGCTGCAGATGCTGAGAGCCGGGCCCTGGCCAAGGAGCGGCAGAAGAAAGACAATCACAACTTGAGTGAGTCCTGCCCTGCTGCCCCTCCCCGCCTCGCCCGCTCCACCTGGGCGGGCTACCGAGCCCCTCCCGGCCTGCACCGGTCCCAGCCCGGCTCCCCGGCCGCAGGCTGCTCCTCGGGCAGAGGCCCGGAGCGCTCCCATTGGCGCAGCTTGAATGGTGGGTGGGCTCTTTATCCGGGAGGAGGAGAGAGGGGGGCTCCCGGGAAGGCCTCTCCGGAAGCCACGCCCGGTCCGGCTGTAGGGCGTGGAGCCCGAGCCAGGAGCTCCGTGGGACGATGCGGAGGGGTTTTGCCCCAGGTGCCTTTGCTGTGCCGACTGCCTGGCCTGCGCCCTAGAGAAATCACAGCCCTTCTAACCGCCAGGCTGCCCTCCCTGGGCTGGGCGCCCCCTGCAGGTGGGGTCCCCACGCCTCTGATGGCCTCCTCCCTGTCTGTTGCCTTCAGTTGAAAGGAGACGCAGGTTTAACATCAATGACCGCATCAAGGAGCTGGGAATGCTGATCCCCAAAGCCAACGACCTGTGAGCAGGCTGGGGGGCTGGGCGCTGCGGTGGGACCAGGAAAGCTCCCGGCGGGGCAGGGGGAGCCCTCCAGGAGCAAGGGGCACACACGCAGGGCTCCGGGCTGGTGGAGAGAAGCCAAGTGGTTGAGGGCCCAGGGTAGGCGTGGGCAGCGGTGGCAGGAACGGGGTCTTGGGAAAGACCAGCCTGCTCGGCGCCGGGCACTGGCGCTCTGTGCAGCCCCCAGCAGCCCCCTCCAGTCTGAGAGGCCAAGAGCAGAGCAGTGGCAGGGGTGCAGCCGTGCCCCTGAGCGCGCGCCTGACGCTGCCTGGCCGCTGCCGCAGAGACGTGCGCTGGAACAAGGGCACCATCCTCAAGGCGTCCGTGGACTACATCCGGAGGATGCAGAAGGACCTGCAGAAGTCCCGGGAGCTGGAGAACCACTCCCGGCGCCTGGAGATGACCAACAAGCAGCTCTGGCTCCGCATCCAGGTCTGGCCCCGAACTTGGACTCCCTGGGGAGCTCTGACCCCTGACCCCAGGGCTGCTACTTATGCGTCTTGAGTGGGAGACGAGAACGGCGGTGCCGTGAGGGAGGAGCAGGTGTCAGGACGTTCCACTTGGGGGCAAGCCAGCCCCAGCACCTTTGAGCAGCAGGTGGTGGCTGGACCCGGGGTGATGGACAGGCACAGCTGGAGCCGGCTCTGAAAGCCGCAGATCCCTCTTAAGCTGCCACACGGCACATCTGCTTCCTGGGGCTCCCATCTGCGGGACACTAACACTTAAGGTTTCCTGCTTAAGGGGCAGGAAAGTGCAAGCCTACGATGTGCCTAGAAGCCAAGGAGTAAGGAATCGCCGCAGTGGGCAAACTGCAGAGCACCCCTATCGGCTGCAGCCGCGAGGTCGGTCCCTGCCCGTGGGCTTCCTGGAGTCTTCGGCGCTGAGGCTGGCCCTCTGCACAAAGGACAGTTGGCTCGCAGCTTTTGTTTTGTTTTCAAAGATTTATTTACTTGAGAGACAGAGAGAGAGGGAGAGACAGAGAGGTCTTCCATCGGCTGGTTCACTCCCCAAATGGCCACAACAGCCAGAGCTGGACCGATCCAAAGCCGGGAGCTTTTTCCAGGTCTCCCACGTGGGTGCAGGGGCCCAAGCACCTGGGCCACCCTCTACTGCTTTCCCAGGCCATCCGCAGGGATGCTGGATCGGAAGTGGAGCGGCCGGGACTCCTATGGGCCCATGTGGGATGCCAGTGCTGCAGGTAGAGGCTTAGCCACCGCACACAGCGCCAGCCTCTGGGCCACAGCTTTTAGACCTCTCTGTCTTTCATGGTGGGGAGGGCAGCTGCACGTCCGACTCACGGTGAAGAACACTCAGCTGTAATGGCTGCCATGCGTTCTGTGCATTTCTATTCCGGTCTAGTCTAGACAAGTCTATTTCAATTAGAAAGGCAGAGGGACTCAGTACAGTGGTTTCACAACCCGCTAATGAGTTGCGACTTGTACTTGGAGAAACCGCCGCTCTCGATTCTAGAGCTGCCCCATGCCCGCTGAGACATTCTGCGGTCCTGGGTGCCCCAAGGGGAGAGGCAAGTGTCGTGGCCCGGGCGCGGGCCCGAGGACGGTGCCCCCGGCGCAAGCCCCCAGCCCTCTGTCTGCGCCCTCTGCAGGAGCTGGAGATGCAGGCCCGGGTGCACGGCCTGCCCACCACCTCCCCGTCCGGCGTGAACATGGCTGAGCTGGCCCAGCAGGTGGTGAAGCAGGAGCTGCCCAGCGAAGAGGGCCCAGGGGAGACGCTGATGCTGGGGGCCGAGGTCCCTGACCCCGAGACGCTACCGGCGCTGCCCCCCCAGGCCCCGCTGCCCCCGCCCGCCCAGCCGCAGTCCCCGTTCCACCAACTGGACTTCAGCCACGGCCTGAGCTTTGGGGGCGGGGGTGACGAGGGGCCCCCGGGCTACCCTGAGCCCCTGGGGCCAGAGCATGGCTCCCCGTTCCCCAGCCTGTCCAAGAAGGATCTGGACTTCATGCTCTTGGACGACTCCCTGCTCCCCCTGGCCTCCGACCCCCTCTTCTCCACCATGTCCCCTGAGGCCTCCAAGGCCAGCAGCCGGCGGAGCAGCTTCAGCATGGAGGAGGGCGAGGTGCTGTGACGCTGCCTGCCCCTGTGCAGGGAACAGGGGCAGCCTGGGGCGGGGAGGGCTGGGCCCCCTCCCCCTCCAGGGTGCACCTGCGTGTGAAGTAGCCACCTGCCCCGCCCCACGCCTCCCTGCTGGCCCCCTGTTTGGACTTAGTGCCTGCCTGGCAGCCCATGGGGTCAGGAGAAGCCCCCGCCTGCCTCAGTGCCCCACCTGCCAGGGGCAGCCCCTTTGGTGGAACTGGACGGGAACAGGCCTCCAGCCCGCTGCTGGAGCGGTGTGGGGAAGGGAGGGGGCGGAGGAGCAGAGGGGAGAGACAGTGCCGAGCTTGCACCCCCACCCCTGTGAAGGACAGTGGGCATGGTGGGTTCTGGAAGCAACACCTTGCTGTCCCTGCACACTCCCCTCCCACAGGTGGGGCTCCCACCCCCCTTTGGTGCTAACAGCTCTCCACCTGGTGGTGTGAGGGTGGGGGTGGTTGGAGGAGAGGGCAGGCGGGGTCCAGGTGAGAGTGCGGGGTCTCTACCGGGAGAGCAGCCCCTCCCGACATCCCACTTTGTGCCTTTAGTAAACACTGTGCTTTGTACCCGCGTGGCCTGTCTCTGTGGAGTGGGTCCAGGAATGACATACCTGAGGGGGTGGGATTCTGCCCAGCGGCCCCTTGCGGCTCCGCTGCACCGTGTGGGGGCCACAGAGAGGGAGCAAACCCCAGGCCTGGGTGGGGCTCAGCGCCTGGGAAGCTGCCGGCCATCGGGTCTGGGCGCCGCCCGGGACACAATCCCTGCGCGCGGCCACGAGGTGGCGCTGCGGCCACGCCACCCGTCCCGGTTCCCGCGGCTGTGGCCTGAGACGCGGTAGTTGGGTGATGCGGGGCGGGAGCCGCTGCCAGACAGAGTCTTCCGTCCTCAGCAGCTGCTCGGCGGCATCCTGCCCGTGGCCCAGGCTGCCCCGGTTCTGCAGCGACCTCTCCGGCCTCTCGGGGGCGGCTCCGGCTGCGCGCCCTCAGGACGGCCAGCCTTCCGTGTCGCCCGCGGGACGGGCCCAGAGCGACGACGGAGCGTCCTCCCTGGGTCTGGGGAGAGGCCACGGCAGTTCCTTTGCTCCTGGGCTGCATCTCCCAGACCTCTGCCCCGGCGCCTGGGATCCAGGACGTTACCCGCGATGGGCTGTGGGAGGGAGGAGAGGGCTCGTCCGGCTCCAGCCAGCTGCCCCTGCGCTACCCAAACAGCGTCCCCTTCACTGGCTGAGGTGCTGAAGGGGGCTAATTAAAAAAAATTCCCGGATGAAAATGGCTAAGAGGGCAATTTCCTCTGTGCAGAACGAGATCAAATCAACGCCGGAGCAATTAACGTGCGAGGGGAAGGGGAGAGGGACCTGCACGTCTGGGCCAGCTGGGCAGCAGGATTAGTCTCAAGGTCAGATGGGGCCTGGATGACCTTGCGGAGCCCGAGCCAGCCCTGGCGCTAGTGCCTCCTGCTGGTTCACCCCAGGTCCAGCCCACTGCCCTGGGAACACCCCTCCCTCTAGGTCCCTCTTGGGGAAACCCTGGACTCTAGCTGGGGACACCTGATGATCCGGGCTTGGGCGGCGTTGCAGGTAACGCTGGTCCTGCGGGCGGCTGAGAGAGCTCTGCTTTCCCACTTGGGCTTCTTCGTCCTGTCTACTTGCCCCCGCAACCCTAAAGACCGCTGCTAGCCGTCTCCCCACTGCTTTCCTGGGGACTGCGGCCCGGGCGTAGGCGCAGTGGACTCGACTGAGGATGTGGATGGAGCTCTGTCCACAAGGGGGCGCTCCCAGCCGGAACCCAGCAGCCGCCTGCCGGGGCGGAGAGCGGGGTTGGGGAGTCTCCACCCTACCTGGGGGTCCTGTAGTGCTGCTGATCTGGCTAGGGTGGGCCCACGTGCCGCCTCCAGCGTTTCAACAAGACACAGGAAGCATTCCTGTCTCCAGGGCTGGCGCATGCGACCCTCACCGTGGCAGGAAGGGAGCTGGGCGGGCGGCTCCCTATTGCGGATGGCACAGTCAGGAGCCCCCTTCTCCATTCGTGCTTCTAATTTGACAAGGACACCTTTGCAGCCGCTAGGTCTCCTTTTTCAAAAGGAGAGCGCTTTTGAATGAACCTAGTGTCCCGTGGGAGAGGGGTCTGAGTAAGGGGTCCCAGCTAGTTAGGGGAGGGCAGCAGCTGCAGCTCTCTCAGGTCCCATGGGGGGCCCTCGAGTGGGAGCCAGGGGTGCTGGCGGAGTGGAGGTGGGGAGGGTGCAGGATGCAGACCCCCACCCCACCCCCCGCCACTGTCCGCTATCCTCAGCTGCAGCTCCTCTCCCTGCCTGTGCCCAGTGCCTGCCTCCTTGGTGCTAGGAAGCTCTGGGTTTCCAGACATATGCACCCCTCCTCAGCCCACAAGAGGCCAGCAGGACCCAAGAACGGCCCACATGGCCTAAGAACCCCCCACGTGGAGTTGCCCAGGATTCCATCACCCACAGGTCTTCAAAGTCAAGAGATTGACTAATTGAAACCATTAGCTTGGACGAGAGCCTACCGTCCACCGGCGTCTGATCCCGACACACAGCCTGCCAGGAGCTCACCCAACCTACCTGTTCCCCTGCGGTGCACCTCCTAGTCTTCAGCCAGGGCAGCTGGAGAGAGCCCCCTCCACGTCCTCGGCCCCACCTCTCGGAGTGCAGCCCCCCCCCCCCCCGCCAAGGCTCCTCCAGCCTCATCTTCTTTCTTTGCTCTCCTTTTTCCGAGGGGGGCAGTGGAATTTATACAATATTTAAGCAGCCAGAGCCGAGTCCGGGAAGATATTATTAATGTAAAAGGGACGGGGCTGCAAATGCTTTTGGACCTGGTTACAATTAGAGGGTGATTTTTCTAAAGGTCAATGAATTCAGATAATATCCACAGGGGGGGGGAGAGAAATTTAATACCTTTTTAGTGAATTAATTAATTATAATATTATATCGGCTTGGGGTTCTTTTCCTGAGTGATTAAGGGAGCGATCTGTCTTCTGTGAGGCCGGGGAGCAGCGTCGCAGCAGCGGCCGCCAACGAGGACCCTGTCACCGGGCTGGAGGTGGGGGCCTTTCCTTCTCATCCCGGCTGGGGCTGGCGGCCAGCAGCGGGCTGAGGGCAGGTGCAGTGGTTGGCAGGGGCCCTTGCCCTCAGCCTGTGCCACCCCCTGCCCCGGCCAGGCCTCGGATGGCAGGGGTCTAAGGGACTGACATGGAGGTCATGGCCTCTTTCTAGGCCCACGGAGCATCAGGACGGCCTGGCAATGTGGGGGACAGAAGGGCGCCCCCCGCTCTGGACCAGGCCTTCTGGGAAATCATCGCCTCTCCTCCAGAGACCCTGGGAGCAGCCCCTGAAGTTTGCCCTCTCTCATGGGGGCTACCGGCTCTGTGAAACGGAGATGCCCAGAGTGGGGCTGCGCACAGGGGCATCAGGGCCTGGACAGAGAACAGCCAAGGCTGCTGTCCCAGGAGGGAACTGGATGCAGCCTGGGATATGCTGTGCGCCCATTTGTCCCTGTATGAGGGGACTTCAGAAAGCCCTTGGAAAAACAGGATGAGAAGATCCCTTTATTTTGGTGCAAAAAAAATCATTGAAATCCATGTATGATTTCCTCATACTATGAATTTTCCATGAACTTTCTGAAGAACCTCATGTGAGGGGATTGCAAAAATGTTTGCACCAAAGTAAACATACCTTTTCATCCTATTTTTTGTGAACTTTGTGTGGTCCCCTCAAACTCAGTTGAATATTCATTCCACACACGTGTGCAACACTCTCACTCCTGGATGGTGGGGGACAGACTGAAATAGCCCTTCTGAGCCCCTTCCCCACCCCGTGCTGAGCCCCAGCTGTGTGGAAGGCTGGGGTGGGGAGACCCCTGGATTCCTTTCCTTCCTGGGGGCAGAGAGGCTGGCGGGGCTGAAGACCCTGAGCACCATTCTGAGTTGGCCCCACGCTGGGTGCGTGGCCACGAGCAGCCCTGCTGGCCGGAGCTAGTGCCCAGGCATGGGGCACAGGTGAGACAGACATGGAGGCGCGCGGTGATGAGTCAGTATGGGTTTAGAGAAAGGACACAGGTGACATTCAGCTGGGCCGGTCGTGGGGGACCAGGCTGCCAGAGAGAGGGAGGAGGTGTGGAGAGCGAGAGCAGTGGTTGGTCCCAGGCACCTGCAGATGAGGGTGCAGTGGGAGTGGCTGTGAGTAGATGGGGCCAGCAGGGCGGCCCCCTCTTCTCCCACCCACCAGGCCCCTGGAATGTGCACTGGAAGACATTCCACAAGGACAAAGGTTCTAGGACAGCAAAGCCAAACAGCCCAGTATTTATCATCTTACAAAAAAAAGTTTAAGTGTTTTTTATTATTATTATTTATTTGAATGGCAGAGACACAGAGACAAAGGAGAGAGATCTTCCATGGGCTGGTTCACTCCCCAAACACTGGCCAAAGGCTGGGGCTGGGCCAGGCCAAAGCCACGAGCAAACTCCATCCGCATCTCCCATGTGTGTGGCGGGGACCCGAGGCCTTGAGCCACCACCTGCTGCTGCCCAGAGTGCACATTAGCAGGCTGCTGGAACCGGAAGTGGAGCCAGGACTCGAACCCCGATACTCCCATGTGGGATGTGGGTGTCCCCAGCGGTATTGGTTGTTTTAGCATCCACCCCAAGATCTGAACTTCAATATGGGCTCAGCCATGGCTCACTGTGTGAGGGAGCTGCTCTCTGCCTCAGTTTCCCCAACTGGACGGAGGGATTGCGTCCCAAGGTTGCTGTGGGAACCAAAGGAGTAACCTGGGGAAAGACCTGCCTGTGGCTCACCATGCGGCTGCTGGTGTCTCAGCCTCCCGCCGACCCTGGATGGGGTGGGCCAGGACCCGCTCCCCAGCCCGCTCCCGGTTACGCCCTCAATCCCTTGTCCCTCCCAAGGGGGTGCCCGGGGAGACCCCCCTCTTCTCCCTCAGCGCCCCCCAGCCCCTGGCTTCCCCCACCCCTCCCCCACCCTCTCCTCTCCGTGCGCGGCGGCCGGGAGGGCCTTCCCGCTGTACTATCTTTGGGCCCAAATTAAAATTGATGACATCTTGAAATGAGCAGTGAGGGCAATTTTGCTTCTGAGCCGGGATGCTAATGAGGCCCCTTAATGGTGCGAGCGCCGCGCTGACGGGTCGTGTGTCACGCGCCGCGGCGAGGCGGGTAATGGCCGCGGTAAGTGCCGGTAATTACACCCTGTCTCGCTGTATTTTGGCAGGCCTGGTGGGGGAGCAGGGGCTGCATCCCCGCCGGCAGGGGCGCCCCCACCCACCGCAGGGCTGACAGCCAGAGATGCCCCCCGCCCCAGCCCCAGCCCCAGCCAGAACGAGGGTCTGGGGCCCAGCCTAGCCCCCAGCCCAGCGTGCACGCGGAGCGTGCGAGAACACGCATGCGCATCCATGCCCCCCCTGAAGGCCCCCCATCCACCTCCACACCCTGCGAACGCCCTGCTCCCCGGACACGCACAGCTATGGGCACACGGATCACTACCAGACCACACCCTGACCTCTGGGGCGCACCTCGTGTCTCTGCGCGCTACTCCCGGACTGGCTTCCCACGGCCGTCTCCTTAGGCCATCTCCTTAGTCTCATTTTACGAGCAGAGGCTGGGCAGCTTGTCCCGGGTCACACAGCCAGGCTGTGCCAGAGGCGGGACCGGGCTTCGGGTCTGACTTCCTTTGCCATCCCTCACCCCCACGCTTCCTCAGATGAGAATTTACAGCTCACAGCACACGAACCCACACACACACACACACGTGCATGGGGCCCGGAGACACACCAGGGCCCCGTGCTGCAAAGGAACCTTGCACACTCAGGTGTGTGTGTATATGGACATGCTGGGGGCCCGGGTCTGCCTCCCCAACACCCAGGGCTCAGTGTGCGTGGAGGAGGAAGCCCTGGGCAGCGGAGAACCGGGCATGTGGTCTCTCCTGTGTTGCTTTTTTTTTTTTTTAATAAAGATTTATTTGATTTACTTGAAAGGCAGAGTGGCAGAGAGGGAGTGACACAGAGAGATTCTTCCATCTGCTGGGTCACTCCCCGAATGGCAGAGGCTTGGGCCAGGAGCCTGGAACTCCATCTGGGTCTCCCCATGGGTGGAAGGGACCTAAGTTCTGGGCCCACCATCCGCTGCCTTCCTTCCCTGGTACATTAGCAGGGACTTGAACATGCGCGCGGATATGAGATGTCGGCCTTAACCCGCGGTGCCACCCCGCAGGCCCCTCTTCAGGCTTTGCCATCTCTGTCTCTACAGAGGGGAGATAATCCCGGTCCCCTTCCCCAGCTGTGCGTCACCGTTGCCAAGGCAGAGGAGAGCCACACAAAGGAGTGTGCCACGCCTGCCTTCCAACCCTGCCCCCCAACACACCGGGTGCACACACCCATGGCACACCTGTGCACGCCCTGAGCATGTGCGAAGTCCTGCACGCATGCCACGGGGGCACCTGCCCTTCACATGCTGGGAACATCCCCACACTGTCTGCTGGAGAAATGGGGGGCCCTACAAGGCCCGGGGCCGCTTGTATGTTCCTTCTCCCCGCTGGTCACAGCAGAGGTCAAAGTGTGGCCTTTGGAGTTTTACAGCCTGGGTTCTTGGCCTGGCACGATCACTTTATTTGCTGTGTGACCTTGGACATGTTACTTAACCTCTCTGTGATTTTTTTTTTTTTTGGCCAGGCAGAGTTAGACAGTGAGAGAGATAGACAGAGACAGAGAGAGTTATAGACAGTGAGAGAGAGACAGAGAGAAAGGTCTTCCTTCTGTTGGTTCACTCCTTCAATGGCTGCCATGGCCAGTCTGCGCAGATCCAAAGCCAGGAGCCAGGTGCTTCTCCTGGTCTCCCACGCGGGTGCAGGGACCCAAGCACTTGGGCCATCCTCCACTGCCTTCCCGGGCCTCAGCAGAGAGCTGGACTGTAAGAGGAGCAACCGGGACTAGTACTCGGTGTCCGAACCGGGACTAGAACCCAGGGTGCTGGCGCTGCAGGCGGAGGACCAGCCAATTGAGCCATGGCGCCGGCCCTCTCTGTGATTATTTGCCTCCTCCGTAGAAGAGGGGTAAACGCAGTGTGCCTGTCTCTTTAGGGTGCTATGAGGGTGGAGTGAGCCAGCAGAGGCAAAGCACTTACAGGAAGCCCCAAAAGGTGTGGGGCAAGGTGTGCAAGAGGACACATTAGGAGATGAGCTTATTTGGAAACAAAAAATTTGGAATCTGTGCCTAGTGTTCTCGTAACCTACATTTTCCATGAACTTTTGGAGATCCTGCATGTATCCGAGACAAAATACGCATTTCAGCAGATGATGAGCACTGGGAAGGGTCTGGGGGTGGTCAGGGAGGGCCTCCCGGAGGCTGAAGGCTTTGGACTGGGCCTTGAAGAACCGCAGCCACCACTCACTGAGTGCCCGCGTGCGCCAGGCCCTGTGCTGAGCACTTCGCATGAACTTTCCCAGTGAGCCCCAGGCGGTGGCTACTGTCACGTCCACATTACAGCTGAAGACAAAGAGGAAGGCAGGCTTGTGACTTGTCCCCAGCCTGGAAGGGCCTGGCTAGGAGACGAGGGTGGGAGGCATGTGCAGGAAGGCCCCCCTCCCCTCCGCTTTCTGTGGACCACTATCACCCTCTCCAGATCCCGGTGGGGGCGGCCTCTGGATGGGCTGGGGCACTGACCTCATTGCTGTCTCTGGCAGTGACATCAGCGACCTTGAGGGGAGGGAGGCTGGCACTGGTCCAGGGCGTGCTCATGCAGGGGCGGGGGCTGGGGCTGGGCATCCGCCTCTCCCCGATCCCCTCCACCAAGAGCCAGGCCTGGCCCAGTCTGGGCAGGGGGGCAGCCATGCTGCTCTGGGCTATTCAGCCCTACAGCCCTGTTCTGGCTCTCTGCATAGGGAGGTGTGAGGCAGGGGAGGGAGCAGCGAGGGGGCGGAAGTGTCTGCCCTCTCCCCCCCCACACAGCAGCTCCACCCCAGGGTCCATCCCTGCAACCTGACAAGTCACTCCGCTCACCACTGCCCAGGAAATCATGGTTGCCCCCACCACTCAACATCTGTGCGCAGGCTGCTCCCACCCCTGGCGCTGTTGCCAGCAGTCAGCAAACAGACACGCTCGGCTCACCCCACGCAGCCCTTGCCCTGCAGCGCTCCTGGCCAACCAGGGAGGGGCAAGAGGGGCAGGGGAGAGGGGGCACGGGCTCATGGGACACTCACATCCCTCCAGGGGAGCCCCCCTCCCATGCCGCCTCGTGCCCTTGTCTGTTCCTCTTTGGCTAGGACAACAGCCCAGCTCCCCTGGTACGGATGGATTCGCCTGGGTTGCCGTGGATCGCAGCCTCTGCAGCACCGGGCTTGTGGTAGGGTGAGAGCATGCATGGGAGACTGTGAGAGCGTGTGTGAGTGTAGACTGCGTCAGTGTATGTGTGTGAGTGCGTGAGAATTTGTGAGTGCATTCGTGTGAGAGAGTGAACGTGTGTGAACGTGTGTGTGAGAGCTGGTGAGGGATTCTGTCACCCGTGGTCCAGACCGGAGACTGTGACAGTAAAGGTGGCACCATTAACAACGACCCCAGGACACCAGGTGACAATGGGACCAGCTGGGGAGAAGCAAGATTCGTGGTGACCCCAGGTGTCAGCAGCAACAGTCCCTTCCTGTCCCACTTCCGGGAGGACGCACAGGGCGGCTGAGGGGGAACAGGGAGGGCTCACCTCTGGGGACAGAATCTCTAGGAGACAAGGAAGGAGGAGGGGCCCCAGGGACAAATGGAGAAGAGGAAACCCTGAGGGATGGGAGAGAGGAGTGCGGGACGCAAAACCACAGATGCTGGCTTGCGTGTGGACAGCTTCCGCCCCGGGCGGCTGACCCTCGCTCCCCTGAGCCGCTTTCATGCGCTAGCTCACCTGATCCCCAGGACGAGCCCACGGGGCGCTGTTATCCCCTCCACCTTGCAGAGGAGGCACAGAGAGGGTGAGTCACTGGCCCGGCGTTCACAGCCAGGCGGGGCAGAGTTGAGATCGGAACCCAGGCAGCCTGCCCACAGGGCCCTCTCCCGGTGCTGCGGAGAGGTTGGGCTCCTTACTGGCAGCCAGTGGCTCCATAGAAGTTCCCTGCCCAGCCCTGGTCCCCTGCCCAGCCCTGAGGGACCCGGGGATTCCGCAGGGGCAGTAGGGCTGTGCTAGGGGCAGCGTGGCCGTGGAGTTGGAGCTGTTGTGGGTCTGGTTCCATCCCTCACCTGCCCTGCAAACCTCCCGAGCTCTGCCTCCTCCCTGGAAGCTGGGGCGGGGGGGCTATGGTGAAGGCGGCACCCTGTCACTCTCCAAAGTGGGCCAGCCCAGAGCCCCTCACCCCGGGGAGGCAGAAGTTCCAGGCCCAGAGCACACAGTGCTCCTGATTTCGCCAAGGGTCTGGAAGCAGGAAGACTGCGGGACCCGGCTCCAAGGTGCGGGTACTTAGTCTCAGGCAGGGCAGTGTGGAGCGTCCCAGGGGACTTTCTTGGGCTGCTCCAGGCCTCTCGGGTGTCTTGGCAGGAAGAGGGTGGCGGGGAGAGGAGACTGCTTCCGAATGAACAGTTAGCGTCAGCTGCGTGGGTAATCATGTGGTTCCGTGTAATTAAGAAGTTAATTAGCGCTGTGTCAGTCA